>NW_028270189.1:32547656-32878906 GCF_037043375.1 Chiloscyllium plagiosum
TGTGGAATTATCATCCCTGCTTGCAATCTGTCTTACCCTGTCAGAGTGTAATATATGTCACTGAGATCTCCACTCATTTTCCTAAAGCCAATGGAATACAGGACAGTCGTCCCAAGCTCTGCTCCAACAACAAGCCTGTCATCCCAGAGATCAGGCTTGCCATCATTTACTGCACTCCCTCAATGTCAGGTTTGTCCTTTATTAGGTATGGAGACCAGAATTGCACACAATACTGCACAATGTTCGAGATTGGGTCTCGCCAAGGCCCTGTCCAGCTGCAGTAAGACACTCTTACTCCCGGACTCAAATCGTCCTGAAATGAAGGTCAATGCACCATGAATCTTCCTAACTGGTTTTTCTTCCAGCAAAATTGATTTCAGTGACTGGTGTAAATGGAGATCCAGATCATTTTCAATGTCACAGCTCCCCCTTGGAGGGTCTATGTACACTGGTCAGCGTGACAATGCCATTTCCAGTATGGACCTCTGGGCTGAGAACTCACTGCGCTGCAGTGATCTTGGAGGGCTGCTCAGAAGGAAACCACAAAAACGAGCATCCATCGCTTTGTAGATCAACATGTTTCAAACATAGGCTGCCAATCTGTTGTTCTCACCAAAAGACATTCCGTCACCTCTACCCATCTTGCTCTTCATCTGCTACGTATTTGCCCATTCACTCCACTTGTCTGACACCTTCGAGTTTTTTTACATCCTCCTTACCCACTCATAATCCCACATGCCTTAGTGCTGTCAGCAGATTGGGATATATTGTGTTTGATTCCCGCAATCAACTGTTTAATGGGTATTGTGAACAGCTGGGATCTGAGCACCAGTCCCTGTGGTAACTCAGCAACCTTCCTCTGATTTTTTTTTCAATTTCTTTATTTCGTGAATCCGTCTGTCACTGGCTGGGCCAACATTTGTTGCGTGTCCCTAGTTGCCCTTGAGAAGGTGGTGATGAGCTGTCTTGTTGTACCGCTGTAGTCCACCTGCTGTGGTTGACCCACAATGACATTAGGGAGGGAATCCCCGGATTCTGACCTAGCGACTGTGAAGGAACGGTGATATATTTCCAAATTAGGATAGTTAATGGCTTGGAGGGGAACTTGAAGATGGTGGTGTTACCATACATCTGCTGCCCTTGTCCTTCTGGATAGATGTGGTCGTGTGTTGGGAAGATAGTCTCTGAGGATCTTCAGTGAATCATTTCAGTGCAGTTTGTAGGTAGTAAAACACTGCTGCTGCTGAGCGTTGATGGTTGAGCATTGTGGAGGAAACGACACTCAAACTGGCTGCTTTGTCCTGGATGGTATCAAATTTCTTGAGTGTTGTTCGGGCTGTAATCATCCAGAAAAATGGGGAGTACTCTATCACACTTCTGTCTTATGCATTGTAGATAATGGACAGACTTTTGGAAGTCAGTATGTGAGTTACTCGCCGCAGTACTCCTAGCTTCTGACCTGCTCCTGCAGTTACTGTGTTTATGTGGCGTGTCCAGTGAGTTTCTGCGCAATGATTACCCATCAGGATTCTGATACTGGGGGATTCAGTTGTGGTACCACTACTGAATGCCAAGGGGCATTGGTTAGATTTTATTTTAGTGGTGATAGTCACGGTCTGGCAATTGTGTGGCCTGAATATTACTTTCCACGTGTCAGCGTGGATACTGTCCAGAGCTAGTCGCATTTGGATATGGCCTGTTTCCGTATCTCAGGAACTATAAATGTTGCAGAACATTGCACAATCATTGGCGAACTTCCCCACTTCTGACATTATAAAGAGGGAAAGTCATTAATGAAGCAGCACTGAAGATGTTGTGCTTCCCCCACTGCCCGAGGGACTCCTACAGACTTGTCATAGGGCTGAATTGACTGACCTTCATCAACCATGACCACCTTCCTACGTGTCAGGTATGATTCTAACCAGTGAGGAGTTTGCCCCGGATACACATTGGTTCCAGTTTTGCTCAGGTGCCTTGATGCCAACACTTGGTTGAAGGCTGCCTTGTTTTAAAGGACTGTCACTCTCACCCCACCTTTGGAATTCAGTTCTTTTGTCCATAGTTGAACCAAGGAAATGAGAGCAGGAGCTGAATGGCCCTGGTGGAGCGTCATTGACCAGGTTATTGCTGAGCAGGTGCTGCTTGAAAGCACTGACATCTTCCATCAATTCACTATTGATCGAGTATAGACTGATGGGTTGGTGATTGGCCGGATTGGATTTGTTCTACTTTTTGTGTATAGGAGATACTTGGGTAATTTTCCACATAATCGAGTAAATGTCGTTGTTGTAACGGTATTGGAACAGCTTTGCTAGGGCAGTGACAAGTTCAGGAGTACAAGTTTTCAGTACTATTGCCAGAATGTTTTCAGCATGTGTAAACTTTGGAGTATCCAGTGTCTCCAACTGAATCTGGATATCACGTGGACTGAATCAAATTTGTTGATAGCTGGTAATTGAATTGCTGCGGACTACTGGAGGAGGCGGAGATGGATCATCCACTCAGCACTCCTGACTGAAGCTTGTCATAAATGCATCAGCCTTATCTTTTACAGTGAGGTGCTGGGCTATTACATCATTAAGGGTGGGGATATTTGTGGAATATCTTCCTCCAGTGAATCGTTTAATTGTCCCCAGCGTTTCTCAACTAGAAGCGGAAGGACTGCAGAGCTTAGATCTGATCCAATGCTTGTGGGATCACGTAGCTCTGTCTATCACTTACAGCTTCTGCTGTTTGCCACGCACGTAGCCCTGTTTGCTGGCACGTATTCCAGCTGTTATATCCATTTGCATCCGAGCAGCTCGACCAGTAATGCTGCTGCAGAGCCACTCTTTGTGGTGGACAATGAAATTCCCCACCCAGAGTATATTTTGCATACTTAACACCATCAGTGTTTCCTTCGAGTGTTGATCAGTATGGAGTTGAGAGAGGCTGGTACATGGTTATCAGCAGGAGGTTTCCTTTACCATGTATAAACTAACGCCATGCGACGTCATGGGATACAGAGACACTATTGAGGACTCCCAGAACAATTCCCTTCAAACTGTATCCCACTGTGCCGCCACTTCTGCTGTGTCGGTCCTGCTGGTGAGACAATATATATCCGGGGAAGGTGCTGGGGTGTCTGGGACATAGACATGCTCACAAAATCATACATTACAGATAATGTCAGGCTGTTGCTTGATGAGTCTGTTTATTTCTGTTCATTGTTTCCTGCCAAATGTCCCATTCTAGAAACGTAGCCATATATTAGCCCCAATCCAACTAAGATTTGATTTTGCAAACTAGACTTGGCGCTTTACCAAAGTTTTTCTGAAAATCCAAATGTATTACATCCATTGTTTCTCTTTCATTTGTCTCCCAGTCTGTTTCTCAATCATAATTCCCATTTCATACATCTATGTTAATGTTGTCTATGACCATTATTTTCAGTCCCAATAATGCCTCCGAAACCATTTACATACTATGTTCTATGTTCCATGTAGTATATCATGATCCCACACTAGACTTGGTTTTCCTAGTATTGTTAGAAAGTTCTGTGAAGATAAAACTGAAGTAGTGGCTTCATAATTCTGCCATTTCCCTGTTTCTCATTGCCCATTCTCTGGATTCAGATTGTAAGGAAGCTGCATTTATTTTCTCATACTTCTCGCATTTAACAATCTATAACAATGATTTAACAATCTATTACAGTTCACTCTTTTCACCCTTATGAATATACTCTTCAGTAACCGATAAATTTCTGCCTTCAGCTGCTCAATAATTGACCTTCCACACCATACACTCACATGAGTATAGACTCTGTGCCAACAGAAATACAGCACGATCAACATTAGTCCCACTTTCCGACTCAAGGCCCATGGCCTGGAACGCTATGATACTTCCAAGTGCTCGACCAAGCACTTTTTAACGGTTGTGGGGTTACCCATGATTACTGTTGAAAATGTGTTGCTGGAACAGCGCAGCAGGTCAGGCAGCATCCAGTGATCAGGAGAATCGACATTTCGGGCATAAGCTCTTCTTCAGGAATGCGGAAAGTTTGTCCAGCAAGCTAAGATAAAAGATAGGGAGGAGGGACTTGGGGGAGGGGCGTTGGAAATGCGATAGGTGGAAAGAGGTCAAGGTGAGGGTGATAGGTCAGAGTGGGGTGGGGACGGAGAGGTCAGGAAGAACATTGCAGATTAGGAAGGCGGTGCTGAGTTTGAAGGATTTGACTGAGACAAGGTGGGGGAGGGGTAATGAGGAAACTGGTGAAATCCGAGTTCATCCCTTGTGGTTAGATTAGATTAGATTAGATTAATTACAGTGTGGAAACAGGCCCTTCGGCCCAACAAGTCCACACCGACCCGCCGAAGCGCAACCCACCCATACCCCTACATTCACCCCTTTAACCTAACACTACGGGCAATTTAGCATGGCCAATTCACCTGACCCGCACATCTTTGTGACTGTGGGAGGAAACCGGAGCACCCGGAGGAAACCTACGCAGACACGGGGAGAATGTGCAAACTCCACACAGTCAGTCGCCTGAGGCGGGAATTGAACCCAGGTCTCTGGCGCTGTGAGGCAGCAGTGCTAACCACTGTGCCACCGTGCCGCCCTCAGGAGGATTCCTAGGCGGAAGATGAGGCGCTCTTCCTCCAACCGTCGTGTAGTTGTGGTCTGGCGATGGAGGAGTCCAAAGACCTGCATATCCTTGGTGGAGTGGGAGGGGGAATTGAAGTGTTGAGCCACAGGGTGGTTGGGTTGGTTGGTCAGGGTGTCCCAGAGGTGTTCTCTAAAACACTCCGCAAGTAGGCGGCCTGTCTCCCCAATATAGAGGAGGCCACATCGGATGCAGCGGATGCAATAGATGATGTGCGTGGAGGTGCAGGAGAATTTGTGGCGGATATGGAAGTCTCCTTTAGGGCCTTGGAGGGAAGTGAGGAGGGAGGTGTGGGCGCAAGTCTTGCACCTCCTGTGGTTGCAGGTGAAGGTGCCGGGAGTGGAGGTTTGGTTGGTGGGGGGTGTGGATCTGACGAGGGGGTCACGGAGGGAGTGGTCTTTACGGAACGCTGATAGGGGAGGGGAGGGAAATATATCCTTGGTGGTGGGGTCCGATTGGAGGTGGCGGAAATGACGGCGGATGATACGCTGCACATGGAGGTTGGTGGGGTGGCAGGTGAGGACCAGTGGGGTTCTGTACTGTTGGCGGTTGGGGGGCGGGGCTCAAGGGCGGAGGAGCGGGAAGTGGAAGAGATGCGGTGAAGGGCATCGTCGACCACATCGGGGACCACGACCCATGATTACTCCCCTCTCAGCAAGTGCATTCCAGACCCCAACACCCTCTGGGTAAAAAAAAATAATTCCTCTCTGTAACTCAAAAACCTTCACTTTAAAAGTGTGCTCCCTTGATCTTGACCTTCTGATTAAAAGGAACAACTGTTGTCTATCCACCCAGTCCATGTCCCTCATTATCTTATTCTTCTGAATCACATCCCCCTCAGCCTTCTCTGCTCCAAAGTAAACAACCCGAACTTGTCCAGCATCTCTCCATAGCTGATATGCTCCATCGCAGGGAACATCCTGGTGAATCTACTCTGCACCCCCTCCAGTACAATCACATCCTACCTGTAATGTGGCTCCCAGAACTCCATACAGTATTCCATCTTGGCCTAACCAAAGTCCTGTATAGCTCTTACAATCTACGCCCTGATTAATAAACGCTGCAACCAAGGTCCAATTCTCAATTAGCCCTTTACCCTGTCCAGTCACATTCAGGGATGTGTGGAGAAGCACACTCTGAGCTTCCTAGTGTGCTGCCATTCATTGAGTACTCTCCTGTCTGGTTCCTTCTTCCAAAGTACACCACCTCATACTTATCAGTTTTTCATTCCATCTGCCATTGATCCACCCGTCTGACCATTCCTTCTGTATTTTCCTGCAACCTAAGCCTTCATCCTCACTGCCAACCACCCGGCCAATCATTGTATCAAACGCAAACTACCTATCGCAACTCCCACCTCCTCTACCCACCTCCCTGCAGATTCACATCTACATCATTTATGAGTACCACAAACAATAAGGGACACAGCACTGACCCCTGTGGTACTCCAGGGATCACTAGTCTTCAGTACTACAAACAGCTTTCTCCCACGTCGCTCTGTCTCCTGACACTAAGCCAACTTCTGTTATAAGTTGTCAAGTTATTCTTGATACTGTGAGACTACATTATTTTTCAGTTTCCCATGTGGAACTTTGTCAAAGGCTTGTTGGAAAAATAAATAAGCGACCTCCTCAAACTAATTCAATCACATTCAATAAATGTGACGTCCCTCTGATAAAGTCATGATGATTATCTCTGATCAAACCTTGCCACTCTGACTGGAGTTCAGTTTTCTCCTTCCCTATTTTCTCCAGTAGTTTCCCTAACAATGATCTAACAATCGCTTGTCTATAGTTCCCTGATCCATCTCTCCCACCTTTACAATGAAGTGAAGTCGTATTAGCTGTTCTCCAGTCCTCTGGCACCTCCCCTATGGTCAGTTTCTAATTAAAAATTTCAGTCAGGGTCTTTCCGCATTTGACCCGGACAACAGCCTGTGCTACAACTCATCCAGACCAGGGGATTTGTCCAATTCTATACTGGACAAAGCCTCAAATCCATGCTCGTATTTTACATCAATCTGTTCGAGAGCTCTCCAGTCCATCTTCTCGAAATCTCTACCTGCCTCCTCCTTCTCCCAACTAAAACAGATATGAAGGTCTCATGTAACAATCTATTAATGTTCAGCAGCTTCACACACAGATTGTCCCCTTTGTTTCGAATGGACACTAACATTTGGCTGATTATTCTATTCTACTGGTATGTGTAGAATATCGTGGGATGCCGCTAATCACGCCAGTTTGCACTTTTCCATGTCCCTCTGTTATTCAGTCTCCTCGATATTTCTAAGTTTCACCACAGTCACCTTATGAAACTCAAAATCACAGGCTGAGTTTCCCCATCAGACAATCTTGCCATTTTAGGGATTAATATGGATAATACCTTTTGCAGTTTCTCTGTAGTCAGTGTATTATACCTTGGATTGGGACTCCAAACGGTGCATTATGCCGGAAACGTCGATTCTCTTGCTACTTGGTTGCTGCTTGACCTGCTGCGCCTTTCCAGCAACACATCTTTCGTTACTTTAAGTTTAGTCTCACCAACACTCTATGCAACTGGTGCACAACGTGTTCTATATTGCAATTACATTCAGGTGAATGTAACTCTAATTTTAACTGTTCCGTTTACATATACTTTTCCCAATACCTTTCGCTTTATTTTTTCTTATGAGCTTATTGTGTGAGTTCTTAAAACATCGCACCTGAATATCCAACTATACGTTATCCATTGGTTCTTCATTGCCTATGTCTACAAGAATCATCTTCAAACCATTACATAAAGTGTTTGCCACTTATGGCTTTCATTTCATCGATGCGTTATCATACTTCCCGGTTTTGCCACTGCCTTCTATATATCCAGCAGCACGTTCTTTGTAATTGAGTCCAACAGACACGTGACTGCGAATGACAAGTTAACCGGTCTGTGGTTCACCGCTCTCCATCTTCATCCTTTCTTAAACTGTTGGATAATATTTATATCTTTCACCTTATTCAGTTTGGCTAAATGCCTTTCAGTAATGTGTCAGAAAATAGCATGAAAATCCGCAATGCAATCAATATGTCTACTGCTGCTTCATCTGAAAGTTTTGTATGAAGTGGTCTGTCAGATTTATTAATACTCAATCCGGCTATCTTTTCAAAGTCAACCTCATTCTTGATATGAATGATCTTTGACTTTACTTACACAAGTCCATGGTCTCTTGGTATTTCTGGGAGAATTTCTGGATATTCTTCCTTAAAGATGGACACAAAAATAACTGTTCATTTTCCATGTGATTTCTATGTTCTCTTCAATAAATGATCCTGTCTGCACACTCACTGTCCCATATGAGAGCATGTTTTTGATTTTATTTCATACATTGATAGAAGCTTTTTAGCAGGCTTTTGCTTTTCTTTTGTTTGCATGTTTTGCGTTTTTGATTTTCTTCTCAGTTTCTTGGTCATCCTTTGCTGGGTCCTACATTTCTGAGTCCACTGGTTTACTACAACACTTGGCATTTTTCTAAACTGCCTCCTTTGATCTAATAAGTAGATGAAGTTGGGGCTGATGGGATGGAAGGTGGACACATAGGAACATTCAAAAGGGCGGTGCTGAGTTGGAAGGTTGGACTGGGATAAGATGGGGTTTGGGGAAGTGGGGAAACTGGTGAAATCAACCATGATACTTCTGGTTGGAGGATCCCAAGGCAGAAGATGAGGCTTTCTTCTTCCAGACTTCTGTTGGTTAGGGAGTGGCGATGGAGCAGTCCCAGAAACCTCATGTCCTTGGCAGAGTGGGAAGGGGAGTTAAAGTGTCCAGCTACAAGACGGTGGAGTTAGTCAATGAGGCTGTCCCAGCGATATTCGCTGAAACGATCCATAAGTTGATGTCCTGTCTCTCCAATGTAGAGAAGACCACATTGTGTGTAACGGATGCAGTCGATGAGGCGTTCTGTCTCCGTTCATCACCTATCATTTTCAACCCCACCTTCATCGACCTATCGCATTCCCCGCTTGGCACAAAGATACGTTTAAATACAGATCCTTACATCAGTTTACCTGGTGTTGTGTGATTTTTAACTTTGTACACCCAGTTCAACACCGGTATCTCCAAATCATGACTGAACAACAGGGTCAGTTAACCAGTTTCACACATCACTTTTCATATCATTATAAAAGGGAACATTTACTGGGTTTGGATGGAATGGGTGAGGGTAGCTGAGGGATGGAATATAAATCTTTAAATCTTTTAAATCCTTTTTAAAAACTTGTATATGAGAGTATTAACAGGACACTGCAGGGGTTTACATATGTTCTACTCTGTTTATGAAAGGAGGCAGTTATAAGATAACAGATCGGTTGCATACAAAAAGTCAGTGGGCAAGTTTCTAGATACCTTAACCCAAAGTATGATACTTATTGACCTGTGTGAGGCTACTCCTGGTTTTAAGTGCCCTGTTATCAAATCGTTTCATAACCTTGAGACAGAGCATTGAGACTGCTGCTGGTCAGCAACAGGCTGAAGCAATTCTGTCCCTATAGGCCTCTTATAAAGGGATAACAGAAGGCCATTCAGCCCATATTAGCCTGTTGCTACTTGAAAAGGTGGAAATCTAGAATATTGGCACAATTTGCCAACAGAATCATTCAAAACAAAGAGATGTGTCGCTGCAGCTCTATGAGGTGTTACTGAGAGCGCACCGAGAGTACATTGTGTTGTTTGTGTTTCTGTAACTGAGAAGGGATGGACCGCCATTAGATACAGTTTAATGGCTGCTCGTAATCCACGGGTTGCCGTGTCATTTAATGTCTCGGGTCTGTTACACAGGGACAGAAGGAGGCCATTCAGCCTCTCCAGTCTAATACAGAGGCCCAGAAGGAGCCCATTCAACTTCTCGTGCCTGTTACAGAGGGGCAGGAAGTGTGTATTTAACTTTCAAGTCTGTAACGCATAAATATTAGTTTTAAACTTGTTTTGGAATAGGAAAGACCTGATGTAAACATTAAGGTTCTAACTTTAAACAAGGCCAATTTTGAAAGTGTGAGGCGACCCCTGTGAAAGGCTGATTGGAATACCCTATTCACAGGTTAAGGGATGGTTGGAAAATGCAAGACAAATAAAACTTGGTTTCAGAGAGTCCAGAGCCAACGTGTTCCCATTAGTGAGAGGGGCAATGTTGGTGTGTGCAGGGAGTGCTGGATGGCTAGATATATTGATGCTCTAGTCAATGTAAGGAAGGAGGCATGTGTCAGGTAAACAGATCTGAGATCAATTGAATCCAGAGAGTTATATAAGGACAGCAAGTGTATAGTCAATGGGGAAGTCGGGCCAGAAAAATGTGGACAAGAGATGGCTTTAGAAATAGGGTTAATAAGGCATTGAAGAAATTCTACAAATCCTTTAATGGCAAAAGATTAACTACATTGGAGCTCACGTCTCACTGACTCGGTGGAATGTTTTGAGGAAGTGATGGAAGATGATTGATGAAGGCAGGACAGTGGATGTTGTTTTTATGGAATTCAGTCAGAAAACCAAAATGTTCTACATGGTAGACTTGTTAGCAAGGTTAGACTGCCTGGGATCCAGGAGAACTCGCCATTTAGATCCAAACTTTTCTTGAATATTTGAGACAGTGCGTGACAGTTCATTAAACTTGGAGACCTGTGACCAGTGGCGTGCCCCAAAGATCAATAGTGGTTCCACTGCCTTTTGTCACTTATACAAACCATTTGCATTTGAGCATGAAGTATAGTCAGTCAGTTTGTAGATAATAACAAATTTGTTGGTCGACAGTGAAGAATTATTTCTCAGACTACAATGGGACTTTGCATTGGTAAAGCGAGGGGTGGCAGATGGATTTTATTTTAGTTACATGTGAGGTGTTGCATTTTGGCAAGACAAATCAAGCTAAGACATATAGGTAGGGTACCTGTCGAAAGCTGCCAATCAAGGAGAACTCAATCGAAATCATCGAATGCCTACAGTGAGGAAACAGCGTATTCGGCCCATGGAGGCCACAACAAACCTCTAAACAGTATCCCACTGGACAAACCCCGACCCTATCCCTCTGAGCCTGCATTTTCCCTGTCTAATCCTCCTCGCCTACACATCCCTGGGTACTTTACTCAATTTAGCATGGCCAATCTACCCTTATCTATATATCTTTATGCTGTCGGAGGATAAACATAACATCCGGAGGAAACTCACACAGACACGGGGAGAATGTGCAAATTCCACACAGGCATTCATTCAAGGATGGAGTTAAACCCAGTTTGCTGCGCTCTGAAGCAGCAATGCTAGTCACTGGGCTACTGTGTCACCTTGTGGTGCAGGTTCTCTGCTCCTTGAAAGTGCCGTCACAGGTAGACAGGGCAGTGAAGAAGGCACTTGGTGATCGTCCCTTTATTGGTCCGTACTTTGAGTCTAAACATTTTCTCGATGTGTTGCATCTGTACAGGACATTGGCTTGGCCACTTTTGTAATGTTGCCTTTAATTCTGGTCACCATGCTGTCGGAAAGATGATGTCAAACTTGAAAGTATACAGAAGAGATTTAAAAGCATGTTGCAGGTGTTGGAGGGTGAGAGTTACAGGGAGTGTTTGGATAGGCTGGGGCTATTTTCACGTGTTGCGGCTGAGGGGTGACCTTAAAGAGGTATATAAAATCATGAGAGGCATATATAAGGTAAACAGTTAACGTCTTCTCCCAGAATTGGCGAGTCCAGAAGAAATCAGAATTAGAAGACAAAGGTTTAAGGTGAGGGGCAAAATTTAAATTGGGACATGAGGGACAACATTTTTCAGACAGAAACTGCTGTGTGTATGGATTGAACAGCCAAAAGAGGTGGTGGAGGCAGGTACAGTTACACCATTTAAAAGGCATTTGGATGGATGCATGCATGGGAGGTATTTAGAGGGAGATAGGCCAAGTGCTGGCAGGGGGTCGAGATATATTTAAGATATTTGGTCGGCATGGATGGCCGGACGGAAGGATCTTCTTCTGTGCTGTACAACTCTGATACCCTATTGCCTCTTGAGTGCATAACACAGGAAGAGTAGGAGGCTATTCAGCTTCTGAATTCTGTCAGTCAGCTTGTTTGTTCAATTAATGAGAGTAAAATATAAAAATACATCATTCAGATTTTGATGGTGCTTTACAGAAGCAGGAGAATGGCTTTTTTTCAAGAGAAGCTGTAAGGAATGTACAAATGGCATTCAGTCTCTCAATTCCATTCCAGAGGAGCAGCAGGTGAGCACAGAGCTGCAGGAGCCTGTTACACAGGAACAGGAGGAGGACGTCTATTTTCACAGATTTGGGATCAGAAGGCAGTCATTCAACTGCTCGAGACTGGGACACAGGAACAGAAGGCAGCCATTCAACTGCTCGAGGCTGTGACACAGGAACAGGAGGCAGTCACTCAACTGTTCGAAACTGTGCCACAGGGAAACCTGGAGGCTAGTGAGTCCCCAGGGTCCTGTTACGCAGGAACAGGAGACGGTGCCTCACTCCCCACCAGTATGGGACACCGGGAGAGAAGAAGAGTTTGCTTGGAACAAACAGAAATACATGAATAAGTTGCATTCGTGGTCCATTCAATCCTGCCCCATCGTTCACTAAGACCACGGCTGATCTGGCTGTGATTCCCTCATTCCATTTTACGGAGTTTGTTTTCTCTGCAGCCTCTGCTCCATTTGTTGGTTATGTTACAGACCCAGATGCTTTAACCACAGTCAACATCACTCATCCAGAGGGTCGGGTCTAAGGACGAGTCAGGATTTGAAGGGTCCAATCACAAGAATGAAAACACAAAATAAAGGTATTGCCAGTTGTTTAGTTCTCTCACATTCGCAATCCAACTCACATAACTAGCCCATCCATAATACATTTAAAATTGAGCACTGTGTTGATATGGCTGGCGTACTGCTGAATGCAACCCAGCAATATCCAGAATGGAATTCTGTGCAGCCCACACCAATATTTGATCTATAATCCTGGGATATCTGTCCAGATTGGGGAGCTGTGCAGACCGCACTGGTTCATTCATATGCAAAACCAGGCTGTTCCATTTTTCGGTAACACGGTGTTAGATCACTGCCCACTGTGGGGAAACTTGCAGCCCATGCTGGAAGTGACAGGATGTGCAGCTCCCATCCAGTTACAGTTCCATATCTCCACTGTACCTTGCTGCAGATGTGAAAATCATTGCAAGGGAGAGATGTAAATGGAAACAGTTGAAATACCAATAGTTCTGATTAAGACGAGTATCACACATATTTAAAGACGAAATAACTGAGATAATATCCGATGAGGTTTTGTGAATGGTGCAAGGATGTAAGAGAGGGTGGTGATGTTCTCGTGTTTGCAATATAAACCTCCAAATCATGAATGGAATTGGAGGAACAAATATGCATGGAAACTGGTGAGAGTAGCAGGAGCAATAGGATTGTCATGATAGGCGATTTAAATTTTTCTCACATAGACTGGGACATCCCGATGGTTAAGAACTTCGATGGAACTTAATTTCTTAAGTTTGTTCAGGTAAGTTTCACCAAGCAGTATATAAAGGGTCCTACAAGGGAGGGACAAACTCGACCTACTGTTGGGAAATAGGGATGGATAGGTGACGGTGGTAACGTGGGGGAGTATTTTAGGAAGAGTGACTAACGTTATATTAATTTTAAAATAGTTATGGGAGAAACAAAATTGGTCCACAGATTCAAGTTCTAAATTGGGGCAAGCCATATTTTGTTGCAATTAGACAGGGGATTGCAGGGGTTAATTGGAGTAGTTTGTTTTTAGGTAAAAGGATGTCAAATACGAGGGAGGGGTGTAAAAGTGAGATAGCTCGAGTTCAAGGTATACGCGGTCCTGTGAGGGTGAAGGGAAATTGAGGCTGGAAGAGAAAACCCTGGATGACAAGAGACTTTTGAGGCTCTGATCATCAAAAATGAGGCGTGGCTCAGGTACATGCAGCTGGAATCAAGGGAATCCCTGGAGGTACACAGGGGACACTGGAGTTTAATGAAGAAGGAAATCACGAAGGCGAAAGGGGAGTATGAGATCGGCTTGGCTGAGAAGATTAGGGTGAATCCAAATTCACTATAGTAAAGAAAAAGAACAACTAGAGAGAGAATAGGACGCCTTAAAAACCAAAATGGGCACGAATGTGTAAAACCTGAAGAGATGGCTGAAGTGCTCAATTTCCCCTCTGTGTTTACCATGAAGAAGGACATGAAGACCTGTCACCTTTGGGGGGTTAGTTCTGATATATTGGTACTGTCCATATCACAGTAGAGGTGCTGATGGACATATTAGAATGCACAAAGTCAGCTAAATCTCTTGGTCCTGACTAGATATATCCAAGAGCACTGCAAGAGGCGAGAGAAGACAGTTCAGGGCCAACGTCCCGGAAGACTGGGCGGTAGCAAATGGAGTGCTCTTGTTCAAAACAGCTCCAAATAAATGCCTGGGAAATATAGACCAGTAAGCTTCACATCTGTTTTCTGTAAACCGCTTGAGAAGGTTCTGAGATATGAGGTATACCTGCATTTGGAAAGACAGAGTTTGATATGGAGCAGTCAGTATAGCTTTCTGCGTGGCAGAGCATGCCTTACAAATTTTGAGAGATTTTTTTGAGGAACTGACCAGGAACGTTGACGAGGGCAGGGCGGCAGATATAGTCTATATGGATTTCAATAAGGCCTTTGGTAAGATTCCACATGGAAGGAAGCTCCAGAAGGTTAGATCGCATGGACTCCAAGGTAAACTGGCAATTTGGCGACACAATTGGTTTGACATTATGAAGCAAATGGCTATGGTTGTGGTATGCTTGTCGGACTGGAGACCTGTGATTGGTGGAGTGCCTCAAGGGTCGGTACTGTCCCCATTGCTATTTGTTATCTGTTTCAATTATCTGGACGAGAGTGCACAACGCAAGGTTATTAAGTTTGCCGATGACACTAAAATAGGAGGCAGCGTTTACAGTGAGCAACGTTATCAAAATTGCAGCAGTACCTTGACCAGCTGGGGAAGTGGGCTGAAAAATATCAAATAGAAGTTTAATATAGATAAGTGTCACGTCTTGCATTTTGGAAAGTCAAATTCAGACAATCCACTACACTCCATAAGGCCCTCTCATTCACCATTAAACTCCCACCTGAATTTGATATAGAGGACTGTGAAGAAGGCTGTTGGCACATTGGCCGACATCGGGCATTCAGTATAGAAGTTGGGACGTTATGTTGCAGTTGCACAGTATGTTGGTAAGGCTGCAGTTGGAGTATTGTGTTCAGTTTTGTTCACCTTGCTCTAGAAAAGAGATTATTGAACTAGAAAGAATGTAGAAGAAATTTACAAAGATGTTCCTGGGCTAAAGGGTCTGAGTTATAGGGAGACGTTGGACAGCTTAGAATATATTTCTTTATAGCGTAGAAAACTGTGGGGGTTTATATAGAAGTGTAGCTCTTATCAAATCACGAGAGCCATGCATAGGGGTGAATATTTCTTTTTTTTTTGCATGGTTGGAGGAACCTGAGGGTCAACCTTTTTACACAGCGTGTGTTTTGCATATGGACTGAGCTGCCAGTGGGAGTGGTTGAGGTGGTTCCAATAACAACATTGAAAAAGTATTTTGAAAATACATGCAGAGGAAAGGCACGAGGACAGGGAAATGGGGTGAGTGTGGATATACATTTTGGTCGGCATGGACCAGCTGGGCCGAAGTGCCTGTTTCCATGCAGTAGAAACATATGAATGTAAATACGTGTGTTTCGGGATAGAGACAGAGAAGGACAGGCTGAGAAAAATGTCATGGAAAGATATGTTCACAGGTTTCAGAATGCTGAAATGAAGCCATTTCGATAGTATCATGCAACACGGGTCAGTATTATGAAGAATTATAAGTGAGTAGAACATTGCTGTGAGATCAGGCGATGGAGAGTTTTGAACGAACATTTGTTCTGCAGCTTTGTAACTGGGAGTGAGGACAGCAGAGTCTTCGGCTCATTGAACTGTATAAAACAGTAATTTGTCGCAGTGTCATTTTCATTAAGTGTGATAGAGGGATTGTCTGTACGAAGCTGAGATAGTTGCCTGGTGCTATCTTATCGAACTCAACTCATTAAATAGCACCCACCCCACTCACCTCAAATTGAATGCCAGCTCGATTCTCATACCCGTCATGACTGGGGGTATTCACAGTCGCCTGGATGTTCCTAGATATTCGGTGTTCCCTGGCACTGGTGCCATCTTTAAAATACCAAAGGGCACATGGCTGAGCTTTCTCAGTTTGGTGGTGCCCTTACAGTTTACCCCGAGCATGGCAGATAAGGGGCAATTACACCACAGTTTGCTGACAGTGCATGGTGTGCATAGTGGATGGGCTAGCACAGAGGGGGACCATTCCATTCCGAGAGGGGGCCACACCACTAGACCAACCGAACATGGTCTGAGTTCACCACCTAACTCAGTACAGTTTCTGCGGCCTCAAGAAATGTCCAGCAATACAGGGAAACCATCAATAACCTTCCCGGCTCTGTCAGTGTAAGGGTCACAGTATTCTCTCTGCTCCCTCACACTCACTGTATATCTGTTATAGCAGGAACAAGACTCATGCTCCACCATTCTCACTGCCGCAAGCAGCAGATTTGCTCTCTCTCTCTCTCTCTCTCTCTCTCTCTCTCTCTCTCTCTGTCTCTCTCTCTCGCCTTTGCAATACCCCCCACACAGTTAGTGAATATTCTGGAGAATACGAATCATGGAATGTTCCACATAGTGTTCCAAATAATGGAAAGTTTCAGGAAAATGGCAGTACCCCAGTGTGTAGCACATAAGAGGAAGAAGTAGAGATGGACGTTTTCCAAATCACACACATTTCAAAACCATGTTGAGGCCATTCAGCCCTTCAAACATGGTCTAGCATTTAAGAAGGTCCCGGCTGTTCTGATGCTTTTCTCAGCTCCATGTTACAGGAACTTTCAGTCATTCAACCCCCTTACTTCCTGTCACTGTCCAGACGGCACTCAAGAACTTTTACCCCAGTTTTCTTCAAGCGCCTGTTTGAGGGCATTTCCCATGGAACGCACTCTCGTAACAGTATATTCCACCAACTATATACTTTCTTGCAACGGTCAGCATGCTTCACACAGACTACACTTATTTTATGGTTATAGATATCCAATCACATTTAGTAATTCTTGTTTTTTTTTTTTCACTTGACTCCCCTTAATGATATTAAACCAAAAACAGCTTCTAAACACGTCTTGTTATAAATACAATTTCGAGTAGAGAACGTTTTTTACCCTCAGCCGTTATCTTGACAGTTATCTGAATTGTACCACTTTCCTTGTTATGATTGTTTCTCTTGCCCTTTGTCTGTGACTGTTTCTGTGTGCAACAGTCACACAGTTTCCCACTCCGTTGGCTGGACAGCTGGTTTGTGATGTAGAGGGAGGCCAACAGCGCAGGTTCAGTTCCTCAAACTGACAGAGGTTACCATGAAGGGGACGCTCTCTCAACCTCACCCCATCACCCTAGGTGTGGTGACCCTCAGGATAAATCACCATGAGTGGTCTCTCTAATGAGAGTTCTTTGGGATTCTATTATATCAATATTAGCATTTTAATATTTTTAAAAATATCTTTATTGAAAAAGAGATTTTTAATATTATAATAAATCAATAACAACACAACAGAAATAACTGATCAAAATTACACCCATGTGCATGTACATACAAAACAAGTTAAAAAAACACTAAACGGACAGAAGAAAAACAAAAATAAACAATAAATAATGAATAAACAATAATTTGGTTAGTGTGATAAAGAGTTGCGCATGCTGACAAATAAAAGAACTAAACCAGCCATTACCTTCTCCTAAATTCATATCTGGGAAACATCAAAGGAAACATTCACACGGGGTTTGGCAAATGAGGAAGGACATTCATTTAATAAGAGCTGTCTGATCTAGCCAGTATATTGGAAGTGCTTCCCATCTTTGAACATCTTGTTTAATTTTGTCAAACACATGGACATTGTACACCTTAAATAAATTATCAAAGGGGGATGCAATGAATATACCAAAATAGAAAAACCACACGCCCGCCCCACCCCGTGACCATTTAAAAGGAATCCAGGATATGCCCTCAATATCAGGTATTTTCCAAAGGCCACCCATAGGCATGGCCTCCAACGTTGTAAAATTAATCTTATAACCCGAAAAGGCGACAAGCAAATTAATGCATTATATCACGTGAGCTGCCGAAATTGTGGGATTTGGCAAAAACATTAGACCCTCATCCATATCCAACATAATCTTATGTGACATCTATCCCACTTCTGGGCCAGGTATGTTGTGGTAATGTTCCCAATTGTGCAGGATGCCACTGACTCTAAGATTGCTGCAGGGATAGGGAAGAGATCAACCCCTGTGTGGCATTTCTGTGGGTTAAAGAAGAAAATGAAATCCCTACTTGTGAGGTAGATCTGCCTCCGGACATCTAGTTCAGCACACAACTCCACTAATTGCTTGCATTATAACGAGGGTATTGAGGGACTTTTGGATATTCTGCCTTCTGTGGGGTCCATAAGAGAGTTGAAATATCATTCTACAACAATGCGCCACGATGCAAGATAACTTAATTTGGAAAATGCAATTACCAGGATTTTAATAGGGTGCGCCGGGGGTGGGGGGCGGCAATAATTATTCAAAATACTGTATTATTTCCCATACTTCAAGACTTTGGGGGTTATGATCCTCCCGTGAGTGTCTAACACGATGTAATGATTTAAATGGAAGATTCTTCCTGTCTAGTATGGCTTCTCCCCTGCTCCTAGTATTAAAAGACGAGAAATCAACCAGATCAAACCCGCCCTGCTGTAACGTCAAATGTTCCTTGTCATCAAGGTGCATCTCCTGCAATAGGACACCATTCACCCTCTCCTTTTTAAGACTAGAAAGTATATTTTTCCTTTTGACTGGCAGATGGCTCCCCTTAATGTTCCAGGTTCACCATTTAAGCACATCATCATCTATAACACACTGTAGCAACATATCAACTCTAGAGTTTCACATCGAATACCACATCGCTGCTCATTAATGAGAAAAGAATCATAGAGCCTAAAAACTGTACAAACTAGAACTACCACACATTACCAGCTGTCAAAACTTTCCAAAACTAAACACATAAAGAAACCAAAGAACGAAACAAAGTCCAAAGTGCCAATGACACTTGATAGGGGAATTTACACCCACACCACCCCCGCCCACTGGGGACGCTTTCATATCACAAAACGTTATCTTCTATCCGCTACGAATATGGCATCCAGGGCAATGAACAACAAAAATCGGGCTTGAACTGCCCTTAGGTGGGCACTTAGTCATCACAATCGCATTTCTAACTCCATCCAACTTGAGCCGCATCCCAGGCACAAGCAAAGAAAGAGGAAATGAGTAGGAATATTAATGAAGAAGTTAAAACTGAGTATTCTACCCATCCCCGACTATAATTAAACGCTGGTTACTGCCAGAAAAATCCAACGAAATTTCTTTAAGAGAGAATCATGATTATCTAAACATCCAGCTTATTTTGGAATATCCACAACGTTTTCGCTTTCTCTGGAGAGTCAGACGGGTTCACGGATCCATTCAAAGCAATACGGAGCACTGCTGGGAACCGTAAGGAATACTGCATCTCGAGCTCCCCTGCTCTTCTCTTGATATCATCAAAAGATTTTCCTTCCTGAATCACCGCCACTAAATGTCCTGAAAGAACATAATCCAGGAACTCTCGTGAATTAAAGACTTAAACCTTTCCCCGGTGTTCTGAAAGCAACCATCAATCTTTGTTTGTCCCTATAACTATGTAATCGCACAAGGACAGTGTGAAGGCTTTGTTCTGAGTCTGACCTCCGCGCCGTAACCCGATGAACTGTCTCACTCTTGCCAGCGGGCATTCAGAGCCGCCCGCATTTGCCACGGGACTTTGCCTACATCGGTAAAACTATAGGAATTCATTTTGTGTTTTAAACGGCAGCCGCAGCTTAAACCCACCGAACTCAGCAGCTGCCGGTCCACCCACGTGACCGGGAGATGGGAGCCAGAGGATAGATCACATTCACACTAGGCCAGACACTAACCATGACTCATAGACCGAAACTCCGGAGCTAATTGATATGGAAACCCATCTGCTAATCAAATCAAGAGACTGACTAAAACATACCCATATTCATCAATACAGAACCATCCTGACACAAAAGACAGGCATCCACCAGACAGGAACGAACAGACTAATACACAGCAGCACCCCAAGGGAATAAAGAGAGGTGCTAGGCCCCAGCCCTCACAGAGAGAGACAAGCAGATTGTACCCGGACCCGTTTACATAATCCAATTAGCACCCTATTGTGTGTACACTGCAACTCTCCTGGGACGGCAGAAAACCCACCATTTGCACCTATTCCAACGATGATGGGGAACTATCATCCCATTCATACTCAAAATCCTCACATCGTGACAAAGAAAGGTATATAATGTGTAGCAGCGCGGGGGAACAGCCGAGCAGCCGAGATTCGGACCTCAGTTGGTCTCCGCCGGTGTTACTGTATCAATAAACGTTACCGATTGTTGAACCGCACACTGGGCTCGGACTGATATAATTTCATGCGCGCTAACACTCTTCACTCGTCTTTCTTCAGCTTCGAAGTGAACGAATCGCTGTGGCCAGTTCTCGAAAACACTCACTGGCTGACCACTTGCCGTCTGGTCCAGCAAACCGACGATGTGAAAATTCTTCATCCTGCCCCTGTTCTCAAGGTCGTGATCTTTTCAATTCAGGTGCTGACCTGTTTTTCAAGGGCGAGCATCCGCTCCTTAGAGAAATCAGTTGTGGTCTCTGCCACTGCAGTTCGGCGCTAAAACTGATACGTTCTGTTTCCAAGGCGTTCAAGTCACATTTTTGGAGCACGGTTGAGAACGGCTCTAACCTACTGCTGAGCTTTTCTTTAATCATGCCTTCAATCATTTCACATAACTCCGTGACCAAGGCCTGGTGGGTAACTGGGTCTATTCAATGAGCAGACTGGGTCGAAGCGGCGGCCTCAGGCATGCTCGATGCTTCTGACGGGTGCACCGCATGTTGGGACTTACTCGATTCTTTCCCACGTTTTGTCATTTCCACTTGTCAAAACTTGATTAGTAAAGCTTCAATTGCATTTTTGTTGTTGAATTTTAAGTAAATGACTGGGATGGAGTGAGTTAGAACACCACTTTTCCCGTGCTGTGATGCAGAGTACAGTAAAGCAGACAGTCTGGATCGTGGCCATATTGGATTCCCCCTTAAAATTTTATCAATATTATCATTTCTTTTTGCATTATACGAATGAATGTGCTGGAGCAGTGTCATTTGTTACCATTGTTTACATTTCCCCCCACACCGCACGTTCCTGCCAATCCCCGATAATCCTCGACTCCGTTGCTATTTATGAAACTTCTGTCTGTGCCTCAAAAATATTCATTATCTCCGCCGCCAATGGTCTGCGGGAAAGAGAGTTCCAAAGACCTACAATGCTGAGAAAACAAAAATAAATCTCAAGACCTGAGTTTGAGATTAGTTTTTCTTTGTCGCCTTATCTGAGTAAGGATATAATTACATTGGAAGCAGTTTAGAGATGTTTCACTTCACGTATTCCAGGGATGAGGTCCTTATATTATGGATGCTTTAACAGGCCACTCATGGAATGAGAGGTGATCTTATTGAAACATACAAGACCTAGATAATAGTAGATCAGGCAAATACACACTCGGTATAGTCCAAATTTCTTGTCATTTCCATAGAATATCTACAGTGTGGAAGCAGAATATCCCATCCATCAAGTCCACACTGACCCTCCAAACAGCGTCCCCCCCAGACCTGCCCCCTTTCCTATCCATGTAACCCTGCATTTCCCATGACTAACCTACCCATCCCTGGGCACAATGGGTAATTTAGAATGGCCAATCCACTCTAAGATACATATCATTGGACTGTGGGGTGAAATTGGAGCATTGAGAGGAAACCCACACAGACACCTGCATAGTGAATGCTCAAACTCCACACAGAGCGTCGCCCAAGTTTCGAATTGAAACCAGCTCCTTGGTGATGGGAGGCAGCAGTGCTAACCGCAGGTCCACCATGCACATCCGTTACTTCAATTAGTTACTTGTGGCTGACTAAAATGATCTGCCTGAATCGTTCTTATCATTGAACATGACCTTTATCTTTGGCCATATCGCCAACTGGGTAACATTTAAAATTTGTTGGAAGCGGTGGAGGAATGGGACTAGGAAAGGAAACAATGACACCTTCCAACCTCAGTCAGAGCAGGAATTGGGAAAATTCACTAAGTGGGAATTCATTCAAGTGGGAATTCTCTTTCCTTGAAGTTTGTGATGACTGAATCTTTATATTATATTGAGTTTGGCATCGTCTGGTTGTCTATACACAGGTGAATCAGGGATAATGGTATATGGAGAGGAAAGTGCAGCTGGGACCACAATGAGAGAACACGAACTTATTTACTGGTGGAAAAAGCAAATCACTGCGGATGCTGGAATCTGAAACCAAAAGAGAAAATGCAGGAAAATCTCAGCAGGTCTTGCAGCATCTGTAAGGAAAGAAAATAGCTGACCTCTAGAGTCTAACTGACACTATGTCAAAGCTAAAACAATGTGGAGAAATTGGAGAAATGTGGAGAAAAGGCAGCTATCGTTAACTCCATCTAAACTCTCAATAATTTATAAACTTCTATCAGGTTGCCGCTCAAATCCCTATCCTCGAGTGAAAAGAGTCTCAATTAAGAGAAAGTGAGGACTGCAGATGCAAGAGATCAGAGTCGAGAATGTGCTCCTGGAAAAGCACAGCAGTTCACAGCATCAGAGGAGCAGGAGAATCGACATTACAGGCAAGAGCCTGCTGAATGGAACTTGCACGAAAAAAAGTTCTCCTGCTCTTCAGATGCTGCATTAACTGTTGTGGTTTCTCCAGCACCCCAATCTCGAATCTGAAAGTAGTATCAAACCTATCAGCCGTTCAATATAACTCAAACTTACACACCCAGCAACATTCGCATATAAATCTAATGAACCAACCTCAGCTGAATGATATCATTCTTATAACCGGGGGACCAGAACTGGGCACAGTATTCCGGAAAAGGCCGCCCCAATGTCCTCACACAACTTCAACGCAATGTTCCATCTCCTATACACAAAGGACTAAGCAATGAACGCAAGTGTGCCAAATGACTTTTTAACTATTCTGTCTGTATGTGATGCAAACTAAGAAGAGTTACGTACCTGCATCCCGAGCTTCTGTGATCTACAGCACTACACAAAGCCTTATCATTATCTAAATAAGCAATAATCATTTTGTTGTACCAAAATGCAGAACCTTCCATTTATCAAGATTGAATTCCATGCGAGATTTTTCAGTCCAGTGGCGCATTCGACGAAGATCCTTTTGAATATTAAATGGTCTTCTTCACTGTCTCCAATTCTTGTGTCGTCTACAAACCTACGAAGCAAGCGTACCATGCGTTCCATTGTTTTCTCATATAGATCATTGATTTATATTTATTTGTAGTGACCGTGATTTAGCAGTTTGCTGACCGTAAAACAATTAGTCATATAGTTAGCCACGAGGAAGAAAGCTGCAGACTGCAGGGATATATCAAACAATTGGAAAGGAAAATGGTGAAAGCAATTCAATCCAGGGAACTGGATGTTAGTGAAGCAAGCTCAAATTTCATACCAGCCGCTGAACGTTAAGCACTTAATATGCTCCTCTTGTGGGACTCAGCTGTTTTAGCAAGATGCACTGCAGATTGCTGTGTTATTACAAACAGGAACAAAGTGTCCCTTCTGCCCCGCCTTGAGCAGGAGCACTCCCAACCTCGGGATTGCTTGCGCCTCTACTACCGTTACAGAAGGACCGTGCATTCATCGATTGCATCACTGGATTCATCGAGTAGGTTTGCGATCTCATTCCCGTCCCGATTTCCAGTTGGATTTTCACGGTTGCGCTGCACAGTTCCTCTGATTCTGGGGCTGAGAATTGGGACTATGTGGCAGCAGTGGTTACTGCCTTGTGTGGGGAAACACATGAAGTAGCCGAAGTTAAATGCATTGCTATTGCAGCATACATTTCAACAAAACCTGCACTGCCCCGCGAGTCTTTGCTGTTTTGGAGAAATCTGTCAATCTCAGCCTTCTGCATATTAATGATGGAATCACCGGAGCCTCTGGGGACACCGGTGTTAAACGTTCAGCTCATTCTGAGTTCCCACTTGTCTATCACTGTTCTGAGAAGTACTGCTGTTGTGCATTTGGACCTCTGCTTAACATTTGCTCTGCTACCATATTTATGGCCTTCTGTCACTGTCATACTCTGTGGCATGCCGGTATCGTGTAGTGGTTAGTAGTCTGCGTTATAGCCGCTATACCTTCGGCTCAAATCCGAATCTCGGTGTTAACTTATTTCTCTGCCCCAGCGTTTGTGTTACAACTAAGAAATCAATTGTTTTAACATGGTAATATTCTCAGCAGCAATGTTTTTATTAACTGCAAATTCCGCTCGCTCACATCTCTGCATATCATATGTCAGAATTCAAATCCAGCCGTTCTCAGAGATTTCTCTCCCTCCAATGATCACGAACCGTCGTTTCCGTCCGCCCACATCCCAACCCCCATCCCCCACCCAAATTTCATTTATTTGGAGATAGTGGAGTTGGACCGGGATTTGCTAAGTTAAAAATCACACAACACTAAGTTTTAGTCTTTCACGTTAATTGGAAGTTCTAGACTTTGGAGCGCTGCTTCTTCATCACGTGGTTGTTGAGTAATTTCCTTTTTCGTTAAGGCACTGCAGAATCGAAAACTCACTCTCACATTGACACCACACAGTCTGTGCTGCTGTGGTAATTGTTGCTGGGTGAATCTGTCCCAATCTGACGATCAGGACCTTCAAACTAGTTGATCAATTTGGATGCCACGGTTTTGATATCTGTCTTCATGTAGCAGCTTTTACTGACATGACCATAGATTATTGGAGCATTAGGTACAGGAAAATGAAACACGGCAGTATAGGGAATAAGTGACTTTATTGGAAAATACTTGCTCCACACCTTTCTGCAATGGCCGTGTGCTACTATCACTGGGCCGCTACTTCCGACCCCAAGTTAATGTGTCCAGGGTATGGGTTCGGCTCCGAAGTGGTAGAATTGAATTGCAATAAATATCTGGAACTACAAATGCGGTGACTCCGAAACATTTTTGGCTAATTGCTGAAAAAATAAAACAATCCGATTCATTAACATCATTTGAGGATGGAAACCGCCATTCTTACCTGGTCGGGCCTCCATGTGACTCCAGAATCGTTGTGATATGGTTCAGTATCAACGGCCTACTGAGCAATTAGGGACAGCAATAAATGCTACCGAGCCAGCGACGCACATTATCCTGTAACAGAATTTTTAAAAATGTTCACTTGGCTCTAGCCAGTCTATTGCATGCAGTTCTGCAATTTATATTATAGCATGGAAGTGACCACATGGGGAACGGTGCAGGAGAGATTCGCTGTGATATTTTGCGGGATGAAGAGTTTCAGTTATGAAGCGAGACAGGATAGACATGGGTTGTTTGTCGCCTAGCAGTGGAGATTGAGAGAAGACATGATTGAGTTGAACAAATTAATTAGGGAAATTGATAGAAAGAAACATTTCCTATTGATGGACAGATCGAACATTGGGGGCCAGAGATTTCAGGAAAAAAAACAGCAAGGGTTCAATAGTTTTATCAGCCAGTGGGTGGTTGGATTTTGGAATGCACTGTCCGTAAGGGTCAGCGAGACAGAAATCCACATAACCTGAAGAAATCTCCAGATATGAATTGGTGATGCCAAGACATATAAGGCTATGGGCTAAACGATGGAAATTTTGATTCATTTCGATGCATAGTTAGAACATAGAACATGGAACAATATCGTGCAGAATAGGCCCTTCGGCCGTCGATGTTGCGCCAACCTGTGAACTATTCTCAGCTCGCCCCCCTACACTATCCCAAAATCATCCATGTGCTTATCTAAGGATTGTTCAAACCTCCCTAATGTGGTTGAGTTGACTCTGTGTGCAGGTAGGGCATTCTACGCTCTTACCACTCTCTGCATAAAGAACCCGCCTCTGACATCTGTCAAATCTATCACCCCTCAATTTGATGTTATGCCCCCTCGTACACGCTGATGTCATCATCCTAGGAAAAAAAGATTTCCACTGTCTGCCTTATCTAATCCTCTGATCATCTTCTATGTCTCTATCAAATTCCCTCTTAGCTTTCTTCTTGCCAAATGAGAGCAGGTTCAAGTCTTTCAGCCTTCACTCAGAAGACCTCCCCTCCAGACCAGGCAATATCCTGGTTAATCTCCCATTCACCTTTTCCAATGCTTCCACATCCTTCGCAGAAATATGGGGCGGAAGAACTATACACAATATACACAATATTCCAAGTGTGGCCGCACCGGCGTTTTGTATATTTTCCGCATGATATTGCGGCTCTGGAACTCAATCCGTCAACAAATGAAACCTAACCCATTGTATAACTTCTTAACAGCACAATCCACCTGAGTGGCAACTTTCAGGGGTCTATGTACATGGATTCCAAGATCTCTCTGCACACCCACACGACAAAGAATATTTTGATCGTCCCAGTACTCTGTCTTCCTGTTATCGTTTCCAAAGTGCATCGCCTCACATTTCGCTGCATTGAACGCCATTTGCCAACTCTCACCACAATGCTGCAGTTTATGAAAGTCCCCCTGCAATATGTAACATTCTTACACACCCTCCACTCACCACCAACTTTAGTATCGTCTGGAAACTTACTAATCCATCCACCTATGCCTGCGTCTAAGTCATTTATGAAAATGACCAACAGCAGTTGTCCCAAAACAGATCCTTGTGGTAGACCAGTAGTAACTAGCTGTTTTTGGTAAATGCGGCCACAACATGCTGAAGGACTTCCTTCGACGTTATTTGCCTCGGTAATATCGTGGTTAGTGTCCCAGCCTGTCATATGGTTTAAATCCCCGCAGGTGGCATTGTAAATATTTTAAAACAGTCGCTCTGTTCCTCAGTGAATATTATTAATGTTTGTCGTTCCATTCTCGACTGGACATGTCACAGAAAGTACAGTGCTCTCTGAGTAAGTGTGGGGAAGGACTGCAGCTCCCGGGGAGACAGAATGTAGGTGCAAGTGCATCATCGTGGGCCGAAGGGCCTGTTCTGTGCTGTATTGTTCTAACACGTGACTTCTGAAAGCTTCACACTGTGTCCGTGTTGGAATGAAAACCATTTGATAGACTTATTCCAGATTGAAGTGTTTACTGTAAGCATGAAGCCAAAGGAGAAACATGGTAATGCGATTCAGATCTGAGTGCAGAAACATTTCCTGCAGCAATAATGAGGTTACACAGCAGGGAGTCGCGTTTGGATGCTTTGAATTCGGGTTGTTGGGCGCAGATGCTTTCACTAGGCTGAGTTACGAGGTTATAAAGCCAGTAAAAAGGGAGACATGGTGCTTATTGTGATGGTACATTTGCTCAGCGGTTAACACTTCTGTTCGTTCTGCAGATTCGGTGGATTGGCCATGTTAAATTGCCCTCTCGTGTACAGCGAGTGAATTCAATAACTTAAGTTAATTAGCCATGGTAATGCAGGGATAAGGTCAGCAGTAACAAGATGCTAGGTTTTATTCCAGTGGGTTTATTTGAAATCACATGCCAGAGGGATGTCCCTTCTTCAGGTGAAATATACGGGGATAGAGAGAGGGTCTATGCCTCTGTCACTCAGAGAATCAGTTTCCAAAACATTTGGAAAGGCACATTTGGAGATACACAGCCAGTGAGTTTCACTAGGAGAGAAACAGCTTGTGCTGGTGTATAAGTGTCAAACTGGGACGTGGAGGATGGAAAGTGCGTGGAATTCAATGTCTAATTTGGATGACTTTAAATGTAAAGAAATATTGTGAACGGTGCAGCTGAATAAGACTCGGCCAAAAAAACCAACGATTTTGAGGAATGTGTATTAATATTCCACATGAATCATTATAATTGGAACTGAGCAGATGTGATTGATTGTCAAGGAAAGACATTCTATAATGAATACGACGTGAGTCGTCGTTTGTAGATCGATTTCCTGCATTAATCACATGCCTTAAATATTTGAGAACCAGCACCACGATGTTGGGTTCATTTGATACCCACTGAAATTGGCCAATGTAACTGAGCACCAAAATGGGCATTTTGTTTTTGCAGTTAAACCTGGTATTTTTATCATCAGTGTTTCGTTTAAGCTGAAATAAATTCGAAATGAAATTTATTATATCTTTAAACGTTCCAATGAAGTATATCCAATTCACTTCCAATCATTGTACCACACAGAGTGAGATTGCAGCAAAATTAATAAAATGAAACGAACAAAAACAGCATTTCCAGGAATTTCACCCAGCTCAGGTTCAGCCCATTAAGTGGCTTTGATGGAGAAAGGCCATCAAGCTAGAATATGACCTTCCCTTCTCTATTCATAAATGCTTCTTCACGTGCGAGAGAATCTGACTGAATAAATGAAGAATCGAGGTGAAATGTGCGTGTGAATGTGACGTACATTTCTAGTTCGAAGGTTCATTCTGAGACAGTTCTCACTCGGAATTAATTATGAACAGCTGTTCCTTCCAAGGAGCACGTTGATTTCTTGGATTTTACTGGTATTATCCCGCTGAAAGCAGGAACATAATGGTGTGGATTCGATTCTGCTCAGGGAATTTCTCATCCCCGACCTTCACCATACATACTTTTGATGTATCACATGTCAGCCCATTTCACCAGCCCATTAAGTGGCCAAGAACTTACACTGGTGGGTTGGAAATTCATTGAGCCCGTGTGGGTTCGAATCCTACTCGGTTTTCTCCTTCCAATAAACACAGATGTGGCTTTCCTTTGTGTCTTCTATTCTTTGGTTGACATGCGATGAAGAACCTTGCTCTTGTCTTGCAGAAGGGAGGTTCACGAATAATTGAAACCACATCAAATTCGAAATAAAGCATTTCGATTCTGTTGTAAGTTAAATTGGGATAATGAAAATCAATGCAACATTTATTTCCTCCTTTCTTTCCATCTTGACTCTAGGAATTTACATCGAATGAAGGACAAACAAATAAGGAGAGAACGGGAGCAATAATTTATCCAGTGGGATTGTGAATTACTATTTTAACGTAACACTCCTCACTGACCAGTATTTCAAACAGTCAATTGGAATTGGAACCGCAGAAAACTTCTGCAATGAAACGAACCTTTCATTCTTCCACAACATCTTGCTGTTTGTGAATCAAGCCGCGAATTATCCTCTAACGTGATCACAAAGTTGTCAACAATATAAGGTTCACCAATTTTCTTTAACAATCACAGCTTCTGCATATATCCATTTGTGATGTGTCCATTGTCATTCGTTGCCTACAGGTCTTGAATATCTTAGACCCCTCAAGAAGGGCCATTTGGTTGTAGATCCGTCAACAGAATTAACGAATGCGGTCTGTTCAAAAAGCATGCGTCATTACTTTATTGAATTAAGGTACCTTGAAGCAATTCTATCCATCAAAACAGAAGTTCGAGCTTCTGTGTTCTGTGATGAAATTGCACAGTTTTATTTGAAAATGAGGCATTATTTACACTTTTTATTGAGAAATACTACAGCCTTAATTACAAGAAAGACTAATCATATATAATATCGTGACGTGATTTAGCAGCAAGTTAATCCAATGATAATTCCTGTGAAAGAGTTTTTAATTACAAAAACGTCCACGCAACTGTAATATGGAGGCAAGAGTGACAACATGTTAATCCAATGGTATTTCCTTGGAAAAGAAATCTTATTTGCATAAATTGTCATGCCATGGCAAGCGTTCAAGGTTATTTCAAATAGTCAATTAATGAGTGAGTATTCATTTTATGCAAAATGTGTAGTTCTCTTAGCTTAGAATTTCAGTTTAATTCTGTAAATCACCAGTACAATTTCACAGGATTCAATCACTATTCTTACCTAAATCATTGTATTTTTTTAAATTGAAAAAAAAAATGTGTTAAGCCAAAATCCACATATACTTATTGCTTCAAGCAATAAACTAAATTCAAATTTAAATCCTCATCGTCTCCCTTTGGTCATTCTATGACCACATCATAAAGGCATGGAACAAATCATTCCAATTCGATGGCAGTAAAAAAACTGCATGACTTCCTCTTCTTTCGAAGGGGAACCAAGGAGAGGCAATGGCGTTTCCTCATCTTCATCTTAGTGGAGGAGAAGTATTTTCTGGGTGGACCAATATTGTCATTAGAAGTTAACATTTTAGCAATAATACACTTCACGATCGCAATACCAACAAAAAGACCAATTAAAACCATAGCACTATACATAGCCGTATTAATTAGCCAGTTGCACATTTCTTCTTCATGAGCTTCTGAGGCTAGTTCCTGATCTGTTTGATCAGTTTGATAAACCTTCTCGATCACTTCATCCTATCTCGTTGGAATTCTAAACTTATCAATATAAGAAAGTGTTCGACCAAATGATGCAGGATTGGAAGTGGACCATTCAGCCCATCGAGTCTGCTCGAACATTCAATGAACTCATGGCTGAACTGATAATCCTCAACTCCATTCTCCTGCACTGCTTCGACAAAGATTCATCGTCTATCTGATTAAATATATGTCTGGCACAGTTTGAAAATACCCAACAACTCAACCTCAACTGCGGTTTCGGGAAAGAGTTCCACAGAAATTACTCGTCATTTCCGAATTAAGTAGGCAATATCTAATTCTGAGATTATGACCTCTGGTGTTCTCCTCACACCAGAGGGAAACCACATGTCCGTATCTACCCTGTCAAAATCCCATGAATAGTTAACGTTTATAAATGTTATTACATGATTATAGAGCTCTCTCTCCTCCCCTCTCCCCGCCTCCTTTGTTTCAAGGAAATTAATCCCAGCTTCACCAATCTTTCCAAGAAGCTCAATTTTACACAATGTTGGCAACATGTTCGTAAATATCTGCTGTCCCCTGCAGCATCCTTGTATATTATTAAGGCAGGTCGAGACATTTCTGAGAGGCAACATAGAAATTTCAGGCAAAGACGGGAATTGGAACTTGAAATCAGATCAGGATAGGAATCGGATTGGTCCACACAAGGACTAAATTCTGTAATGAGAACTCTGACAAATGAGAATCTAATCATATCCCATTGACATGCAGTGGCTTTACTGTAACCTAACCCTCGTGTAATCGTCTGTGGAGCTAGTATTTAGGAAAAACGGAGTGAGACTGGCGATATAATCACTTTGACAACAGAAACATGTGCGTTGGTAGATATTTTTGTTTACAAACTCAACTCTTACCTCTGTGTAGCCTGCGTATTTTGTAAGGTACAATTGAGATGTGGAACAGAACTCTCTACATTTGCCGAGATGGGTGTGGCATCGATTACACTTGAAGAACTGGACACCCTCCACGACAATGCAGTCACTTGATTGTACTCTCTTCAATACCTGAATATTCATTTCCATCACTGCAAAGGCACAATTGCAGCAGAGTGCACCAACGACAACATGCACTGGAGTAAGTCATCCAGGCATTTTTGACAGGACCTTCAAAGCTCCATATCTATAAGGATGATGCATTGAAATGCCACCATTTGCAAGTTACCCACCAAGGCACATAGCACTCTGACTTGGAGAGGTATCAGTGATAAACTCATTGAGTCGTGAAGCGGTCTTGATGGGCGAATTTGTATATTTCAGCCCTCCATCTTTTATCTTACAATTTTGAAAAATGTTGATTCATGCAGTGATCAGACTTGTGCTCGGTCCTTTTGCTGTTCCCTAAACTGCAAAAGTTCTATTATCCTATACACCCTGTGGTCGACAACAGCAAATATCCAAAACCCCTCTGAATCAACTGATTCCCCTCAAGGTTAGAGTGGTGCTGGAGAAGCACAGCCGGTCCGACAGCATCTGAGGAGCAGGAAAAATGGATGTTTCAGGCAAAAGCCCTTCATCACGAATGAGACTGGGAGCCTATGAGGTGAAAAGATAAATGAGAGGGGTGGGGCTGTGAAGAAGGTAGCTGAGAGTGCAGTAAGTGGATGGAGGAAGGGTGAAGGTGATATGTCACAGAAGAAAGTGGAGCGGATAGGTAGGGATGAAAATACACAGGTAGGGCATGTAAGGAGTACGGTGTTGAGCTAGAAGGTTGGAACTGAGGTAAGGTGGAAGGAACGGGAATGATAAAACTGATGAAGTGCACATTGATGCCATGGGTTGAAGGGTCCCAAGGTAAAGGATACGGGTTTCTTCATCCAGGCATCTGGTGGTGACACACTGGCGATGGAGGATGCCCAGGACCTGCATTTCCTCGGGAGAGTGGGAGGGGGAGTTGGAATATTTAGCCAAGAAGCAATGGGATTGATTCTTGCGGGAATCCTGGAGATGTTTTCTGAAGTGCTCCGTGAGAAGACATCCGGTCTCCCAAATTTAAAGGAGACCACATCGGGAGCAACGGACGCAATAAATGATGTGTGTGTAAGGGCAGGTGAACCTTTGATGGATGTAGAAGGCTCCATTGCCGCCTGGGACGAGGTGAGAGGGAAAGATATGGGTGCAGCTTTTGCAATTCCTGCGGTGGCAGTGGAAGGTGCCGGGGGCAAGGTTGGATCATTGGTCATCGTGGACTTGACTGGGTAGATGTGGGGGGAATGGACTTTGGGGAAAGTGGATAGGCATGGAGAGGGACATATATCCCTGGTGGTGGGATCCGTTTAAATGTGGCGAATCTGTCGGCGGATGATATGATTTATGCGGAGGTTGGTGGGATGGAAGGTCAGGACCAAGGGTTTCTGTCCTTTTTGTGGTTGCAGGTCTGGTGTTCGTGGGCGAAGTGGCGGGGCATGGAACAGACGTATTGGAGGGCATTTGAACCCCATGGGAAGGTAAGTTCTGGCTTTTAAAGAAGAAGGGAATCTGGTGCGTTCTGTGTTGGAGATGGTCCTTTGGTAGCAGATGGGGTGGAGGCAGAGGAATTGGGAATACAGGGTAGCATTACTTCAGGAGGTGGGATGGGTAGAGGGGTGATCCAGATAGCTGTGGAAATCCATGGGCTTGTACAAAAAATGTCTGAAACACGGGACCTCCTGGGATATTTTCCCTCCCCACCCCTATCCACTTTGAAATAAGATGGTTCAGTTCGCAAATACCTAGTCAGGTCCACGCCCTCCAACGACGCACCCTCCCATCCCTGTACCTTCCTCTGTAACTGCATGAATTGCAAAACATATGCCCACACCCCCCCCCCCCCCTCTGTCCAATGCCCCAAACGAGCCTGCCACATCCAACAATGTTTCAACAGCATTAGCACACATGTCGTTTGTTGTATCCATTTCTCCCGATGTGTTTACCGCTACATTAGGGCTACATTACACCTTCTTGCAGCGTGCTTCAGAGAACATCTCTAGGACACCCGCAACATTCAAACGCAATGCCCTTTAACCGAACACTTCCACTTCCCCCACTCTACGAAGGGCATGAAGGTCCTGGGCCTCCTCCACTGCCACTCCCCAACCACCCAACGCCTGGTGGAAGGACGCCTCATCTTCCACCTCGGGATCCTGTAACCCCATGGTATCAATGTGGATTTCACCAGTTTCCTCATTCCCCCCCCCCACTCTATTTCCAATCTTCCAGCGTGGCACCGTCTTACTCACCTATCTTACCTGTCTATCTTTTTTCCCACCTATCCGCTCCACCCTCTTCTCTGATCGATCATCTTTGTCCCCACCTCCATCCACTCAATTCTCCCCAGCGCCACCCCTTCCTATGTATCTCTCAACCCTCAGGGCTGCCAGCCTCATTTCTGATGAAGGACTTTTGCCAAAAGCGTGAATATTTGCTGAAGCTCGGATGCTGCCTGACCTGCTGTGCTTCCTCAGCCCTACCTTAATATTGACTCTGATCTCCAGCATCTGCAGTAAGCACTTCCGCTCAACTGAATTCCCCTGTCCATTGATCGTAAAAGTACACTCCAAGACCTCTTTGTCCGTCTACACCACACAGAATACTCACTGTTATTGTTTCCTCTCCAATTGGTCTGGATTCAATTGGATACACCATTTTACCTTTCCACCTGATTGATGCATCCCTACAGTCCCTGGCTTTCTTTGTCACTGTCAAATACACGACCAATTTTTGCATTATCAGCAAACGTCTAAATCATGGCTCCTACAACTAAGTCGAAATCATATCAGAAAACAGTGGAACACCACTGGAAACAGGCATCCAAATCTGGTTCTATTGCTGGTTGGGATTAACAGATGCAATAATAGCAGAATTGATCCCCTGTTGTCATTTGTAAACTTGCTGGTGAATCTGCCAGTTGTTCTCCTGAGTGATCACTTCTCACATATGGGAGTGGTGAATGACCTGTGCGCATTATGACTTTGCAAGTGAGTTTACATCTCAGCAGATAATTGAATCCCATCCTGCAGTCATCCTATGGACCTGACTTCTTGGGGACATGGATTTCCTTGTTTCTATTTAGTTTGGATAATCAGTTGATTTCGAGTCCACCCGGACACAATTCCTATTTTCCCCGTCGTCCATGTATTTTTATTCTTCATTATTCTCCCACGGAATATGGCTATCATTGGTCTGAAGAGCATTTGTTGTTCAATCTTAATTCCCGTTGAACTGAGTCAGAGATCACTTATGGGTGAAGCGCACTCTTGTGGATCTGGAGTCACATGTTGGCAGGGCTCGTTACGGTCAGCAGATTTCCTTTCAAAGGGACATGAATGCAAGAGTTTTCAGTAAATTAAAGTTATCGTCTCTGTTCCTGCGATTGGGTTTATTTTCCATATTTTATTCATGCATTTAAATAACAGCAGCTGCCACATTCCAGTCTCCAAAGATTACTCGCCCAGTATATCACCACTGCTGCATTTTTCCATTCAAAGAATGACATTAGATTATCCAAAATGGAGAGAGAATAGGACGCGTTTCTGTGTTGGAATGGAAGCAATGTACGCTGGATTGGAGTATAACTGGAGCAAGAGACTGATGAGCAAACACAATTCTTACTGTCAAAGTAACCAAACACTGCTTGTTAAGGGAAATTTCATAGGCTGCTTTCAATGCATCGACCTCTCATTTAAGTCTCCAGTACGCTCCTCTGAGCCAATCTTCCGTGCGGATTGATGCTGCCGCAGATTCTTAATAATATAGTAACTGGAGACCAATAAGACCTGCCACCCCGCCTTTGACCAGGAGCACTCCCAGCCTCAGGATTTCACGCGCGTCTATCCGTCATAGAAGGACTACACCTTTACCAATCACGTTACTGGTGTCACAGAATAGCTCCACGTGCTCATTTCCACCGCCACTTCCGATTTGCTATTCACGGCTGCGCCATTAGGTTTGACTGATACCAGTTTTAGGAACTGGGATTATGTGACCAACTTCGGCAATGGGCACTTCCTTATGTGGGGAATTTGGTGAAGCCATTGTTATTGAAACATACAGTGCAACTGTATCCCGCACTATCCCCTGAACCTTGATTTTTTTCTAGAAATCTCCCAAACTCATTATTCAACATGTCGTACTCTATGGAACCACCACAGCTTTTGAGGATATCGAATTTAAAGATTCAGCCAATTCTGAATCCCTACATGTCTGCGATCACTCGCCTCATAATCCCTGTTGTGAATCTGCTACTTTTCCCAACAAATCCTCTGTCACTGTAATTATTGTTGGTTTTAAACGGATGTCTCTGCATGACTCAGTAATGGTTTTAATATTAAAATATTCTGCATTATTGGCACAGTAATCTCTTTCGAATCCGAGTCACTGCAGGTAACGTTCCCCCATTTTACACCTTGTGACACATGCTGAAGAAACACACAAAGGAATTAGTTGACTTTACGTGAAAACATTCTCCGATATTATGACTTTTTCCATCAATACGCTCTCTCTCACATCTCTGACAGTCATATATCAGGATTCAGACTCACTCATTCTCGGAAAGTTCTCTCCCTCCCACAATCATTTACCTCCTTTAAGTTCTCCCTCCTATTTCCCTTACAATTACTTTCACATTGCCCCCTGTTCAGTCTGTGCTGCTGCGATCACTGTTGCTGGGTGACTATGACCAAGTCTTATCATCAGGACCTTCAAACTAGTTGATCCATTTCAATACCGCGTTTGTGAGATCAATCCTCATCCAGCAGCTTTTAACTGACATGGACCAGCGATTATTTAAACCTCGGGCTCAGGAAAAGGACACAGGACAGCATTGAGGAAAACAACAGTTGTTCAAAAAGCATCAGTTTCTGTGGATTTCAACATCATTTATTTCGCGCGCTGATTCGGCTCCAGCGAGACTGTTGTGTGTAGTTATGCAATTCAGGTTATACCAGGGATGTGATAGCACTGGAAATGATGCAGGGGAGATTTGCCAGGTTATTGTCTGGGCTGAACAAGGGAGATTGGCCAATCTGTAGTTGATTTACTTAGAGCAGAGGAGATTGAGAGGGGTTATGATTCAGATGTACAAAATACTGAGAGATATGGATATCATACACGGAAACACTGTGTGTTTCAGTAACAACGGTTTCGATATAGATTTCAATCACGGCGGGCTATCGATTTAAGGTCAGTGGTGGAAAGATTAGAGTGAATGTGTGGAAATAAGTTTTCAACCAGTGGGTCTTTGAAATCTGGAACTCAATGTGTGCAAGTAACTAAGAGGCAGAAATCCACAGAACTTGCTGAAGTATTCAGATGTGAATTTGTGATGCAAGACATATAAGACTATGGGTCAATTGTTTTAAAAAGGAGTTAGGATAGTGAAGCGATTGTTACTGAACAGTACAGATATTCTGTTCCTAAGTGCGGGTTATTAATACCTGGCTTTCTGTTCTCGAAGTGGCATGTCACAGGTAGCACTGTGCTGACTGAATCAGCGTGGGGAACTATTACAGATCTCAGGGAGACAGAGTGACAGTGAAAGTGCAAAGACGTTACTTCTGAAAGCTGTACCAAGTATCCATGTTGGAATTAAAATCATTAGATAGTTTTACTTCGTACTTATAGCAGGAACCTCAGGAAGATATACATTCTCACTGCACTTTCCACACGAACTGATCCCACTGAATCCCACCCATTACGGAGAGTATGCAGGAATATTTTTCTCCATGCACCCTGGTCCTATCCTCCTTGACCCCCAGCACTTCCCCATATGGCACCATTCCACGAAATCCCAGAAGTTGTAATGCTGCTCGTTTATGATGCCTCTCCTCACGGTGTAAGGTTCCAGTGACTTGTCTGACCATCACTCAATTTAGCAAACTACATTTCCAACTTACAATGTGATATCGTCTAGACTGGGGAGAGAAGAAAAACGGAGCGGTTGACAAACGCGAGTACACCTACGTTCTGTTTGCAAGCTAAAAAATGACCCTGAGCTTCCAGGTTCCTGTGACTGCAACATCCCACTCTGTTCCCATGCCTTCATTTCAGTTTGGTCTGCTGCAGAACTCCCACATAGCACAGCGCGAGTTGCAAGAGCGGCACGTCATTTCCTACTGAGAGACCGTGTAATCTTCAGTACCCAACATCCAGTCCAATCTTTTTCGACCTGTCCACCTTCTTTCACGTTCCTGCTACATATACACATGCCATTCGTTTCAAAGGTGGATCGTTTGGCTCGAAAATTTCTCCCCAGATTGGACAAACTGTAATTGGTTTTCTTAGAGCAGAGGAGATTGGGGGGGTGGGGGGGGGGCGTTGTATGATTAAGATGTACAAAATACTCAGGGATATGGATAGCGTAGACTGAAATACATGTTTCACTTTGATGGAGATTTCGATTCCAGGGGGTCATCGATTTAAGATCAGAGGAGGAAAGATTACAGTGAATGCATGGAAAAACGTTTTCAAACAGTGGGTGGCTGAAATCTGGAACACAGTGTATGAAAGGATCGGAGAGGAATACAAGGCTATCAGTCAAGTGATTAGAAAAGGAGTTAGGATAGTTAAGCGATTAGGATAGTTAGATACTCCGTTCCAAGTGCGGATTATTAATACCTGACCTTCCATTTTCGACGGGGCATGTCACAGGAACAACTGTGCTGACTGAATCTGCGTGGGGGAGCACTACTGCTCCTGGGAGACAGACTGACAGTGACAGTGCAAACATGTGACTTCTGTAAGCTGTACCTCGTGTCGGTATTAAATGGACTCAATTCCGTTCCTGGTCATTGTCACCAAAGGTTCAAGGCAACAGATAGCAATGATGGTGATGCTTGACATCTACAAGGCCATTCCTATTCATTAGAATCACAGATTGTCTTACAGATCAAGTGGGAAGGAGAGATGATGATGATCCTTATGGCAACCTGAGACAGTGCGACAATTAATCCCACGTTGTTAGTCTCACTCTATAACATAAGCCAGTTAGCCAGCGCAGTGAGCGAACTGGCTTCCGTGTACTGTAAAGCTATAACAAACAAATCAGCATATTAACAATTTGTAGTAGTTCATGTAGAACCAGCCGCGATACCTTTCAACCCCACCAGCTCTTCTTATACTAAACTTCTTCAGTTGCAGTTGTCATACAATTTCTTTCCAATGAAAGCAAAACAATTCATGAGTGTGTCACTTTTGCATCCTCATCCAGGCAGCCCAAAATCTCTGTCGCTGTTAAATTCGCTCCTTGTGTGTCAGCATGTGGCTTTTCAAATATTTTGGAATCAGCTTCTATTTTCTTTTTTCTTTCTGAAAAATCATCTCCGTTTTCAATAACTCTCAGAATAAAAAGTACCTGCTGTAAACTTCTTTGTCATTCCTCGCTGGTTTTGATGCTCTAACCTTTAGTTATACACTCACCTCAACGAGGGAATTTCCCTCCTATTTACCCTTACCAACCTCACATCAGCTGAAAACCCTCCATTAGGATACAACTCAGTCATTCCTGATTTGGTCCGCTTATTCTTCATCTCTCCCACCATCCCATTAAACCCCTTAATTTCTTATCTCTTGGCTTTATCTCCCAGTAAATCTCATTTCCGTCGTCTTGAACGATTTTGTATCAAGGGAACTCTCACCATATCCTTCCTGCCCATATTCCAACCCCCAACACCCATGTATCACATCATGTCTTTACATCCCAGTAAATTTCGTCCTCAGAAATGATGTTGGGCCTAATTCAACGCATGAAAACTTACCACTGTGCTATGTAATCTCATTGCCGGTGCAGGAAAGATGTGTGCTATTTCACTTACAGCTGAATCAGTTGGCTGCAGCAACATTGCGTCAAATCGCAGTCACATAGGTGAAAGTTGTGTTCATTTTTAATTTCTTCTCAACGTATGCTGAAGTAACACACTGAGGAATCAATTAATATTGTATGATATACATAAGGGGGCGCGCTAATCTGAGGTTACGGGATCAGAGTCGTTTGAATAACTTAGACCAGAGATTATTCAAATCTCAGGCTCATGAGATTGACAGAGAGCGATGTTGAGCATAATAAACTGTCTTGGCAAAACCCAGTGCTGTGAAGTTGTGGGAATAATGTACTTTAAAGTGTGCTGAAATTTCTGGCTCGCACAAGGAGTCCAGAACAAGGTAACAACATAACATTTGGTCGAAACAACTAAAAGCTTTGTTACATGGCTAAAAAAAATCAATTCGAATTCGCCTAATCAGTTTAAGTTATGCCCCAATCAAGTTTGAAGATGGTATTTTAACAATGTGAAACGATCCGATGGTTTGTGGAACAAATATCAGATATGTTCAACAGGGCTTATGCCCGAAACGTCGATTCTCCTGTTCCCTGGATGCTGCCTGACCTGCTGCGCTTTTCCAGCGACACATTTTCACCTTTGTTCTCCAGCATCTGCAGACCTCACTTTCTCCTCAAAGATGTTCAAAGGTTACCCAGAGTGGCGAAAAGCAGCAAAGACAGAAGCTAAAGGTCCAACAGATGTCGGATGCGAGTAAGATCTCCGAGGAGTGACTATCTGGAGAAAGAGATTGCATAGAAAAATGCATCGACACCGACCTGTAGAGAAAATCTAAAGAGAAAGATACAACGAGAAGATTCGACAACTGGCTGGTTTTTAAATTTGAACATTTTTGTAAAATCAATGGGGTCGGGGTTGGGGAAAACTTTTCAGACCAGTATTGTAGAGCAGATGGTTAAAGACAGGTTTAGAGAAAGGAGTGTAAGTAGTTGTAAGTTAATTATTCTCTTTAAAATGTAAAAATGTAATAATGTTGTTATTTTTAACTTAATTTTTGCTATAGTTCTTTGCCTCTTGAATTTTAACAGAATACAGCACGGGGTGAATCCTTACTGTTTTGCTTGTTTACATTAGTAGAGGAGTTTACCCCGTTATGTAATGCCAGTTTCTGTGGTTGCTGTATTGTTTCGCTCATTTGTGCATTTTGTCTCATTAACGATTTTGAAGTTGTCCCCCGACGCAAAGGTTCCGTGCTTTTGCTCCATTGTACAAAAGGTGTAGTGTGTTTAAGCAACACGGCTCCCTACAATAACATCCGACGCTTATTCAATCTATCTATCCTGGTATTGATCCATGGAAACATCACTGCGCACTCTCCTCGAGTTTGGAAAACAATTCCCTCTAAGATAATGTAACATTCCCGCATTCAAGGGGATTTCACTCCATCGCCTTCAATTCCTCACAGAATCCGATTCAACAAGTTTTGTCACTGAGTCATTTATTTGTTTGTGTTCAAATCATGTGAGCAAAGGGTCACAGTTGGAGAGTGCTGGTCCCATAAAACAGAGGTCAGACCATACTCTGTGCACTGTACTCTGCTGTTCACCATTTCACTAACAGCAGGTAGATGCATCTATGCTCTGCAAAATGTTCACGCCTGTTTTAAGAAACAGTTCCTGGTTCCTACTTTTGTTGTCACACAGACCAAGATTGTAAATGATGGAAACATGCACTAGTAGAGACTGTCTAATCTCCCAAATCCCTTGTCTTCCCAGCAAGTGGTAAGATGCTGGATTGAATCACTTTCTTCTGTTCCTTATCACTCGCGGATGATGTGAGCTGTGAAAACTTTTCTCTGAGCTGGGAGTAACATGGTAAAGTTTATACACATCATGTGCAGTGTTCCAGAGCGACAAGGCTCGCTGCAGTATCTTTCCGTGCTGATTCAGATTGCAGAGCCCTCGCTGTGAATTCGAGAATTACACAGACAGTGTTCCCGATTACTGGCAGAGATTTTCTCTTTCCCACCAGTTCTGCACTTTTCTATCTTTCTCAGATGGAAATATTTGGACAAGGTTCCCAAAAGAATGAGTTCCTGTGCATGCAAGGTCTCCCTTTAGTACAGCTTTCCAGAATTTCCATAACACCCACTCCCACTAGCCCCCTCCCCCGCTGCAGAAGCTTGTGATTGATAGGGAGCTGAAGAGCGCATTCACACTGCTCTCCCACAACACTGATTGCCAATAGAAGATGAGTTTGTGCAGCTGCCAGCGGGGGAAGGGCTAGCGCAGCCTCCTGGGAAACGGGAGTCAGAATGGCAAGGAGCTATTATTAAAACTCAGTACTGCCTTCACTCCGAAACAAAAGAAAAAGTATTTTTTAAACAATGAGACTCACCTGAATTATAGATCACGCTTAAGGTGCGTTTCTGTCTCGTTGGTCTTGGGTGTGATATCCACTGGGGTGGGTGACGTACGCGCGAGAAGTTACACTTGAGCCCTGGAGTTTTGTATACGGTCCCATTTTTGACTCAGAAAGTATGATTTCGATGAGATCGACGTCAGATCAAGATACTGCATCTTCAAGACAGACACCAGCAGCTTCTTGTATGCCGTTACTAGACAGAGAAATGTATTCTCCAACATAAATTATGCTGATCCTGTTAATGTGGATCTTGCCGAGTGCACGTCCTGTGCGGAGTAACCTGAATGCCTTGTTTTTCTCACGCTGTGTTCTGCATGTCATTGATTACTATGATCTGCCTTTACCAATTGCAAAGGTTTTCACTGCACTCAGGTAAATGTGACAATCAATCAATCAAATATAATAACCCAATCGAATGACACAGACGTTTCCTTATTGTTTGGATCCAGCACAGCGAAGGTGGGCTGTATGGCCTCAATTTGCACTATTTCGTGATTCTGAGTGAAATCATAGTTAAACTAACAGAATGTGGGAATTTACTCACAGGTTATATTAACGCAGCCGGGACACATATGCGCCGCAGTGTATCACACTAAAATAGTGAAGATCTTCTTGAAGTCATCCTCTGAGGCACAGGCCACATGCCAGATTAAAAGCTGAAGACCACGGGAAACTGCTGTGGTCAGCGCTAACAGAGCGATCCAGCGGGAGCATACTGGACTCATAACGCAGAAATTAATGGATTGAAAATATCCTCTTCTCGTTGACAATTCCAGGTTTCAGTGTGTGTACTGCCGGCCAGTGTTCCTCTATAACATAGCTCCATTCAACGTGTTGCATGTTGTTTCAATTTCCACTTCCTTTCTCTCAATGTATCTGAAATGAATATCGTGTACTGATACACCCGCCAAATTTACACAGGTGAGGAAACATACTTGTAAATGACTGGAAACTCTTTTCCTGTTCTCTATCTTTCTTCTATGATTGGATTCGCAAACCCACTTGCCAGAGCTGGGAATAAACTGGTGTAGGTAAGATATATCAGTTGCAGAGTGCTCTATGCGCATGACGCCCTGCATTTAGTCCCCACGCTATTTCACACAGCAGTGTCCTCCCTGTTAAATGAAAAACCATGAATGACAATTGGATCATCTTGTTGGAGACAGCATTACGACACAGACACAGTTCCGCATGATTAGGACATGCATCACCAATTATGAGATATGCAGGTGACACAGAGTCGCAGTGGACTCGATGGGCTGAACGGCAGGTCCGAAGGCATAATATGAGGCGTCCCTCTTCCACGCAGCGGGTGGTAACGGTTTGGCTTATGCCCGAAACGTTGATTGTCCTGTTCTGCAATCCACATTTCAGGGGAGATGTGAAATACCAAAGACTTAAAAAAGGACAAAAACTGATAGAATCAGAGTTAATGGAAATATGCACAATGCAGACCGAAACTATTTGGCCAATTGAGTCTGCTCTGTGCCGCCGAAGAGACGGACATTCCCCCACCATTTCTTTCTAAACCTGCATTATTGATCCACCGACAAAAATAGAAATGTTATCATTTCCATCATCCACAGTGTTTTCTGGTTTTTATTTAGCGGGAGCTTGTAATTCATGTCAAGCAGCCTACATCGTGTGTTTATAAACCGCCCCAGTACCCACAAAATCCATTTTCTCCTAGTCTATGCCACTCCCATCCCACTCACTGAGTCCCCCACCCCCCCCCCCCCCCCCCCCCTCACAGTGACACTGCGCCTGCACAGCTCATGGTCACGGGTTGGCCTGCTGGCCACACCCCTCATTCACTTCTATTGGCTGGAGGATCACGCCAACTCTCCTATTGGTCTGCAGCTGCTGTCAATCACCTGGGCCCCATTGTGTCATGTTGGTGGGATCCTCCCATTAGTGTTGTAGGCTGAAGGGTGACCTCATTGAGTTTTATAAAACCATGAGGGGCATGAATGGGATAAATAGACAGGTCCAAAACGAGAGGGCATAGCTTTACGTTGACAGGGAAAATATTTAAAAGGGACCTAAGGGGCAAATTCTGTCAATCAGAGGATGCTACATGCATGGAATTTTCGGTCAGGACAAGTGGTGGAGCCTGGTACAATTACACCATTTGAAACGCATCTGAATGGGTATATGAATAGGAAGGATATAGAGGGATATATGCCAAGTGCTGGCAAATAGGACTTGATTAGGTTAAGACATCTGGTCAGCATGGACGCGTTTGACCGAAGGGTCTGTTTCTATGCAGTACATCTCTATGGCTCGATGGCTCTGCCCTGTGATGAGCTTCATCATTCACAGTGAATGGGGCAGTAACACAGAGCATAGGGGCTGGGGGCTATTCAGCCCATCTGGGCTGTACTCTCTCCCTCTGCAGATGCTGCAAATCTGTCCCAACTCCCCTCCCATCTGTCCATAGCCCTCCAAATCTTTTCTTAAAAAGTTGAATTCCAAATTTGTTTTGACAGTAACTGTTGAATCTGCATTCAGCTGTTGTTCAAACTGTTCCAGATGCTCAGAACTGACTCAGTAAAATAATCTTCTCATTTTTACCTTGCATTATTTGCCAGTTACATGAATGCAGTTACTAAAAATTGTGACAAACTTTCTACTTTCCCTCTCTGTCAACTAAATATCCTGGAGACAAATCTGCTCCTGGTCGAAATCACGAGAAGGGGAGGTTGAATAGGCTGGGGTTGTTTTCCCTGGAGTGTCGGAGACTGAGGAGTGACCTCACAGAGGTACATAAAATCATGAGCGGCATGGATAGGATAAATAAGATAAATAGATAAAGTCTCCTCCCTGGAGTGGGGGCTTCCAGAACTAGAGGGCATAGGTTTAGGGTGGGAGGGGAAAGATATAAAAGAGCCCTGAGGGGCAACGTTTACACGTAGAGGGTGGTACGTGTATGGAATGAGTTTCCAGAGGAAGTGGTGGAGGCTAGTACAATTGCAACATTTAAAAGGCATCTAGATACGTATATGAATAGGAAAGATTTGGAGGGATATGGGCCGGGTCCTGGAAGGTGGGATAGATTGGGCTGGAATACCTGGTTGGCATGGATGGGTTGGACCGAAGGGTCTGTTCCTGTGCTGTATGTCTCTGTGATGAATGACCTTTCAGCCATTTTTTTTTATCCAAATAGCTAGTTCTCCCCGTATTCTATGATGTTGAACTTGCTAACCAGTCTGTTGTTATGTGGAACATTGTGTCTTCCTGAAGTCCGAGTTAACGATGTCCATGCACAAAGCCATGCTGATTCTCCCCAATTATTTGCCTTTCCAATTACATGCAAATCCTGACCCTTAGAATCCCTTCCAACAACTTGCCTGCCACTGACCTCAGGCTCACCGGTCTATAGTTCCCTGGCTTTTCTTTACCACCTTTCTCAAATAATGGCACACATCTTCCAGCACCTCACCTGTGGTTATTGATGACACAAATATCTCAGGGAGGGGCCCAACAATCACTTCCCTAGCTTCCCACAAATTTCTGGGATACATCTGATCAGGTCCCAGGGATTTATCCACCTTTATCCATTTTAAGACATTCAGAGTATCCTCCTCTGTAACATGGACACTTGCCAAGTTATCACTATTTATTTGTGCAAATTCTCTAGCTTCCACATCGTTTTTCAGTAAAAAAAACAATGTGTAATATTCATATAGAATCTTTCCAACCTCCTGCGGTTCCATAGTCAGTCTTGTTGATCTTTGAGGATCCCTATTCTCTGCCTGGTCACTCTTTGTCCTTAGTGTATTTCTAGAATCTCTTTGGATTCTCCTTAAACCTATTTCCCAAAGCCATCGCTTGTCCCCTTTTTGCCCTCCTGGTTTCCCTCAAGTATTCTCCTACTGTCTCTATACTCCTCCAGGGATCCACTAAAACCCAGCTGTCTGTACCTGCCATATCCCTCCTTCATTTTCTTGACCAGAGCCTCAATTTCTCTCGACAGGCAGCATTCTCTACGCCTCCCAGCCTTGCCCTTAACAGGAACATACTGTCTGTGTACTCTCATTGTCTCATTTTTACAGGTCTATGGAGGCAATGGCAGATATGGACAGAGAATCAATCATTCTCAGTAAAGAGGAAGTGTTGGGAAAGGTAACAGCCTAAAGGTAAAAGGGGTGCCTGGCCATGATGGAATGCATCCCAGGGGCTAAAAGAGATGGCCGGGAAAATAGCAAATGTATTCATGATAATTCGCGAAAATTTGCTGGACTCTGGGACGTATCTGACAGATTGGAAAGCTGCAAATGTGATGCCACTATTTAAAAAAAAAAACACCCATTATTTTAACTTCTGTAGTGGGGAAAATGCTTGAACCTCTCAAGGAAGTAGTAGCGAGTTATCTGGGCAGAAACTATCCCATTGAGCAGACACAGCATGGATTCATGAAAGGCAGCTCATGTTTAACACATTTACTTGAACTATTTGAGGACATCACAAATGCGTTGGACAGGGGGGACCCGGTGGGTGTGGTGTATCTGAATTTCCAGAAAGTAATCGACAAGTTGCCACATGAAAGGCTGTTGTATAAGATAAAGGCTGCACGGCGTTATGGGTAACGTATTAGCATGGATACAGGATGGGTTAACCAACAAAAAGTAAAGAATGGGGATAAACGGGTGTTTGGATTAGTATTGGCACTACAACTGTTTACAATTTACACAAATGTTTTGGAGTTGAGGACCAAGTGTACGGTGTCAGAGTTCAGATTTGATAGAAAGATGAGGTAGAGCAATGTGTGCAGAGGCCACTGTAAGTCTGCACAGGGATACAGATAGGTTGAGTGAGTGGGTAAGGATCTGGCAGATGGAGGACAATGTTGGGAAATGTGGGGTCATCCATTTTGGTCGAACTCACAGCAAACTGGATGATGAAATGGTAAAAACGTGCAGCAGGCTGCTGTGCAGAGGGAGCTGTGTGTCCTTCTGCATGAATCACAGGAAGTTGGTTTGCAGGTGCAGCAGGTAATTAAGGCAGTGAACGGAATATTGTGCTTCCTTGCTAGAGTGATGGTTATGCTGCAGCTGTACAGGGTGCTGGGGAGGCCACACCTGGAGTCCTGTGTACAGGTTTGGTCTCCTTACTTCAGCAAAGATGTACTGGCACTGGAGGGGGTGCAGAGGAGGGTCACTAGTTTGGGCCTGGAGTTGAGAGGGTTGGTGTATGTGGAGAGATTGAGAAAACTGGTTCTGTACTCATTGTAATTTAGAAGAATGGGAGGTTGGATGGGGAAAAAAACAAAATTATGAAGGGTGTAAGTAAGATAGAAGCAGGGAGTTTATTTTCACCAGGGGTGGGTGAAACTAGAGAACATAGCATCAAAATAAGGTGGAGCAGATTTAGGACTGAGTTCAGGAGTAACTTCTTCAGCTAAAGGGTTGTGAATCTGTGGAATTCCCTGCTGAGTGAAGCAGCTGAGCGATCAATTTTATTTGCCTTTAAGGCAAAAGATAGATTTGTGAACAGGAAAGGAATTAAGGGTTATGGTGAGAGAGCAGGAATGTGGAGCTGAGGCCATGAAAAGATCAGCCCTGATCTTATTGAATGGCAGAGCAGGTTTGAGGGGTCAGATGAAGGTTTTTGCCTTGTGCCATCAAAATTGACCTTTGAAAAGTCAAGTTTCTAAATTGGACAATCTGGTCTATTATTTTCTGTAACTATTTTAAAATTAGTAGAATTATCAGAGAATCCCAGAATCCCAACAGTGTGGAATGAGACCATTCAGCCCATCACATCGATACTGACGCTCAGAGCCTCCTAACCTCCCCCTGTAACGTTGCATTTTCCAGGGCCACCCAACCTACACATCCCCGAACACTACGGGAAATTCAGCCTGGATAATCCAATCTACTCTGCACATCGTTGCACTGTGGGAGGAAACCAAGAACCCGGATGAAATCCACGCAGACAACCCCAATAAGGTGATCATCCCTTTCTTATTTCCCAGTTCCGCCCAAATAACTTCACTGGGCATACTCCCATGAATATATTCCCTAAGCACAAACATAATGCTATCCCTAATAAAAAACGCTACTCCCCCTCCTCTCTTGGCCCCGTTTCTATTCTTCCTATAGCATCTATACTCTGAAACATTAAGCTGCCAGCCCTATCCATCCCTGAGCCACGTTTCTGTAATACCCATAATATCCCAGTGCCATGTTCAAAACCATACCCTAAGCCCATCTGCCTTCCCTGTCAGGCCTCTTGCATTGAAATAAATGCAGTGTAACTACTCAGTCTGACCTCATCCTCTGCTTTACCCTTGCCTGCCTTGACTATTTGACCTCAGAACTGTACCAGCCTCAGACATACCTCTTTTCTCACTATCTATTTGCAATCACACCCACTCCCTCACTGGTTTAATGCCTCCTGAGTAGCATTAACAAATCTCCCTGCCCAGATATTAGACACCTTCCAAATCAGGTACAATCCATCCTTCTTATGCAGGTCAACTCTACTCCAGAGGAGATCACAATGATGCAAAAATGTGAATCATTTTCCCCTGCACCAGCTCCTTCCAGCACCTCCTCCTCCTCTGTAATATGGACATTTTTCAATATCACCATTTATTTCACCACATTCTATATCTCCCATGTACTTCTTCACAGTAAACACTGATGCAAAGTACTTGTTTCCCTATCTCGCCCATCGCCTGAAGCCCCACACAAAGACTGCCTTGCTGATCTCTATTTTCTCCTAGTTAGCCTTTTGTTCTTAATGTATTTATAAAAGCCCTTTGGATTATCCTTAACCCTATTCGCCAAAGCTATCTCACGTCCCCTTTTTGTCTCCTGATTTCCCTCTTAATTATACTCCTACTGCCTTTATACTTGAAAATGTTTTGGATTGGAATAAATGCAAAATATTACATCTTGATAAAACAAACCAGGGTAGGACTGACACTCAATAAAAGTAGGACCTTGAGTAGTGATATGGGAACAAAGAGACCAAGGACTTCACATCTTTGAAGTTTGTGTCACATGTAGACAGGGTGGTTAAGAAGGTGCTTAGCACACTTACCGTCATTGTTCAGACCTTTGAATACAGGAGTTGGGACGTTATGTTGAGGATGTACAGGATGTTGGAGAGGCCTTTTCTGGAATACTCTGTCCAGTTCTGGTTGTGCTGTTATAGGAAGGATATTATTAAATTGGAGCAGGTTCAGGAGAGATTTACCAGCATGTTGCCATGAATGGAGGGATTGTGTTCTAAGGAGAGGCTGGATAGGCTGGGAATGTTTTCCACTGCAGTGCATGAGGTTGAGGGGTGACCTTATTAGAGGTTTATAAAATCAGAAAAAGAGTGCAGATAAGGTGAATAGCCGGGGGAGAGGGGGATTCAAAACTGGGGTGCATTCATTTTGAGAAGAAATGAGAAAGGTTTGAGAAAAGACATAAGGGTTTTAAAAAAAACCATACGTGTGGAATGAATTTCCAGAGGAAGTGGTAGCTGTGAATACAATTACAATATTTAAAATACATTCAGATAAGTACATAAATAGGAAATATTTGGATGGATGTGGACCAAGCAGAGGCACGTACACTTAGTTCAGTTTGGAATTATGGTTGGCATGGACTGGTTGCACCACAGGGCCTGTTTCCTTGCTGTATAACATTATGACTCTAATCCTCACTAACTCTAAATTCCTCCATCCTCAACTCTCCTGATCACTGTCACCTCATCCAGCCTCACAACTCTTCCTTATTTATATTATTCCTCACCAGCCACAGAACGCTCCCTATCTCATGTCTTCCAGTTTCTCAGATCTCTGCTACATGTGCCTTTCTTTAGTTCCAGCCTTGAGGATGCCCTCATTCACTCCGATTGGTTGGAAGACAAACTGGTACGACCTGGTCCTCTAGTACTTGCCTCTGCCCCCTATTGGCCTGCGCTGACATCAATCACACGAGACCCATTGTGAGGTGAGTGGTGGGATCCTCCCTCTCGCTGCCCTGGGATGAGCTCCATCATTCACAGTGAATGGGGCAGTATCTCAGAGCACAGGGGTTGGGGCTATTCAGCCCATTGGGACTGTACTCTCTCCCTCTGGAGATGCTGCACATCTGTCCCAATTCCCTTCCCATTTGCCCATAGCCCCCCAAATCTTCCCCTAAAAAGTAAAATTCCAAATCTGTTTATGAATAACTGCTGAGTCTGTGTCCAGCTGCCAATCAGACAGTTCCAGATGCTCAGACTTTACTGAATAAAATAATGTTCACATGTTCACATATTATTTGCCAATTACCTGAAAATAGTTACTAAAATTGTGGCATTGTTCACAATTCCCTTCTCTCTGCAAATTAAATATCCAAGACACAAATTTGCAGCTGGTCAAACTCACTGCTTAACCGTCTCAGCTCCAAGGACAATTATCTGTGCTTCTGCTAGCTCTCTACAAAAGAGGAACACATCTTATTTTCATTTATTCGTGTCACAGAGATGTACAGCACAGAATCAGACCTTTGGTCCAATTTGTCCATGCCAACTAGGAATCCTAAACTAATGGAATCCTATTCCCAGCTATTGATCCGTATCCCTCGAAACCCTTCCTATTCATGTACCCAATCAGATGCCTTTCAAATGTTGTAATTGTATCAGCCTCCACTACTTCATCTGGCAGCTCATCCAATACACACACCACACACAGCTTGAAAACTTTGCTTCTCAGATCCCTTTTAAATCTTTGCTCTCTTGACTTAAGCCCATGTGATCTTGTTTTGGAACCACCTAACCTGGGGGGGGGGGAAGACCCTGGCTGTTCACCTTATCCATGCCCCTCATGATTTTACAAATCTACATGAAGTCACCTCTCAATCTTTGACTCTCCAGGGAAATTACCCCCAGCCTCTCCGTAGCCCAAATCCTCCAACCCTGGCAAAGTCTTTGTCAATCTTGTCTGAACTCTTTCAAGATTCAGAACATCCTTTCCAGAACAGGGGATTTTGAACTTAAAACATAATTCCTGAAATGGCTTAATCAATGTCCTGTCCAGCCACAATATGATGTCCCAGCTTCTGTATTCAATGCATCGACCAATAAATATAAGCATACCAAACACCACCTTCACTAGTCCGCCTATCTGCGACTCTACTTGCAACGAACAATGAATCTTAACTCCATGGTCTCTTTGTTCAGCAACACTCCGAAGGACTTTACCATTAAGTGTATAAGTCCTGCACTGATTTGCCTTTCCAAAATGCAGCACCTCACATTTGTCTAAATTGAACTCCGTCTGCCATTCTTTGCTCCAATGGCCCATCTGATCAAGATCCTGTTGTATTCTGAACTAACCTTCTTCGCTGTCCACTACACCTCCAATGTTGGTGTCTTCTGTAAACCCACTGACTATATCTCATATATTCACATCCAAGTCATTTATTTGAGGACCGAATATCCATTCCTGCAGCACACTGCTGCTCACACGCCTCCAGTCCGCAAAGCAACCCTCCATCACCACCCTCTGCCTCCTACCTTCAAGCCAGTTTTGTATTCAAATGGCTAGTTCTCCCAACATTCCATGTTATCTAACCTTGCTAACCAGTCTGCTTTGTGGAACATCGTTCAGTGTCCATATAGACAACGTCCACAGTCTGCCTTCATCAATCATCTTTGTCACATCTTCAAAAAAACTCAATCAAGTTAGAAAGAGAGAATTACTCACACAAAGTCATGTTGACTATCCTTAATCTTTCCTGGTCTTTCCAAATACATGTAAATCCTATCCCTCAGAATCCCTTCCAAAAACTTGCCTACCACTGACTTCAGGCTGCCTGTTCTGTTGTTCCCTGGCCTTTCCTTACCACCTTTTTAAAATAACAACACCTGTCTTCCAGCACCTCACCTGTCACAAACGATGATATAAATACCTCAGGGAGGGGCACTGCTTTCCTAGCTTTCCACAAATTTCTGGGATACACCTGATCAGGACCTAGGGATTTATCCACCTTGATGCCATTTAAGACATCCAGTACCACCTCCTCTGTAACATGGACACTTTTCAAGTTATTACTGTTGTTAACTATCAAGTTCTCCAAACTCTCCAGAAAAGAGTAGCATAGTATCTCTCCCACCTCCTGTTGTTCCACAGATGGCCTTCTTGGTCTTTAAGAAGTTGTATTCTTTGTCTATTTTTTCTTTTATCCTTGATATATTTGTAGAATCGCTTTGGATTCTACTTAAATCATTTCCTAGAGATATTTCATGTTCCCTTTTTGCTCATCTGATTTCCCTTGAGTATATTCCTGTAAAAACATGAACCTGTACTCCCAATTCCTCCGCCTCTGCCATATCTGCTTCCAGGAGAAGCAATTCCACTCCAGGACATCCCAGAAAGGATTCCTATTTCAAGGACTGCATTTCCCTCCCACGTGATCAAAAATTCCCTCCAATGCATATCCTCCACTTCCCGTACCTCCACCTTCCCCCCCCCCCACCCCTCCAACCACAATAAGAATATAATCCACCGGTCCTCACCTGCCACCCCACGAATCTCCAGATACAGCGTATTAACCTCTGCAATTTCCGCTACCTACAGTCAGACCCCACCACCAGGCATATATTTCCCTCCCCAGCCATTTCTATGTTCCACAGAGACCATGGGATATTTGGTGCTGATGTGCTGCCCCACTGATACCTCAGTCACTCACCCTGCCCAATGGTCTAGTGATACTATCACTAGATGGATAATCCAGACACCCAGATAACGTTCTGGGGCCTAGAGTTTGGATCCCGTCACAGCAGACAGTGGAATGTGAATTCAATAAAAATTTGGAAGTAAGAATCTATTAAAGACCATGAATCCATTGTTGATTGTTGCAAAAAGAAAACCATGAGATTCACTAATATCCTTCAGGGAAGGAATCTGCCATCCTTACCTGGTCTGACCTACATGAGACTCCAGAATCTTAACATGTGGGTGAATCTTAACTGCCCTTGAGGCCCAGCCAGTGACACCCTCATCCTGTGAATGAATTAAAAAAGGTCAAGTCTTATATACAATCATACTATTCTTACAGATAAGTGATCTGTTAGTAAATTTGCTTCTCAATTCCCGGCTGACTATTTATTTCTCAGTTCCACCTGTACAACTTGCCTGGATGTACTTCCAGGAATATCCTCCTGAAGCCCAGCCATAATGTTATCCCTCATCAAAACCACCTCACCCCCCTGCTCTGTTGCCCCCTTTCTATCCTTGCTATAGCATCTATACCTTGGAACATTAAGCTGCTGGTCCTAACCATTCCTAAGTCATGCCTCTGTAATTGCTGTAATATCCCAGTGCTATGTTCAAAACCATACCCTGAGCTCCTCTGCCCGACCTATCGGGCCTCCTGCATTGAAATAAATGCAGTGTAACTGCTCAGTCCTACCTCATTCTGTGCCTTGCCTTTGCCTGCCTTGACTGTTTGATGCCTGAACTGTACCAGCCTCAGACTTGGCTCTTTCCTCACTCTCTCTTTGAGTTTACCTTCATTCCTTAACTGGTTTAATGCCTCCTGAATAGCACTAGCAACTCTTCCCTTTCAGTGCAGGTACAATCCATCCTTCTGATGGAGGTCAATTCTACCCCACAAGAGATTCGAATGATCCAACAACGTGAACTCTTCTATTCCGATGTCATTGATACCAATAAACAACAGCCTCCCCTCAAAATGGTTATTCTCCCCTTTAAGAATATTCTGCTCCCTCTCTGAGGCATCCTTATACAAAAATTACACATTCGAATAATAAACCTTACACTCATCACATCATTATAAAAGGATTACATAACACATGATGGTTTGGGGAGACCTTTTGAGAGAATGTGATGATTCAAAGGAGAATTTTTAAGCAGCAAATGGGATTGATCTGGAACGCAATACTCACAATGCGAATATCCAGGTCCTGATGTACTGAGTAATTCAGAGTTTGGCAGAACATTTACTGAGATTACCATCTGAATGTCCACCTGTAATATCCTGTAATACAAGTTTATAAAATCTGTCACTCTCAGTTCAGGTGAGAAACCCACACCATCCCCTCCTCCTGGCGCAGAATTATTGCACATAGTTACAACAGGTCATCAGGAAGGGGAATGGAATGTTTTGTTTAGAGGGTTTTCAGTATGAGAGTTTGGAGTATATACCTGAGAGTAACTTGAGGAATTGGTGGTGAGACCACCATATCTGGAGTAAAGTGAGCAGTTTTGGTCCCTTTAGATAAGGAAAAGTGTCACTTTATTGGAGGCATTTCAGGGAAGATTCACTAGTAGAAAGTGCGGACTGCAGATGCTGGAGATCAGAGCTAAAAAATGTGTTGCTGGAAAAGCGCAGCAGGTCAGGCAGCATCCAAGCAGAAGGAGAATCAACGTTTTGGGCATAAGCTGAAGAAGGGCTTATGCCGGAAACATTGATTCTCCTGCTCCTTGGATGCTGCCTGACCTGCTGTGCTTTTCCAGCAACACATTTTTCAGCAGGGAAGATTCACTGGGTTGATCCCTGGTTTGGAGGGATTATCTTTTAAATAAAGGCTGAACAGGTTGGGACCCTACTCAATGGATTTTGGAGAAAGAGAGGTGATCTCATTGAGACAGATGGGATTCTTAAGGGGTTTGACAGGATAAATAGTGAGTGGATGTTTCTGAGTGTAACTCCTGAAAAGGGAGTCTGGAACCAGATTCTGGGTCAGTCGCGGAATCAAGGGCTCTGCTTCAGATTCGTCAAGTTTAAGGCGACACAGAGGCGGGTAAGGGGTTTCAGTAGCAATGGAGCTGGGGTGAGGTGGAGACAAACAATGTTTAAGAGATTGGAATTCCTGGTGTTTGTGATTCTGTAGATGTCTGATCAGAAGGTCACCTTGGGGTCAGATATAACAGCAATATTGTGAAGAACATATTTCTGCCCCAGACAGTTACCAGGGAGAGGGAGAGGCTCAGCAGCAAGAGAAAGGAATTTTGAATAACAACTGAAGGCAATGGGTTTAACTGTTACAATGTTTCATTGGAGGAAATTGCAGCTAATTGAGTAGTGGGAATGTGATAAGCAGTTTGGTAACTGAGTAACAGTGGAACAATGGAGAGGGATGCTGGGGAGGGAGAGCTGGGCAGTGTCAGTGTACATGTCAAACCTAACATGGTGCTTTTTCACAATGTCAACTCCTGGCAGTATGTAGGAGAGAGCAAGGATAGATACTGGAGGGACACCAAATGCAAGGAATTCAGAAAGGAAAGAGAGAGTGGAAATGGAGCAGGATTTTCCAAAAACCGTGAGGTCAAAAGGAAGTTTTTCAAAGAAGGGGAGAGAAGGGCATAACCAGAAAAGACAGACAGACAGAACAAGGAACAATATCTGTGAATCGGTGAGGAGGAGGAGGAGACAGAGTGTTGGAAAGTCTGTGGTTTAGCAAGCTTTGGGTAAATTGTAAAGATGAGCTCTGATAAGGCTTAACAAGAGACTGGAGAAAGATGTAGGTTTAGGACAAAAACCAGGAACACCACGTGAGGCAGTTTGGCTCGGTGGGCTAGTGGGAGGGAGGGAAGCAGCAGATCGGATTATCTCAGTCATGGTGACAGAGAAACTCCATGTGCTCCTCATTCATGTTATTGGAGGGGAGGATAGAGGAGACAGGATGATGGACAGTGTTTTACAAAGAAACAAATCCAGGGTTAGTGATATTTAAAATGTGTGAACAAACCTGATGTGTTTAGCTTTTATCCAGAATATTAAAACAAACGACTGAAGTCCTGGTTCGAATCCCATCTTTATAGATGGTGGAATCTGAATTCACGAAAAAATAACTGGAATTAGGAATCTCCTGATTTCCATGAAACCATTGTCAATGGTAAAAAAAAATCCTGCCAACCTGACAGCGGCCCAGCCAGCTACTCACTGTACTAATCACTGCAAAGTCTCAACACAGGAATGAAACTGGATGGACCATGTGGCATCTAACAAGGCACCAGAAATTACAACCACAGAATCAGCCCTCTCGATGGTGCAACGTCCTCCTCACTAACATATGGTTTTTGGTGCCAAAATGTGGAGAGCTCTATCTCAGACTAGTCAAGAAGCAGCCTGACATAGTCATATTCACGGAATCTTCCCTTAAAGACAATGACCAGACACCACCATCACCATCCCTCGATATCGAGAGTGTGGTGCTGGAAAAGCACAACAGTCAGGCAGCATCAGAGGAGCAGGAGAATCGACGTTTTGAGCCTCAGCCCTTCATCAGTCTGATCTGGTGTGCTTTTCCAGCACCACACTATCGACTCTGACCTCCAGCATCTGCAGTCTTCAATTTATCCTAAAATCTCTGGATATGTCCTGTCCCACCGGCAGCACAGACCAGACAGAGGTGGTGGCACAGTGGTGTACAGACAGGGAGGATTCGCCCTGGGAGTCTCATGGCTCCTGCTGATTACCATGTACCGTCCTCCCTTGGCTGATGGATCAGTTCTCCTTCATGTTGAACATTTGGAGGAAGCACTGAGGCAACAAAATGGTGTCAAACATACTCTGGGTACAGGATTTCAATGTCCACAATCGAGACTGGCTCTGCAACAGAATTACTGACTGAGCTGGCCAGGTCTTAAAGGACATAGCTGCTCAACTGAGTCTGCAGCGTGTGGTGAGGGAACCAACAAGAAGGAAAAAAACATACTTGATCTCATTGTTATGAATTGACAAGCTGCAGATATGTCTGGCCATGACAGTTATCGGTAAGAACGACCATCACATGTTCCTTTTGGAGACAATGCCTTGCCTTAAAGTTGAGAAAACCTCCGCTGTGTTGAGTGGCACTATCACCGTTCTAAATGGGACAGACTTCAAAGAGATGTAGAATCTCAAATAGGGTATCTATAAGGTACTGTGGGACATCAACAGCAGCAGAACTGTACTCCAGCACAATCTGTAATCTCATGGGTTTGTAAATCCTGCTCTCACCCATCACAATGGACAGTAAAGGAGGGCTTGCCAAGAGCAGCACCAGGCATACCTAAAAATGAAGTGCTAATCTGGTGAAGCTATCAAACAGAACTACCTGCATATCAAACAGCATCAGCAGCAAGCAACAGAGCTAAGTGTTCCAACATCCAATGCAACAGATCGGAGCTCTGCAGTTCTGCCACATCCAGTTGTGAACGGTGATGGACAATTAAACAACTCACTGGGGGAAGCATCACAGATATCCCCACCCTTACTGATGGAGGGGCCTCACATACCCATGTACCAGATAAGATGACAGCATTTGCAGCAATCTGCAGCCAGAAGTGCAAAGTGGGATGATCCATCTCAGCCTTCTCCAGTGGTTTCTAACATCACAGATGTGAGTTTTAAACCAGTTCGATTCAGTTTGAATCACATCAAGAAATGGTTAAGTAGTTAAAGGCTACGGGCCCTGTCAATATTCTGGCAATAATACTGATAGCTTGTGCTCCAGAACTTGCCACCCACCGAGCCACGTACCGCTCCAGCACTGGCATCTACCGACAATGTGGAACATTGCCCAGGGATGTTCAACACAAAAACACAGGGCAATCCAACCCAGGCAATTTCCCTCTATCAGTCTACACTCGATCAGCTGTAAAGTGATGGAAGATGTCATCACCAGGGCTACCAAGCAACAGCTGCTCTGCAACTTTAGGCTCCACCAGGGCCAATAAGCTCACGATTGTGTCACCGCCTGATTCACAAACTGACAACCAGTTGAATCCCAGCGGTGAGGTGAGGGTGATAGCTCAGCCCCACTCCAAGATCACTATTTCGAGCTGATTTCACCCTTGTCTCAACACAATGTGATGAAAGTATGTGAGCTATCTCTAGACTTCATTATCCAAACTCACTCCCTGGCCAGCTTCCCATATTCAACCTCCCTGTAATCTCAAGAACATCTAAATATCTGCTTGTTGATTCATCAAAAGTCTCCTATTCATAAGCAAAAACATAGAGTCATAGAGATGTACAGCATGGAAACAGACCCTTCGGTCCAACCCATCCATGCCAAACAGATATCCCAACCCAATCTAGTCTCACCTGCCAGCATGTGGCCAATATCCCTCAATTTAAATTTCTCACACTTGATTTAATTCCTGGCTGTGATAATCCCTAGCTCCCTGCACCACACACACTTTGAGACCTCGACAACCCATTTTCGTTGAGACTCCCAACAATTTGTTAATTCATTACTTCATCTGTGTGGCTGTTTCTACAGTTGCTGAAGCAGCATGGTCTGAAATTTGCAACCAAAATCTCACAGGTCTGTTTTCCACCTTTAAGACATCCCTCAAAACCTACTTTTGGTCACCTGACCTAATATCTCCATCTCTGGCCTTATGTCTAAAGTTCTCAATAGTATTTTTGTGAAATTATAAACATGGTAATAAAAATACAAACTGTTGTTGATTTGACATTATTTTCAAATCATCACTGTTGCTGTAATGAATAATCTATAATGCCACTTACCCAACCACATGGTAGGAGCACCTTCACCATACAAACTGCAGCTGTACAAGAAAGTCAAACATCACCCTCTCCACAAGCAACAGGGCTTTGGCATTAATCACTGGTATCTGTGGAAGGAGAAACACAGTTGATGTTTCATGGAGTGCAAAATGGATTACAGGGAATGAAAATGGTGCAGAATTTGATAGCCAGAAATGGAAGGAAAATACACTTGCTTTTTGGAAAAAAGAATTCTTGACTGTCAAAAATATTCAAGAAAAAAGTAATCTGATAATCTAGCAGCACATGGTCAGGGGCTGGGCCGCAGTGAAAAACTCATTTGCAAAGGTCTATAAAAGTAATAATACAGTAGTAAACAGACCAAAAGTACACCATGGTTCGAGACTGAGGAAGCCAGATATTGACAAAGTGGTCATGAGGGAGCCCAGAGGTGAATCAGAGCAGTATTGACTGCTATGATCCCAATGACTCTAAACGAGAGAAAGGCTGCACATGCGCCTGGCTGCATCTTGCCCCCTACAAAGATGGCGGCTCCGCACATGTCCAGTGAATCGTTGTCCCGAATAAAGATGGCGGCGCTCACTCAGGCCTGCAGCCGCGCTGAGGCAATTCCCCATTTACTGCAAACACGGGACTGGGACGTTCAAATTTGTGTTTTCCGACGTGCACAATTTGTTTGAAAAAAAATCTCCGCTCATAGCAACACAGTTTTTCTCCAGTTTCCCTATTTATTTTTTTCCTTACCGTATCCTTTCTTTCCATAACTTCCCGAGCATTCATTACAGCGACTCTGCGCCGCGCGCGAGTGATCACATGGTTTAGTTTAGCTCCGCCCGACATTCACTTTGATTGGTTGGAGGACCAACATCCCGCTAGGTCATCCAGCTCCGCCCACCGTCCTTTCATTGGTCCGGTGCTGACATCAATCACCCGGAGTCCCTTTGTTGGCGAGAACATGCGCAGTGTGTCCTCCTTCAGCTGATATGTTGGGTAATGTGATGGGAGAGTTTACTGAGGGTAAGAATTCCCTTTGTGTGAGCTCTGCAGTAGATTTCCTTTATTCATGGAGGGGATTGCCTTCCTACTCATGACTGTATAGCTGTGATTGATGAATCAATGCCTTCTGAATCAGTACATAAACACCCCATTTTCACTCCTTTACACAACATCTGAGATCTTAAGCACATTGTATCACGCTCTTCTTTGGAAACAAAAAAAAACATGAAATAGAGCCTCAAGGAATCGGTGCAGGAGTAGGGCATTCATCGCCTTCAGCTTGTTCCCCCATTCTATCAGATCATGGCTTGGCCAACCCAGACCTCAATACCTCTTTTATGCTTGATCCGCATAGCCCTCAACTGCTCAATATTTCAAGAATCTATTTGCCCTTTTTTAAAATAATTTGAGATAGAATCATAGATTCCCTACTATGTGGAAACAGGTCCTTCAGCCCAACAAGCCAGAACAACCCTCCGAAGAGTCAGTCAACCATTCCCCTCCCACACTTAACTTTCACAATTGTTTGGGTACGGAAATTCTAGCCATTCACAGAGAAAAAGTTCTTTACTTTTTCTAAAATGAATGTTCCCTTATGTAATGTCCCTTGGTTTGAGACTTCACTGGTGCTAGAAAATCTAGTCAACATCTACTCTGTCAAGCTCCTCAGAATCTTGTTTCCATAAGATCACTCCTGCTTATCTATTCTTGATAGGTCAACACTTTCGTCCTCGAAACATCTAATTGAATCTTTTTTGAATGGTCTCCGATGTTGGTTTATCCTTTATTAAATATGGGAGCTAACATTGTATACAACACTGCAAGTGAGGACTCACCAACAGCCAGTGTGGTAAACCAATCGTCAATCCATGCTAATACATTACGCCGATACCAGGAGCTCCTAAATTGAGCAATTGACTTTTATGTAGCACCTTATCATTTGCATTTTTAAAATCCAAATACAGAACATCATTGGATTGCCCTTTATCAGCCCTGCTCGTTATCTCCTCAATGAACTGTCGCAAATTTGTCAAAGATAATTTCTCTTTCACAAAACCCAGTCTACCATGTTTAATGATAAGCTTTTCTAAATGTCCTGCAATTTCTTACTTTAATATTTGACTCTGTAGATTCTTTCAGTAGCTTTGTTAAGTTTGATTCCCCTCTCTTAAATCCACGCGGACTCTGTCCAATCCTGTCACTGTTCAGTAAGAAACTTGACTGTATCCCAATGTAGTTAGTAAATGTATCTATATTTATTTTTAAAAATCGATTACTTATCAATGCTGGACCCATGCAATATCAATAAATTAGTGACTCTGAATTTGGGTAATAATATTTTTTCTGTTAATCCCTTTATGTACTGTGTTATGCAGACAGCGCCAAGCTGTTACTCTCAATTGTGAGTAACTTTGAAAATAATATATTTTAAAAATGACATCCCAAAATACTGCCTCATTATTGTGCAAGGAGGATTTTGCATTCAATAGTTTGCAGATAAAATTGAACAGCTTTTTGCTGCAATTTGGCCAGACTGCAGGTTACTCCAAAGTGGCAACTCTGCTCTCAAATTCTTCCTTGACACTGCCCAAGGCGATACTGATGGGACTTCACTTTGCCATTCTTGTTCACCAGCTTTATTTCCAGGTTTAATCCTATAATCATTCTAGAGCTTGTAATTTTAACCAAACTTATCTTTTGGGTACATATGTAAATATCATACTGAAATGTTGCACTGAATGGTAACAAATCTGAAATTAGTCTCTAATCAGATAGTAACGTGCTTCGACCTTTCTACGTATGTGTTGCCATAAGTCTATGCCAGTTATTTTTCTGAAGCCTGTGATTGCTGATGAAGGGCTTATGCCTGAACCATCAACTCTCTTGCTTCTCGGATGCTGCCTGACTTGTTGTGCTTTTCCAGCATGACACTTTTTGACTCTGATGTCCAGCTTCTTTGGTCGTCACTTTCTCCTTTGAGTAGATTAAACCAAGAATATTTTTTGTTGATCAAAGTGCAATAGGAACCAATTCATGAAATTCAGATATCTCACATTTACCTTAACTATGTGAAGGCTAAGGCATTAATAAATTATTGTCAGTAATTGAAACCGTGCTGACAAACTTGTGCAGTATCAGTGCCTCAGCTTTAGAGTGTTCCCAGATATCGCACAGCTGCAGTATTTTGTTTTGCACTCGGCTATATTTTGTTCTCAATTGTTTCTTTGTGAAAGATTACAAAATTAACTTAGATGAATGAACTTATGATTTCTTTAACCAATGTTAGAGAAAACAACATCAGTATTTCAAGTGCTGATAAAGTAAAATAAAATGATAATCAGTAGAAAGGGTTTAAGATGGATATGGAACAAATGCTGGGATTAGATTAATTTAGGATATCTGGTCAGCATGGGCAATTTGGACTGAAGGGTCTGATTGTGTGTTGTACAACTGTGACTTCATTCTCTGAATTATTCAAGAATTTGAATACTTCGAGGAGGAAAAGGAGAATTTATGCAGAGAATGCACTTGAAATGATAATTGAGGTGTATCAAACTCACATTGTTTCATGACCTTTTCCTCTGGGTTCTTCAATGAACAAACTTGTTTTATTATCTGAATAACTATGTATCATGTGATTTGTTTTGCACAAAATATTTCGTTAGGATCTCGTGAACTGTTAAGAAGTGTTCATGTTTAAAATTTAGGCAGCGTGATTATTAAGCAAGAAAAGGTGAGTGTTTTACTCCCACTGAATCATTGCTCTATAAAAGGTGACAAGCTTTTTATCTTTTCTGGGCACTGAATATATGGAAATCAATTCTGAAGGAAAAAAATCCTCGACGGTAATTTTTTTTTCGATTAATTACAGTGTGGAAACAGGCCCTTCGGCCCAACAAGTAACACCGACCCGCCGAAGCGCAACCCATCCAGACCCATTCCCCTACACCTAACACAATTTAGCATGTCCAATTTACCTGACCTGCACATTTTTGGACTGTTGGAGGAAACCGGAGTACCTGGAGGAAACCCACGCAGAAACGGGGAGAATGTGCAATCTCCACACAGTCAGTCACCTGAGACGGGAATTGAACCCGGGTCTCTGGTGCTCTCTGGTGCTGTGAGGCAACAGTGCTAACCACTGTGCCACCCCAATTACTCCCCATATGTTCCCACATATGGGGAGTAATTGCTTCTGGTCACTCTTCAGGCTATAGAGGCTCGGAAAGAAATGAGTTGGCAAAAGTTTGTCCATCCAAATGATGTTGCTATGCTCATTGGTAAACCTGCAAGATCTATTGAAGAAACACGTGTTTCAGAGTGTATGCAATAAACCTGAACATTGTTATTTTTTCACAGAGCTTGGGACCCGACTGGAGCAGCAATGAAGCTCGCATTGTTTTTTTAAATTTCCGAGCTTGCCAAATTATTGTTGGTAAATGCAGGTGACTTTATCAAAGCACATTTCACACTCCCCAGCTAGGAATTTGGTCCCAATTCTGTCAGTCCATCCATTCCTATGGATCACAGGTATTTTAGATGTGAGCATTCCATTTAACTATTTGAATTGAATATTTCAGTGGTTAAATCCTCTTGCATTCTTAATTTCAAATTACTCAATGTGATTTTTTTGTCCCCCCTGAATTTGCCAAGCACTGGGCAGTTCTGGAATATTTGAAATATTTACAATAGATGCATTCACACTATTGAAGGCAACCTGGCAGATTTGAATACCATTCAGGTAGTCAACAACAATACATAAGTAACTTTATGAATTGCTTACTGTACACCAACAACGCAAACCAAGTATCAGTGAAACCACAGACTGTTTCCCAAGGATTCCCAAATCTAAACAGTGCATTCCAGATATGCTCACTATCACCATCTGGGAGCAGTCTCCCAAAGTGCTGCCAGAATTTAGAAAGTGCATTCACTGCCCTCCAAAGCTCAATCTGCTGTCACAGGCTTCACTCTTATTGTATACAATAGTAGTTATTGTCCAGTTCTTTAACGTGACAAATGATTTTACAAACAATTTATAAAATACTTTAAATCCTGAAGAAATGTGATGTCAGCCCTTTGTAGAAGTGAAAGAAAGTGTGATGTTTGTTTTACGTTTGGCTCTATGTATCAGACTGAACTGAACCTTTAGCAAGATGTTTCCCACACACTTTGTTTAAAAAAAGCAAAGATTTTGCTCTGAGATTTAAATGTTCAATCAGGTTTAATAAAAATCTTTCCAAAAATTGAGAGTTTGACTTCAGCTCCTGTAAAGAGACACGCTCTTTGCCTTCAATTTTGTGACATGTGATCATTCTTCGGTAAAGGTGGCTGTGTGCAACACTGCAGGATGTTGTGCTGAAGTGCCTCCAGCACTTTGTTTCTGGTGAGCTTTATTACTGGTGTAACTCGGCTAATTTTGAAATGGAATATTACTTTGAGTTAAATCTTGTTTTTAAACTGAGGCGTGCTTGTGTAACTCAAGTGTGGAAACTATGCTCATGTTTGCAATGAACCTTTCACTTTTGCAGATTAGTATTTTTCCGATCTGTTTTGTAAATAAAGTTGAATATCGAAAGCACAGTGATGGAGAACTGCAGGCCCAGCAGCATCTCTGAGGGGAATTAAACATTGTAAGTTCCAAGTCCAATGACCTTTTGTCCATTCAGACAAAAACTTGAAATGTAACAATTTTTTTTCTCTTCACCAATGCCCTCAGAACTGCTGAGTTTCTCCAGCACTTTGTTTCTGGGTTTAGATCTCCAGCACCTGCAGTTTATTGTTTAGATCCTATGATTTGACTTGTGGAGCGAGAGGCAGCAACTGTGATCAACGAGGATAAAAGTCCCCAACCACGGAAAACAAACTGGTTCTTTATACTTTTCAAAACACTACTGTAAATAAGAAATGCAATTAAGCTAAGTGCAAGATGGTATACCACCAGCCTTGTCTCAAACCTGCTACTCATCTTTGAGAACTCATCTGTCAGAATTGTGTTTGCTCGCTTCCTTTGAGATCACGGTCCACAAATGTCCCAGTTCCAATTCCTGGGCCGGGCCCAGTTACCACATTGCAGTGGGGTGGGGAGCTTTGTGTCCGCCTGAAGTTTTTGTTAATAACAATATTGCAGGTTGAAGTTGACGGTTTTGACGAATATTGCGTTGTTAAACTTGGAGGCAATCCTTCCGAATGTATTGACTAACTGGACTGAGCCTGTTTACATGCAGTCCTGTTAGTAGTACTGTAATATTCTAAGTTAAGAATCACACAACACCGGTTATAGTCCATCAGGTTTAATTGGAAGCAAACTAGCTTTCGGAGCACCGCTCCTTCATCAGGTGAGTGTGGAGGGCACAATTCTAAGGCACAGCATTTATAGCAAAAATTTATAGTGTGACGTAACTGAAATTGTCCATTGAAAAATACCTTGGTTGTATGTTGAGTCTTTCATCTGTTCGAATACCATGATAGTTTCACTTCTTTCATGTGTAAATCACAAAGCTTTTTTTTAAAAGTTGCATTCCTGACAGTGGCCCATCAAATCACTCATTGTATTAGTCACTGCACAGTCTCAACAAAGGAATGAAACTGGATGGACCATATTACATCTACCAATGCACTGGAAAATACAACAACACAATCAGCCCTCTTGACCCTACAACCTCTGTCTCACTGTGGGCCAACAGCAGTACCAGAACTGTACCCCAGCCCAATTTTGTAATCTAATGGCCTGGTATATCCCCCACTCAACCATTAACATCAAGCCAGGGGAATCAACACTACTTCAATGGAGAGTTCCGCAGGGCATGCCAGGAGCAATACCAGACATACCTGAAAATGTGGCGCCAACCTGGTGAAGGTACAGTGCAAGCAACACCAAATAGAACTATGTGATCCAACAACCAGTGGATCAGATCTGAGCTCTGCAATTTTGTCACACCTAGTCAGGAATGGTGATGGGCAATTAAACAACTCACTGCAGGAAGCATCACAGATATCCCCACCCTTAATGATGGAGGGGCCTCACACATTCATTCAACAGATAAGACGACAGCATTTTCAGCAATTTTCAGCCAGCAGTGCCAAGTGGATGAGGCTTCTCCATTTGTCCATGACATCACAGATGTGAATCGAATTGGTTGAAAACCCATTTCAAATCAGATCAAGAAATGGACAAGTAGTGTAAAGGCTATGGGCCCTACTAGCATTGTGGCAATATATACTGATAGCTGTGCTCCAGAACTTGCTGAAAATGTGTTGCTGGAAAAGCGCAGGCAGGTCAGGCAGCATCCAAGGGGCAGAAGAATTGACGTTTCGGGCATGAGCCTTTCTTCAGGAATGAGTTTCTGAATGCTGCCTGACCTGCTGCATTTTTCCAGCTACACATTTTCAGCTCTGATCTCCAGCATCTGCAGTCCTCACTTTCTTCTCCAGAACCTGCTGCCCACCAAGACAAATAGTGCTCCAGCACTGGCACCTACCGATATTGGGAAATGTTTCCCAGTGTTGTTCAACACAAAACCGCAGGACACATCCAACCCAGCCAATTTCCCTCCATCAGTCCACACTCGCTCAGCAGTGAAGTGACAGACGTTGTCATCGATAGTGCTGTCAAGCACATGCTCACAATAACCTGCTCAGTGACGCCCAGTTTGGGTTCTTGCAGGGCCAATCAGCTTCTGAGCTTGTTACAGACTTGATTCACAAACTGACAAACAGCTGAAGGTAACAGCCCGTCCCACTCCAAGACCACTATTTCGACTTCAGTGATATCATCTGACCTCACCACAGTCTCAGCTAATTTAATGAAATTTTCATTCATTCATTTTATGAACTCTAGATTTCATTATCTAAACCAACTCCTGGCCAGCATCCCACAATCACCCTCCCTATAATCTCCAGAATATTGAAAACTCTACTGCCCAAGTGTTCACTTGTACCAGAACTTGCTGATCCATCAAAAGGCTCCCATTTATAAGCAACAGCAATTTACTTTCACACCCTTGACTTAATTCCTGGCTGTAATCATTCCTATCTCCATGCACCAGACACACTTTCACATCTCAATAACTCATTTCAGTTTAGACTCCCAATGATATGTTTATTTTTCAGTTCAGCTGTGTGACTGTTTCTACAGATTCCAAGGCAACACGGTCTGGAATTCCCACCCTCTAAGATCTGCTTTCTTCCTTTAAGTCATTCCTGAAAAATTGCTTATTTCGCAAAGGTTTGGTCACCGGACATAATATTCTCCATCTGTAGCCTTATGTCAAAAGTTCTCAATATTTTGTGAAATTAAAAATGTGTTGATTTATACAGATATCTTCTACTCTTCACTATCTCTGAGTGCATAATCTGTAATGTCTCCTACCCAACCACGTTGTGGTAGCACCTTTACCATACCAACTGCAGCAGTACAAGGAAGTCAAACATCACCTTCTCAACAGGCAACAGAGCTTTGGCCTTGATCACTGGTATCTGTGGAAGGAGAAATACACATCATGTTTCAGGGAGTGCAATATGATTTATGGGGGAATGAAAATGGTGCAGAATTTGACTGTCAGAAATGGAAGGAAAATCCACTCACTTATTGGAAAAAAAAGAACTCTTGACCGTCAAAGATATTGTGGAAAAAATAACCTGATAATAGAGTATATGGTCAGGAGCCAGGCATCAGTGGACAATTCATTTACAAAGAGGACTGTGAACGTAATAGTAAAATACTACACAGAGCAAAAATACACACGAGAGACTGAGAAAGCTAGATAACAAACAAGTGGACATCAAGGAGCCCAGAGATGAATCAGAGCAATGTTCACTTTTATGATCCCACAGTCAGATGTCTAGCACAGAAATAGACTTTTTGGTCCAACCCATCTTTGCCAACCAGATATTCTAACCTAATGTATTCCCATTTTCCAGCACTTGGCCAACATCCCTCTGAACCCTTCCTATTCAAATGCCTTTGAAATGTTACAATTTTAGTTGCCCTTTCGGCTCCTTTTGAATTTCCCACTCCACCCTAAACCTATATCCTCTAGTTCTGGGGTCTACCAACCCTTGTCTACTTACGCTATCAATGTCCCTCACGATTTTAATAAGCCTCTATAACATCACACCTCAGCCTATGACACTGCAGGGAAAATGGCCCCAGCTTATTATGCCTCTCCCCGCAACTCATATCCTCCAACACTGGCAACATCCTTGAAAATCTATTCTCAAACCTTTCAAGTTTCAGTGCCTCCTTCTGATGGGAGGGAGACCAGAACTGCACACAATATTCCAAAAGTGACCTAACCAATGACCTGTCCAGCTCCTTTACCCAATGCTCTGATCAATAAGGGGAAGCATACCAAATGCCTTCTTCACTGTCGTATCTACCTGCAACTCTACTTTCAAGGAAATATGAACCTACATTCCAAGGTCTCTTTGTTCACAAGATTTTCCAAGAGCTTACAATTCAGTGTGCGAGTCCTGCTCTGATTTGCTTTTCTAAAATGCAGCACCTCACATTTATCTAAATTAAACCCTATCTGCCACTCCCCAGCCCATTGTTCCATCCGATCAATATCCCATTGTACTTTGAGATACCCTTTATCACTGTCCACAATACCTCCAATTTTGGTGTCACCTGCAAACTTACTAACTGTACCGCCTCTATTCACATCCAAATCATTTAAATGAATGAAAAAACAAATCCAGAAAAAAAATCCATTTCTCTGGGTGTGAATATGCTCTGTGCAAATCCTGCCCTGTGACTCCCTACCAGAGAGGGCTGCACATGCGTCCCGCTGAACTTTGCCCCCAACAAAGCTGGCGGCTGCACGGGTCCAGTGAATCGTTGCCCCGAATAAAGATGGTGGTGCTTACTCGAATCAATCGTTGGATGAGGCATTTTCCCGTTTACTGCAAAAACGGGACTGAGTTTCAAATTTGTATTTTCGATGTGCACCAAATGTCTGTAAACCCTCTCAACCCATACCGACACCATTTCCCTCCCGCTTCCTGCTGTTTATTTCTATCTTTACCAACAGCTCTCCGTCCACACATCCCGAACCGACCGCGAGGATGATCAAGTGGTCTAGTCTAGTCCCGCCCCTCATTCACCCTGATTGGTCGGAGGACCAACTGTGCGCCAGGTCCTTCAGCTCTGTCCCTGCCTTTCCATTGGTCCGCCGCTGACATCAATCACCCGGGGCGCATTGTTGGCTGGAGCATGCGGATTGCTTCGTGGCTTTTGTTGCTGTTCATGAGTGACAAAAATGACAACAGCATCTCAAAACCCCCTGATGAAGAAGCAGCAAACCTAGTGCTTCCAAATAATCCTGTTGACCAATAGCCTGGTGTTCTGTGAATTTTACTTTTATCCATCCCAATCCAACACCAACACCTCCAAGTCTCGAATGAGGGGGGGGGATGTATAACCTAAGATCTAGGAACAGTAGAAGGCCGTCCTGCCCTTCGAGCCTGCTCTGCCATTCAATAAGATCATGGCTGATCATTTCGTGGACACAGAACCATTTACCCACGTTCTCACCGTGTTCATTAATTAATTACATTTTAAAAAATCTAACCTAGTTTTAAAAACGTTTTCTGAACGAGCACCAACTACTTCCCTGTGCAGTGAATTCCATAGAGGTCAAGAAGTTCCTTGTCAATTCAGTCTTAAATTTGCTGCCTCTCGTCTTGCGGTGATGCCCTCTTGTCCTAGCTTCACCTGCCAATGGAAACAGCTCTCTACTTCTATTTTATCCATTCCATTCATTATTTTATATGTTTTCATTCTTCTGAATTCCAATGAATATAATCCCAATCTACTCAGTCACTGTTAAGCCGAACCTCTCAACTCTGGAATCAACCTAGTTAACCTCCTCTGCACCCCCTCTAGTGCCAGTACATCCTTTCTCAAGTAAGGAGACAAAAACTACATGCAGTACGCCAGGTGTGGCCTCACCAACACCCAAATACAGCTGAAACAAAACCTCTGCTTTTAAACATAATCCCTTCAGCAATGAAGGACAAAATTCCATTTGCTTTCTGAACTGATTATTGTATCTGGTGACCAACCTTCATGTAGAAGGATGCTTAGGTCACTCTGCAGAGCAAATAATGCAACTTTTTAACATTCAAGTGATTTTTTAAAAAATGTTACTACAACCAAAGAGTATAAACTTTATATTTACAAACATTCTATTTCATTTTACAGACCATTACCCACTCACTCCATGTATCTATGTTCCTCTGCAAAGTTTCACAGTCCTCCGCTCACTTTGTTCCGCTAATCATCTTAGTGTCACATGCAAACGTTGACACCCTACATGTGGTTCCAACTCCAAATCATCTGTATCAGTTGTAAATAATTGCAGTCACAACACCGATCCCTGAGGCACACTAATTGTCAATGATTGCCAGCCAGAATAATGCTCATTTATCCCCACACTTTGCTTCCGATTAGTCAACCAATCTTCTCTCCATGCTAATACTCTGCCGGTAACGCCATGCACCCTTATATTATGCAACAGCCTCTTGCACAGCACCTTGTTGATGGTCTTTTGGCAATCCAGGTACACCGCATCCACTAGGTCCCCGTTGTCTACCTTACTTGAAAAGTCTTCATAGAATTCAAAAAGATTGGTCAACCTGCCCCTCATGCTGTGTCTGTACAATGGGACAATTTCTATCGAGATTCTCTATTATTTCTTCCTTGATAATAGACCCAAGCATCTTTTCCACTACAGGAGAATAAAGTAACTGGTACATAATTCCCCACTTTTTGTCTACCTCCTTTTAAAAACATTGGTGTCACTTTTGCTGTTTTGCAGTCTGCTGGGACTGCCACAGGCTCCAGTGAATTTTGGAAAATTACTGCCAGTGAATTTGCTATTTTTCCTAGCATCTCTTTTAGTACCCTGGGATGCATTCCATCAAGGTGAGGAGACTATTCTATCGTTAGCTCAATTACCTCAAAACAGTCTAAAGCTAGCTGTTCTGTAATAATGATAGTTTCCAAATCCTCACCTACCTTTGTCTCTTTGCTAGTTACTGGAAAGATATTAGTATCCTCCACTGTGATATCCCATAACTAAATGCTTCTTCTCATTTTCCAAAGGACCAACATTTACTTTAGCCATTCTTTTCTCGTTATATATATTTATATAAACTTTTCCTTTCTGTCTTTGTAATCTGTGCTAGTTTATTTTTCTCATGTTCTATATTACTTTTCTTTATAGCTCCTGTGGCTTTCGGTTGACCTTTAACATTTTCCCAGTTCTAGTTTCATGCTGTTTTTGGCCACTTTGTCCAACTTCTCTTTCAACTTGATTTTCCAGAACAGCAACCCAATTCTCCAAGCATTTCACATACTCTTTCTTCTTGCGATGGTACTCTCGAGCTGCTTCCCTGTTTCTCATGAGGCAGACCTCACGTTTACGAGTGGTTTCTTCAGCATTCTGTGGCTGGCTTTGCAGGACTGGTGAAGATGCCATAAGCATTCCCTGGTCAGCAGTGGAGTTAGGAGTTGTGCGGATCTGATAGGTTTGGACATCTCCAGCAGCATCTTGAACAAGCATTTGGCTGCCCGGCACAAAGATTTGCGGTCCATCAGAGCTCTGTGCATACTGTATAATGGCTGCTCCAACCTTGGGCTGTCGCTGTATTGGTCATTGTTCATGTGTGGAGTCCTTGCATTTAATCTGTACCATTGTTGGCCAGCTGAATTGCTTCCCCCTGTGTCATAGCAATGTATTGTCCACTGCTAACCTGATAGATGGGTGTCTGCATCATCGTTGTAGTAATGGTTGAGACAGTCTCTTCTTCTGATTTCTCCTCATCGATTTCTTGGCACACTGGGGGGATCAGAAGAAAGTTCATTCAGGATTTTCCTGTATGAAGGCCGTCTCGATAGAATTTCTCTACGTTTCTGAGAGTCAGTCGTGCTATCCACAGATTCCTGGGAGTCTTCATTTTAAAGTATAGTAGAAATCTGAGCAGTCTGAACTTGAGGGGACTGCGTGACTGAGGACTGAGCTGCTTGGATAACTACTTGGACTTGAACAGTCTGCCCATTCGGCAATTGCACTAAAGTTACTGCTGGACTTGTTGTTCATTGGATCCCAGGCATGGTTTCCTGCATGATCACATGATATATTAATGATCTGGATGAAGGGATGGGGGCATTCCAACGAAGTTTGCTGATGATACGAAGTTAGGCAAGTAGTACTAAGGAAGTGGGGAGGCTGCAGAAGGATCTAGACAGTTTGAGAGAGTGGTCCAGGAAATGGCTGATGGAATTCAACGTGAGCAAATGCGAGGTCTTGCACTGTGGAAAAATGAATACGAACATGGACTACTTTCTAAACGGTGAGAAAATTCATAAAGCCAAAGTACAAAGGGATCTGGGAGTGCTAGTCGAGGATTCTCTAAAGGTAAACATGCAGGTTGAATCCGTGATTAAGAAAGCGAATGTGATGTTGTCATTTATCTCAAGAGGATTGGAAGAGAAAAACAGCGATGTGCTACTGGGACTTTAAAAAGCTCTGGTTAGGACCCATTTGGAGTACTGTGTCCAGTTTTGATCCCCACACCTCAGGAAGGGCATACTGGCACGAGAGCGTGTCCAGCGGAGATTCACACGGATGATCCCTGGAATGGTAGGTCTAACATATGAGGAATAGCTGAGGATCCTGGGATTGTATTCATTGGAGTTTAGAAGGTTAAGGGAAATCTATTAGAAACTTACAAGATAATACATGGCTTGGAAAGGGTGGACACTCGGAAATTGTTTCGGTTAGGTGAGGAGACTAGGACCGGTGGGCACTGCCTTAGAATTAGAGGGGATAAATTCAGAACAGAAATGCGGAAACATTTTTTCAGCCAGAGCGTGGGGCCTGTGGAATTCATTGCCATGGAGTGCAGTGGAGGCTGGGACGCTAAATGTCTTCAAGGCAGAGATTGATAAATTCTTGATGTCTCAAGGAATTAAGAGCTACGGGGAGAATGTGGGTAAGTGAAGTTGAAATGCCCATCAGCCATAATTAAATGGCGGAGTTGACTTGATGGGCCGAATGGCCTTACTTCCACTCCTATGTCTTATGGTCTTATGGTCTAATTTGATCACTTTCCTCAGATACCCATTGCTGAGTATGCCTTTTCATACAGTCCTTCCATTTCACTGGAATAGACCTTTGTAAAATGTCTTTGAAACTCTTCCACTGCTCATCAACTTCCCACCATAAAATTTTTGTTTCCAGTCTACTTTATCCAGATTCTCTCTTATTCCCTTGTCCCTTAATGTTTCTGTTGCTTAGCTGCTGAGTCGCGCCACAATCAACACTGCAATTGGGAGGAAGGGGCGGAACTGTAGGACAGAGCAGCGTCCGGTCCTCCAAACAGAGTGAGTGAGGAGCGGGACCAATGCATTCTCGGGAGTGAACGCTTCAGCATTGGTCAGAAAGTAAACTGTTTTGCAGGATTGATCATTCTCACGACATAGTGGAGTATTATCCCCTCTCATAAAACAATGTGAGGTTTTAAAGAAATCGTTAAGATGTAAATCTGACAATGTACATATTTCCAATCGATTTACACAACTCGAGTAACAAACTTATTTTCAAATTCCCAGAATGATTGGAAATTTACATACCTGGCCGGTATGATTAAGTTGGATGGAAAAATGTATTTGGATATGAACCATCTCAATGACTGTAACTCGACAGAGCAATTGCTAATGTCTAATATTTCTCCCGTGATTCTATGCAGTTATGAATATTCTCTATAAACTCACTGATAATCTTCGATGCACGCGCAGTTTGGTTTCTATGAAGGGCATGCGCAGTGTCACATTAACCAGGACACGGCGAGACAAAGAGCAACTTTCTCCGGGTGCGGCTACGCTCGGCTTCAGAGAGTGGCGTGTGGGAGACTCACTGGGAGAAAGGAGCGGAGAGAATTCACAAGACGCCGATATAGGTGAAAAAACCCGAAAAAGACCCTCCAGGCCCTGATAAGGAGATGGTGGTCTCTGTCGGGAAAGCGGCCCAGGGTGACGGCCGCCATTTGTTTGAGGGAAGAGGGAGTGCGGGCCTCAGAGCCGCCATCTTGAGAAGGTCAATGTGCAGGTGGGCGGGGCTATTGGGGTCGAGGACAATTGGAGGAAAGACCCACCTTAGATTACTTCACTAAAGACATGAATGCACCCGGTGGATTTTTCTTAACATCAGCAATTGTTTAATACTCACTCACAGGCTTTTAGTTACATCTTTTTTGAAGCATTTAATTCACATTCAATCATTTGCAATGGTGGGATTTGAACCTGTGTCCAGAGCACACTTGCTGAGTTTCTGGATAAATTGTTCCACAATAATGCCACTAGGCCATTACTTCGCCTGCTCACAAGTTGCGCATCCCAGTGCAACAAGAATCAAAACCCTTTCTTCCTGCACAATTGTTTGATCTTGCACTCTGGTGATATTACTTAGTAACTCTCCATGTGGTATCCCTCACTGTGTGGGTCGAATTGTTGCCTCTGTCAGTGTCCCTCGCTCTTGCAGCTACTCCAGATCCTGAGCAAACAGAATTCTCCACTCCAGATAGACGATGGAGACTGGGGTGTTCCAGATTTCTGTCGGACTCAGTGCCATTTGACATGTGTAGCCATCACTGCATCATTCTAATTTCCAATTCTGTTTATCTGTCTGTAGGTACTCAGGAAGGTCCTGACCTAATAGACTTCCCAGCTGCTGGGTGTCTAATCCATCCCTCATTGAAGATGGTTTGTCAGCCAGAGAGACACAGGGCAGGGAGATCTGGGGTGAGGTAAGATCACTCACAGTGCAGAGAGCAATGAGAGGGCTCCAAACATCAGTTAACAGGACATGACATAGCTATATGCTGGAAGGGGAGCACAATACAGACACACCCCAGGTTCGGTCACCGCCTTTACTGCAAGTTTTGTTGTACTAAGACAACATCGGGAGTGTCACAGTTATCAATCCAAGCCTGTGCTGTCGTAGTGAGCATCAGTACAAAAGAGGGGAAAGCAGGCCTTCCACGAGAGGGTGGGAATGCTGTCTGGGAATGTTCCATTCTGTGTTCCCTCTCCCACACTGTATCTATGGCTTGTCATGTGGATCAGTCATTCTAATGCTAAAAACAGTTCCTATCTCTGTACTTTCCTCCCCTCTCACCAATCATTTCATACGTTTGAACCTGCTCCAGTCCAGACGACCATCCATATCTCTGTAACTTACTTCAGTCTCGACAACATGCCTTGTCACGAGAGTCCACTCCCCCAATAACGCAAGACTTAGGGTCTGTTTCTGTGCTGCATGACTCTCTGTCCGAAGTCACCAATGCTGGCCAGGTTTCCTGAACTGAATGAGTTGCATTTCCCTGTGTTTGGCCCATGGCCCTTCAAACTTTCTCCCCTCCATGTTCCTGCCCAAATGTCTTTTCCATGTTGTAATTGTTCTTGTTTCTCCCATGTGCCACTGGCAGTCCATTCTGTATATGAACCGTCCTCTGTGGAAAATGTTGCCCCTCAGCTCCCTAAGTAAATCTTTGCTCTCGGTCACTCCTCAGGCCTTACCCATTCTGCTGTGGGACACAACACCTCCCTGGTACAGACTCCCCTTAGGCTTTACCCATCCTGCTGTGGGACTGAACTCCTCCCTGGTAAAGTCTAATCTTGAGCCTTGCCCACCCTGCTGTTGGACACAACCCCACTTGGGTACAGTTTTCCCTCTGGCCTTACCCATTCTGCTGTGCAACACATTCCATCCCCAGTACAGACTGTCCTCAGGCCTTTCGCATCTTGCTGTGGGACCGAACTCCTCCCTGGTACAGTCTACCCTTGAGGCTTACCCATCCTAATTTGGGACGCATACCCTCCCCAGTACAGATTACTCTCTGGCCTTAACCGTCTTGCTGTGGGATACAACCCCTCTGAGGAACAGACTCCCCTCGAGCCTTACCCATCCTGCTGTGAGACACAACCTCTCCCTGGTGCAGACTCTCCTCGGGCCTTAACCGTCTGGCTGTGGGACACAACCCCTCCCCAGTACAGTCTACCCTTGAGCCTTACCTGTCCTGCTTTGGGTCGCATACCTTCCCTGGTACAGAGTACCCTCGGGCCTCACCCTTCCTGCCGTGGGACACAACCGCTCCCCAGTATAGACTCTTGACTGGCCTTAACCATCCTGCTGTGGGACACAACCCCTCCCCAGTTCAGACTCCCCTCGAGCCTTATCCATCCTGCTGTGGGACACAACCCCTCCCCAGTTCAGACTCCCCTCGAGCCTTATACATCCTGCTGTGGAACACAACCCCTTCCCGGGACAGACTCCCCTCGGGCCTTCCCCATCCTGCTGTGGAACACAACCCCTCCCCAGGTCAGACTCCCCTCGAGCCTTCCCCATCCTGCTGTGGGACACAACCCCTCCCTAGGTCAGACTCCCCTCGAGCCTTACCCATCCTGCTGTGGGACACAACCCCTCCCCAGTTCAGACTCCCCTCGAGCCTTATCCATCCTGCTGTGGAACACAACCCCTCCCCAGTTCAGACTCCCCTCGAGCCTTATCCATCCTGCTGTGGGACACAACCCCTTCCCGGGACAGACTCCCCTCGAGCCTTATCCATCCTGCTGTGGGACACAACCCCTTCCCGGGACAGACTCCCCTCGAGCCTTATCCATCCTGCTGTGGAACACAACCCCTCCCCAGTTCAGACTCCCCTCGAGCCTTCCCCATCCAGCTGTGGGACACAACCCCTTCCCGGTACAGACTCCCCTCGAGCCTTACCCATCCTGCTGTGGGACACAACCCCTTCCCGGTACAGACCCCCCTCGGGCCTTACCCATCCTGCTGTGGGACACAACCCCTTCCCGGCACAGACTCCCCTCGGGCCTTCCCCATCCTGCTGTGGAACACAACCCCTCCCCAGGTCAGACTCCCCTCGGGCCTTCCCCATCCTGCTGTGGAATACAACCCCTCCCCAGTTCAGACTCCCCTCGAGCCTTATCCATCCTGCTGTGGGACACAACCCCTCCCCAGTTCAGACTCCCCTCGAGCCTTATCCATCCTGCTGTGGGACACAACCCCTCCCCAGTTCAGACTCCCCTCGAGCCTTATCCATCCTGCTGTGGGACACAACCCCTCCCCAGTTCAGACTCCCCTCGAGCCTTATCCATCCTGCTGTGGAACACAACCCCTTCCCGGGACAGACTCCCCTCAGGCCTTCCCCATCCTGCTGTGGAACACAACCCCTTCCCGGGACAGACTCCCCTCGAGCCTTATCCATCCTGCTGTGGAACACAACCCCTTCCCGGGACAGACTCCCCTCAGGCCTTCCCCATCCTGCTGTGGAACACAACCCCTTCCCGGGACAGACTCCCCTCGAGCCTTATCCATCCTGCTGTGGGACACAACCCCTCCCCAGTTCAGACTCCCCTCGGGCCTTCCCCATCCTGCTGTGGGACACAACCCCTCCCCAGTTCAGACTCCCCTCTGGCCTTACCCATCCTGCTGTGGGACACAACCCCTGCCCGGTACAGACTCCCTTCGAGCCTTATCCATCCAGCTGTGGGACACAACCCCTGCCCGGTACAGACTCCCCTCGGGCCTTCCCCATCCTGCTGTGGGACACAACCCCTCCCCAGTTCAGACTCCCCTCTGGCCTTACCCATCCTGCTGTGGGACACAACCCCTGCCCGGTACAGACTCCCCTCGAGCCTTATCCATCCAGCTGTGGGACACAACCCCTGCCCGGTACAGACTCCCCTCGAGCCTTATCCATCCAGCTGTGGGACACAACCCCTGCCCGGTACAGACTCTCCTCGGGCCTTACCCATCCTGCTGTGGGACAGGTTGATAATTGTATTGAATAGTGTCCCTCCAGTGTGGAAACAGGCCCTTAGTCCAGCAAGTCCACACTGACCCACGATAGATACCCTGCTCAAAATAGCTTCAAAATACATAGAAACAGTGATCACTGAATTGGGTAAAAACTCCACAGTTACATTGGGCAGTTTAAAAGTCTCGCTGTATTGTTGATATGTTCCTTTTCTTCAAACAGGTAACATTTTTATTAAAGCAGCAGATGTTCATTTTGAGAGTGTCTCTGTTAAACTAGAATCTGTTCTGTTCTCTGTGTAACAGGCTGTTGTTGTGTGCGATGGACTGTCACTAACAGTGTAATTGACCTGTGAGTCCTTGATCAGGTTTCCTTTGTCTGTAAATCTAATAATCAGTGAACTATGCATCTGCTCTTCTTAGCGAAAACAAAGAATCATTTCTCAACGAAAAAACGGCACATCACAAAGCTATTTCATGGATTTCTGGCACACACCACCTACCAATGTATCTGGTAAGTCTGTTTCCTGAATAATTCTGAAATCTATCTGTAACTCTGAAAGTATCTGTATTGCTTGTCAGTTGGTTGAGAATTCAGCCTCTTTGTTCTGAGCTGTTGTGATGCAGGCGGTGGCTTCATTCTGTCTCTGCCAAGTTTGTTTTCTCCTTCTGCTGTGATTCTGGGAGATTCCTTTCTGCAGGTGAGAATATTCAGTGACTGAACATTGAATGATTTTGACTCTAACAGAGCAGTGGCCTTGTTTTCAGCTCATTACTCACTTTCCATTTCCTGGTTGTGTTGAATGTTACAGAAACAGACTCTGAGCAATGTTTCCATTCACTTGTATTAGATTCATTGACAGCCACGTGGTCAGTCAGTTTCAGGCCGATGGATCAGTTTCTCTGTCCTATTAGATGGTGGCCACTTGCACAGTTTCCGATGGTTCACCTCAGTGTCAGGCCGTCAGCTGCTGAAACCCTCCATCCAGCATTTGTTCCCTCTCACCATGACTACTCCAATACAGTCCCAGCTCGTTTCCCACATTCTACCTCCATATACTCACGATCACCTCAGATTCTACTGTCAGTATCCTTACAGCAAGTCACGTAAGGCATCCACCTCCATTTCACGCTGCTCTACATTACATTCAGTCCAAATATAATTTCAGAATTCCATTCATTGCGTTTAAAAACACCCATGATCTTGTCCTGTCCAAGCATCCAGGTTCCATCAGGTAGGTGGGTGTCCGCGTGGTTGGGTTGGAGCAAGAGCAGGAAACTGAGGATCGTACAGGGGACAAAGATGGGGTTGGATGCGGGATGTTTAAGGAGAGAGAGCTGGTGTATTGTTGGGGATAGCTTCTCAGGGGAGTAGCACAGCGGTAGCCAGGTCTATAATACTCAATGGCCTGAGTTATCGGAAGAGGTTGGACAAGCTGGGACATTTTTCTTCAGAGGACAGGAGACATAAGGGAGATCTTATAGAAATGTATATGATCATGAGAGGCATGGATAGGGTGAATGCATTCAGTCTTTTTCCCAGGGTTGAAGAATTGAGGACTAGAGGGCATCAGTTTAACGTTAGAGGGGAAAGAATAAAAGGGAACGTTAGCAGCAACTTTTTTACACAGATGCTGATTCTCATACGGAATGAGCTGTCAGTGGAAGTGGCTGAGGCAGGTACATTAACAACATTTAAAAGGCATTTGGACAAATACATGGATAGGAAAGGATTAGAAGGATATGGGGCATGGGCAGGGAAATGGGGTGACCATAGATGGACATTATGGTTGCCAGGGATCAGTCTGGCCCTTAGGGCCTCTCTCTGTGCTGTAGGACTCTATGACTCTATAACTGACTCTGCTGTAGACCAAGGTCGGGCAAAATCCAAGGGAGCGAAAATGGGAGGAGAAGCACTAGTTGGGGGCATAGACAGGTGTTACTGTGGCTGCGTCTGAGACTGTTGTATCCCTGGTGCCTGGTCAAGGACATCTCTGAGCATTTGCTTGAAATTCTGAATTGGGAGAATGGGAGGCCAGAGGTCATTGCTACCAACGACACGAGTAGAAAGAGGGATGAGATCCTGAGGAGTAAGCACAGGAAGTAGGGAACGACTGAAAAGCAGAACCTTGAGGCTAGTAATCATTGCGTTACCACCAGTCCCATGTGCTTGTGAGACAAGGAATTGAAAGATAGCAGAGATGAATGCATGGCTGAAGAGCTGGTACAGGGGGAAGAGTTTCAGGATCTTGAATAATTGGGACCTGAACTAGAGGGGAACTGATATCCTCACTGGGAGGCTTGTTCCTGCTACAAGGGAAGGGTTTAACCTAGAATGGCAAGGTCCTGGGAATCACAGCAGCAGGGCAGCACGTGGGGGGTAAGGAAGGTCGGAAGATGTATACGAGTCAATCAGAAAGGAAATACAGAGAAATGAACACCATTGTACGAATGGGCTGATTGTGTTAATTTCAACACAAGGCGCAACATAGTTAAAGTAGATAAGCACAGATCCGATATTGTGGCCATTCCAGAGATTTGGTTCGGAGAAGGATAGGACTGGCTGCTCAATATTCCAGGGTTTCATTGTTTCAGATGAGATGGAGAGGAGGGTAAAAGAGGTGGAGGAGCTGCATTACCAATCGGGTGAATGTTATGTCTGCACTCAGGACATATTGGAGGGGCTCGCCCACTGAGGCAACGTGGATAAGAAGGATGCAGTTAATGGGATTATACTATAGGGCCCTCAATCTGCCAACGATACCTCGAGGTACAAATATCTTGGCAGAATATCTCGGCAGAGACAATAACAACAGAGTTCTCAAAGTGTCTTTAACTTCTCCACCATTTGCTGGCACTACTTTAGAGCAAGAGGCTGAGACGGTGCAGAGTTTATTAAGTGTATCCAAGAGGGTTTCTTGAAATAGTAGTGTAAAGGAGGGGTAGGGGCCATAGTGGACCTTATATTGCTGAATGAGCCTGGCCAGGTGACTGACCTTTCAGTGGGAGACCATTTTGGAAACAGTGATCACAACTTAAGTTTTTTTTTAAGGCAGCTACGAATAAATGGGATGTTTCTAAATTGTGGGATTGCAAATGATGTCAGTATTAGGCAGGAGCTAGGGAGTGTTAATTGGGAGGAGCTGTCATCAGACAATGCCACATTGGGCACGTGGGAGTTAGTTAAAGGCTTGCTGATTGGAGTTCACGACCAGCATGTTCCAGTAAGGAGGAGGAATAAGGCTGGTAATGTAAGGGCCCCTTGGATAACAAGGGAGGCTGGGAATTTAGTCAAAAGGGGAAAAAAACAAGCCTATGCAAGGTTTGGGAAGCTAGAATTGGGCATGGCATGTGAGGAACGTAAAAAAACAAAAGCTGGAAGGAACCTGAACCGGGAATGAGCAGAGCAAGGAGGGGCATGCCCTTCGCAAGTAGGGTTAAAGAGCATCCCAAATCGTTCTGGAGATAATTACCCACAAGAGGATGTGAACATGGATTGTTACAGCGCAGTACAGGCCTTTTGGCCCTCAATGTTGCACCGACCTTTGAAAATAATCTGATGCCTATCTAACCTACATCCTTCCAATATTACCCATATGTATGTCCAATGCCCATTTAAATGCCCTTTGCGTCGGCAATTCTACTACTGTTGCAGGCAATTAAGTCACCTCTCGACCTTCTTCTTTCCAACTAAAACAGCCTCCATTCCCTCAGCCTTTCCTTGTAAGACCTTCCTTTCATACCAGGCAATATCCTAGTAAATCTACTCTGCCGTCTTTCCACAGCTTCCACATTACTTGGAAAGAAGTCGGGCCAGTCAAGACTAAAGGAAGGAACTTGTGCTTGAAGTCAGTGGAAGTGGACGAGATCCTAAATAATTACTTTGCATCGGCATTCACCCAGGAAAAGGATATTGGGGATAATGAGATTTGTGTGGAGTATGCTAATGTGCTCGGGTATTTTTGAGGTCGAGAAAGAAGCATTAGATTTCTTGAACAGCATTAAAGTGGATTAATCCCGAGGATCCGACGGTAGCTACCCCAGGTTATTGAGAAAGGCAAGACAGGAGATCTTTGGGGTCTTGGACATGATTTTTGAGTCCTCACTTGCCAGTGTAAAGGTCGCAGAGGACTGGTGAGTAGCTTATGGTGTTCCTCTCTTCAAGAAGGGAAATAGGGACAATCCAGGAAATTATAGCCTGGTGAGTCTCACCTCGGTGGTTGGGAAGCTTTGGACAGAATTTTTACGGATAGGATTTATGCGCATTTGGTAAAGAATGACCTAATTAGGGACAGTCAGCGCAGCGCCATGAGATGCACAGGGTTGACGGTCAAAATGTTTTACCCAGAGTTGAAATATCTTTACGAGAGAATGTGCATTTAAGGTGAGAGGGGGAGAGCTCAAAGGAGATGTGAGGGGTAATGTGTTTTCCACAGAGAGTGGTCGGAATCTGGAACATGTTGCCAGGGATGGTGGAGGAGGCAGAAATGAGAGGGTTGTTTAAGGGGTTTTTGGGTGAGCATGTGAATATACAAGGATATGGAACAAAGATAGGAAGAAAGGATGAGTTTAATTTGGTGTCACATTCAGCACAACATTCTGGGCTGAAGGGCCCGCTCCTGTGCTGTACTGTTCTTTGTCGTGTTTCTTTTGTTACAACATGACGGTGACCCCCTCTGTTAGTTAAACCAAACACCCAGAAAAGTTCACCTCCCCACATAATCTGTTAAAGTCTTAGTGACAGAAAACTCACACATTCCACTATTTAAAGAAAATAGCATTAATCTATTTTTAACTCAAAGTGAATATTAAACAACTATTCATAAATCTAAGCTCTCCCTTTCTCTTCACTGCATATTATCTGCCTCCAGCCCTATGACTATATGTTATTTCAATAAGACACTTATTAAAATTACATCAATTTAATATCTAACCCACACAGTGACTCGTGAATTTTGTGTCTTTCTGCTTCTGGCTGAGGATCTCCCTGGGTCGTCGTTGTCTTCTTTTACTCTGAGTATGTTTCATATGAAAAGGTACCCTTTGATTGAGAGATTTTCCTAATTTATTGGTGAGCAAGATGTTGACTCTCCCAGACAGCAGTTACTCTCTGACCAATTTTTAAAATGTCCACATTTTATACGCCCCCATCAGATCATCTCATTGGCTTGATGCTGGCAAAACAATAAATTCAAACTCAATTGGGTTTTAGAATCTTGGGGTATAATTTAAACTGTTAGGTTAAATTTGAATTTTGTCAAAACAGCAACCAACATAGGTCTATATTTCACAGCCAAATGTTACATTTGTTTCTTTTCCCAGTACACTTTGGCTTGCTGGCTAGTCATATACAGTACATAGTTCAGAAGAGTGTTCTTTCCCTCTTAAAGATAGAGTACACACCTTCAACTTTATAACAATTTGAGCATTACCTTATCAGAAAGTTCGTTTATTAAAGTGACAAGCAGTAGATTGTTTACATAACCTTTTTAGCTTAATATTTCAATTTCAACATAAAACAATAGCGTGTGTTTGTGAGAGGATCATGTTACTGTGTGCAACAGACTGTCACTAATAAGATTATGCTCCCAATAATGCAGATTTCCTTTGTAAATTCTGCATGAAGTGATTTAAACACCTGGAAAGGGATTTGGTTTTCCAATGTGATTTCCATCAATGCACTTATTGGAACCTCAGGCAGACAGATCGACACAGATGGGTGCAAATTTGTTTTCCTCACTGAAGGAAGCACATGTTGCCATCAGAGTGTTTGTAACAGAGGGGCACCAACTTATTCCTGGTTCTGGAGATTGTTGAATAAGTGGGTGAGATTCAGATATCCTGTACTGCATGTGATAAGAGGTGTTTTCATTGAATTGGATATTATGACCAAAGAGATTGGCAGGATTGATGTTGGCAGCTGTCTCTGCTGATAGGAATCTACGATGGGTCACAGTCTCAGGACTGGAGAGCAGCCTGAGTGACTGAGATAAGGAGAAATGACTTCACTCAAACACCTGGGAATCTGTGATCATTTCCACCTCAAGAATGGAATCACTGACTACATTCCAGAGAATAATTTGCAATGTTTGCAATACTAAGTGGATCAAAAGATGTTGCAGAAACTGGGTGAGTTCTGAAAAGTTAACGATGATGTTACTAAAATGAACACAAATGCTGTGGCTGCTGGAAATTTGAAACAGACCGGCAGCTAATGTAGAGAGAGACAAGCAGAGTTAATGTTTTGCATTTGATTAGATTAGATTACTTACAGTGTGGAAACAGGCCCTTCGGCCCAACAAGTCCACACCGACCCGTCGAAGCGCAAACCACCCAGACCCATTCTCCTACATCTAACACTACGGCCAATTCAGCATGGCCAATTCAGCTAACCTGCACATCTTTGTGACTGTGGAAAGAAACCCAAGCACCCAGAGGAAACCCATGCAGACACAGGGAGAATGTGCGAACTCCACCCAGTCAGTCGCCTAAGGCGGGAAATGAACCCGGGTCTCTGGCGCTGTGAGGCAGCAGTTCTAACCACTGTGCCATCTGTGCTGCCTACAAACTTTTAATCAGAACAAAGAATGTTATTAAGCTGCAGTCAGGCTCCTGGGGCTAAATGGTATCGTTCTGTCTGTGTTGCTAAAGTTTTTTTTGGGAGAACCAATCCCCTCATTTGCTTGGCTGTGGCACTGTGATTGCGCTATTGAAACAGCAAGGACTCTTTCTGGTCTCATTGATGTCTGGGTGTAAATTAGGGTCCATTGTTCATCGCTGACTCTGGAGGCAGTTCTGATACGTGGGAATATTCAATTTAAAATGTTGATCCTGCAAAATAGCAAGTTTTTCTCCCAGACAGGGAATCAGACGTCCATTACTGATTCTCACTGACCATGACAGGATTGAAACCGAGAGATTTATTTTTGTGACTGACACAGTCAGATGTGGTGTACAGTAGCTCTCACAGTCCTGTCCTTCCACACATCCCGGCTTCCGGACTCTGAATCAGAGGATCTCGATGGAGAAACACTTCCAGCAGTTGGGACAATTCTGAAGATACCCAATATACACATTCTGGGAATCCCTGAAAAGTGGTCTGTCAGGTTCATAATGGATATTTCTTTAATATTTTCTCAGTGAATTCCTAGAACAGAGAGATTCATTGGAGGCCCAGATTGTCAGCTTGAAGAGTAGTCACTGCTTTAGTGCAGGAAATGGAAGGGTATCATTTGGATTGTTCATTTCACCCATTTGTAGAGGGAGCTATTGCTTTCATTGTGAGTGGGAGCTTGAGAGAAGCTGATTTAACGTGATTGTGGGGATGTTTATACAAACTTTCAGGAACGGATTAATACACCAGAGGAATGTGTCAGTGTTTCCAGGGGGCTCTGAGAGGGGTGGGCGTGGGGATTGTGTCAGTGTTTCCAGGGGGCTCCGAGGGGGTTGGGTGGGGGGAATGTGTCAGTGTTTCCAGGGGGCTCCGAGAGGGGTGGGCGTGGGGATTGTGTCAGTGTTTCCAGGGGGCTCCGAGAGGGCTGGGCGGGGGGAATGTGTCAGTGTTTCCAGGGGGCTCCGAGGTGGGGGGGTGAGGAGGGGGAATGTGTCAGTGTGTACAGGGGACTCCGAGGGGTTGGGTGGGATGTACCTCAATTTACAGGGGGCTCCTGTCCCCCCACCCACCCCCAACCGCATCCAACGCTGCTCCCATCAACCACGTCTGACACCGTCCCCCCCAACGCCGCCCTCCCAACGCCGTACCCCCAACCCCGTGCAACGACGTTCCCACCCAACCCCGTGCAACCCCATCCCCGCCCAACCCCGCCCCCCCAACCTTGTGCAACTCAGTTCTCCCCAACCCCATGCAACGCCGTTCCCCCACAACCCCGTTCCCCCAACCCCGTTCCCCCATCCCCGTACAGGCCCAACACCGTGCAACGCCATCCCCGCCCAAACCCGTCCCCCCAACCCCATGCAACGCCGTTCCCCAAACCCCGTGCAACGCCGTTTCCCCAACCCCATCCCCCCAACACTGAGCAACCCCATTCCCCACAACCCCGTTCCCCCAACCCCGTCCCCATCCAACCCCATGCAATGACCCCCAACCCCGTTCCCCCAACCCCGTGCAACGCCGTCCCCAACCCTGTGCAACGCTGTCCACGCCCAAACACGTTGCCCCAACCCCATCCCCACCCAACCCCGTCCCCCCAACACTGTGCAACCCCGTTCCCCAACCCCGTCCCCCAACACTGAGCAACCCTATTCCCCCTCAACCCCGTCCCCCAACCCGTGCAACGCCATTGCCCCCAACCCCGTGCAACACCGTTACACACCCAACCCTGTGCAATGCCGTTCCACCCAACCCCTTCCCCCCAACCCCGTGCAATACCGTTCCGCCAACGCCGTTCCCCCTAGCCCCGTGCAACGTCGTACCCCCACAATGCCGTTCCTCCCAACCCCGACCCCCGAACCCCATGCATCGCCATTCCCTCCAAGCACATCCCCCCAACCCTGTGCAACACCGTCCCCACAACCCCGTGCAATGCCGTTCCCCCAACCCTGTGCAACACCGTCCCCACAACCCCGTGCAATGCCGTTCCCCCAACCCTGTGCAACGCCTTTCCCCCAACCCTGTCTCCCAACCCCGTACAACACCGCCCCCACAACCCAGTGCGACGCCGTTCCCCCCCAACCCCATGCAACACCGTTCCCCGCCACCCCGTGCAATACTGTTCCCCCCAAAGCCATTCCCCGAACCCCGTGCAATGCCGTTTCCCCTCAACCCCGTGCAACACCGTTCACTCCCAACCCCGTGCAACGCCGTACACCCCAATGCCGTTCCCCCCAACCCCGTGCATCACCATTCCCTCCAACCACATTCCTCCAACCCTGTGTAACACTGTCCCCCCAACCTTGTGCAGCGCCATACCCCCAATGCCGTTCCACCCAACACCGTTCCCCCAACGCCGTTCCCCCAATCCCGTGCAACGCCGTTCCTCTCCCAACCCCGTCCCCCCAATCCCGTGCAACGCCGTTACCCCCAACCCTGTTCCCCCATCCTGTGCAACGGCGTTCCCCCAACACCGTTCCCCCAACCTTGTGCAACGCCGTACCGCCCAATGCCGTTCCACCCAACCCCTTCCCCCCAACCCCATGCAACACCGTTCCCCCACAATGCCGTTCCCCCAACTCCGAACCCCAACCCCATGCATCGCTATTCCCTCCAACCACATCCCCCAACCCTGTGCAACACCGTCCCCCCAACCCTGTGCAATGCCATTCCCCCCACAACCCCGTTCCCCCAACTCTGTGCAACGCTGTTTTCCTGCAACGCCGATCCCCAAACCCTGTCCCCCCAACCCCGTGCAACGCTGCTCCCCAACCCTGTCCCCAACGCCGTTCTCCCGCACCATGCGCAATACTGTTCTCCCCAACGCCGTTCGCCCCCAATTACATCCCCCCTCCCCGTGCAACGCAGTTAGCCCCCACCCCGTGCAATGCCATTCCCCCCAACCCCATCCCCCAACCCCGTGCAACGCCTTTCCCCCAACCCCGTGCAACTTCATGCCCCCCCAAACCCATCCCACGCCGTTCCCCCATCCCCATTCCCACAACATTGTGCAACGCTGTTTCCCCCAACCCCGTGCAACGCCTTTCCCCCAACCCCGTGCTACTTCATGCCCCCCCCAAACCCATCCCACGCCGTTCCCCCATCCCCATTCCCACAACATTGTGCAACGCTGTTTTTCCCCAACCGCGTGCAACGCCGTTGCCCCCAACCCCGTCCCCCCAACCCTGTGCAACACCGTTCTCCCTCAACCCCGTGCAATGGCGTTGCCCCCAACGCCGTACCCCCCAATGCCGTTGCCCCAACCCCGTGCATCGCTGTTCCCCCCACTCCGTGCAATTACGTTCCCCCCAACCCCGTCCCCCAACCCCGTGCAACACCGTTTCCCTCCAACCCAGTGCAACGCCGTTCCCCCAAACCTGTCCCCCCACCCTGTGCAACCCCGTTCCCCCCAACCCCGTCCCGCCAACACCTTGCAATGCTGCTCCCCCCAACTCTGTCCCCCAACCCTGTCCCCAACCCCTTGCAACACCGTTCCCCCCACTACGTGCAACGCTTTTCCCCCACCCAGTGCTATGCCAATCCCCCCAACCCCGTCCCCCCACCACGTGCAACACCGTTCCCTCCAACCCGGTGCAATGGCGTTCCCCCAATCCCATGCAATGCCGTTCCCCCAACCCCGTGCAACACTGTTCCCCCCCAACCCCGTGCAACGCAGTTCCCCCAAACCTGTCCCCCCCCACCCCGTGCAACCCTGTTCCCCCCAACCCCGTCCCGCCAACCCCGTGCAACGTTGCTCCCCAACCCTGTCCCCAACCCCGAGCAACGCCATTCCCCCAACCCCGTTCCCCAAACCCAACTCCCCTGACCCCGTGCAACGCCGTCCCCCCCCACCCCGTGGAATGACATTCCCCCCCAAACCCGTCCCATGCCGTACCCACATTCCCATCCCCCCAACACCGTGCAACGCCATTGCCCCAACCCCGTCCCCCAGAGTGTATGTGAGAGATAGGGAATCCCAGAGAGTCCCCGAGTGCGTGTGAGAGATAGGGAATCCTCGAGTGTGTGTGAGAGATAGGGAATCCCCGAGTGTGTGTGAGAGATTGGGAATCCCAGGGTGTCCCCGAGTGTGTGTGAGAGATAGGGAATCCCCGAGTGTGTGTGAGAGATAGGGAATCCCAGGGAGTCCCCGAGTGTGTGAGAGATAGGGAATCCTAGAATGTCCCCGAGTGTGTGTGTGAGATAGGGAATCCCAGTCTGTGTGTGAGAGATAGGGAACCCAAGAGTGTCCCCGAGTATGTTTGAGAAATAGGGAATCCCAGAGTGTCCCCGAATGTGTGTGTGAGAGTCCCAGTGAGTCCCCGAGTGTGTGTGAGTGATAGGGACTCCCAGAGAGTCGCCGCGTGTGTGTGAGAGATCGGGAATTCCAGAGAGTCCCCGAGTGTGTGTGAGAGAATCCCAGAGTGTCCCCGAGTGTGTGTGAGAGATAGGGAATCCCAGAGTGTTTGTGAGAGATAGGGAATCCCAGAGTGTTTGTGAGAGATAGGGAAATCCCAGAGTGTGTGTGAGAGATGGGGACTCCCAGAGTATCCCAGAGTGTGTGTGAGAGATAGGGAATCCCAGAGTGTGTGTGAGAGAAAGGGAATCCCAGAGAGTCCCCGAGTGTGTGTGAGAGATAGGGAGTCCCAGAGAGTCCCCGAGTGTGTGGTATGGAATCCCAGAGAGTCCCCGAGTGTGTGCGAGAGATAGGGAATCCCAGAGAGTCTCCGAGTGTGTATGAGAGATACGTAATCCCAGAGAGTCGCCGAGAGTGTGAGAGATGTAGGGAATCCCAGAGAGTCCCCGAGTGTGTGTGAGAGATAGGGAATCCCAGTGCGTGTGTGAGGGATAGGGAATCCCAGACTGTCCCGGAGTGTGTGTGAGAGTTCGGGAATCCCCGAGTGTGTGAGATAGATCGGGAATCCCAGAGAGTCCCCGAGTGTGTTTGAGAGATAGGGAAACCCAGAGTGTGTTTGACAGAGAGGGAATCCCAGAGAGTGTGTGAGAGATAGGGAATCCCAGAGTGTCCCCGAATGTGTGTGAGAGAGTCCCAGTGAGTCCCCGAGTGTGTGTGAGTGATAGGGAATCCCAGAGAGTCCCCGAGTGTGTGTGAGAGATAGGGAATCCCAGAGTGCTTGTGAGAGAAAGGGAATCACTGAATGTGTGTGAGAGATGGGGACTCCCAGAGAGTCCCTGAGCATGTGTGAGAGATAGGGAATCCCAGAGTGTGTGTGAGAGATAGGGAAGCGAAGACAGTCGCCGAGTCTGTGTGAGAGATAAGGAATCCCAGAGAGTCCACTAGTGTGTGTGAGAGAAAGGGAATCCCAGAGAGTCCCCGAGTGTCTGTGAGTGATAGGGAATCCCAGAGAGCCTCTGAGTGTGTGTGATAGAATCCCAGAGAGTAGACGAGTTTGTGTGATAGAATCCCAGAAAGTCCCCAAGAGTGTGTGAGAGGTAGGGAATCCCAGGGTGTCCCCGAGTGTGTGTGAGAGATAGGGAACCCCAGAGAGTCCCCCAGTGTGTGCGATAGAATCCCAGAAAGTCCCCGAGAGTGTGTGAGAGATAGGGAATCCCCGAGTGTGTGTGTGATAGGGAATCCCAGGGTGTCCCCGAGTGTGTGTGAGAGATAGGGAATCCCAGAGAGTCCCGAGTGTGTGAGAGATAGGGAATCCCAGAGAGTCCCCGAGTGCGTGTGAGAGATAAGGAATTCCCGAGTGTATGTGAGAGATCGGTAATCCCCGAGTGTGTGTGAGAGATAGGGAATCCCCGAGTGTGTGTGAGAGATAGGGAATCCCAGTGAGTCCCCGAGTGTGTGTCAGAGATGGGGAATCCCAGGGTGTCCCCGAGTGTGTGTGAGAGATAGGGAATCCCAGGGTGTCCACGAGTGTGTGTGTGAGAGATAGGGAATCCCACAGAGTCCCCGAGTGCGTGTGAGAGAGTCCCAGTGAGTCCCCGAGTATGTGTGAGTGATAGGGACGCCCAGAGAGTCCCAGAGTGTGTTTGAGAGATTGAGAATCCCAGAGAGTGTGTGAGAGTGGGAATCCCAGAGTGTGTGTGAGAGAGGGAATCCCAGAGAGTACCCGAGTGTGTGTGAGAGAGGGAATCCCAGAGAGTCCCCGAGTGTGTGTGAGAGATAGGGAATCCCAGAGTGTGTGTGAGTGATAGGGAATCCCAGAGTGTGTGTGAGTGATAGGGAATCCCAGAGTGAGTGTGAGAGATAGGGTATCCCAGAGTGTGTGTGAGAGATAGTGTATCCCAGAGTGTGTGTGAGAGATAGGGAATCCCAGAGTGTGTGTGAGAGATAGGGAATCCCAGAGTGTGTGTGAGAGATAGGGAATCCCAGAGTGTGTTTGAGAGAGAGGGTATCCCAGAGTGTGTTTGAGAGAGAGGGTATCCCAGAGTGTGTTTGAGAGAGAGGGAAACCCAGAGTAAGTTTGAGAGAGAGGGAATCCCAGAGTAAGTTTGATAGAGAGGGAATCCCCGAGTGTGTGTGAGAGATAGGGAATCCCAGTGCGTGTGTGAGGGATAGGGAATCCCAGACTGTCCCGGAGTGTGTGTGAGAGATCGGGAATCCCCGAGTGTGTGAGATAGATCGGGAATCCCAGAGAGTCCCCGAGTGTGTTTGAGAGATAGGGAAACCCAGAGTGTGTTTGACAGAGAGGGAATCCCAGAGAGTGTGTGAGAGATAGGGAATCCCAGTGTGTCCCCGAGTGTGTTTGAGAGAGAGAGAATCCCAGAGTGTCCCCGAATGTGTGTGAGAGAATGCCAGAGTGTCCCCGAGTGTGTGTGAGAGATAGGGAATCCCAGAGAGTCCCCGAGTGTGTGTGAGAGATAGGGAATCCCAGAGTGTTTGTGAGAGAAAGGGAATCACTGAATGTGTGTGAGAGATGGGGACTCCCAGAGAGTCCCTGAGCATGTGTGAGAGATAGGGAATCCCAGAGTGTGTGTGAGAGATAGGGAAGCGAAGACAGTCGCCGAGTCTGTGTGAGAGATAAGGAATCCCAGAGAGTCCACTAGTGTGTGTGAGAGAAAGGGAATCCCAGAGAGTCCCCGAGTGTCTGTGAGAGATAGGGAATCCCAGAGAGTCTCCGAGTGTGTATGAGAGATGGGGAATCCCAGAGTGTGTGTGATAGAATCCCAGAGAGTCGAAGGCTGTGTGTGAGAGATAGAGAATCCCAGAGAGTTCCCGAGTGTGTGTGAGAGATAGTGAATCCCAGGGTGTCCCCCACTGTGTGTGAGAGATACATAATCCCAGAGAGTCCCGGAGTGTGTGTGAGTGATAGGGAATCCCAGAGAGCCTCCGAGTGTGTGTGATAGAATCCCAGAGAGTAGACGAGTTTGTGTGATAGAATCCCAGAAAGTCCCCAAGAGTGTGTGAGAGGTAGGGAATCCCAGGGTGTCCCCGAGTGTGTGTGAGAGATAGGGAACCCCAGAGAGTCCCCCAGTGTGTGCGATAGAATCCCAGAAAGTCCCCGAGAGTGTGTGAGAGATAGGGAATCCCCGAGTGTGTGTGTGATAGGGAATCCCAGTGAGTCCCCGAGTGTGTGTCAGAGATGGGGAATCCCAGAAAGTCCCCGAGTGTGTGTGAAAGATAGGGAATCCTAGAATGTGTCCGAGAGTGTGTGAGAGATAGCGAATCCCAGGGTGTCCCCGAGTGTGTGTGTGAGATACGTAATCCCAGGGTGTCCCCGAGTGTGTGTGAGAGATAGGGAATCCCAGGGTGTCCCCGAGTGTGTGTGTGAGAGATAGGGAATCCCACAGAGTCCCCGAGTGCGTGTGAGAGATAGGGAATCCCCGAGTTTGTTTGAGAGATAGGGAATCCCAGAGTGTTCCCGAATGTGTGTGAGAGAGTCCCAGTGAGTCCCCGAGTATGTGTGAGTGATAGGGACTCCCAGAGAGTCCCAGAGTGTGTTTGAGAGATAGAGAATCCCAGAGAGTGTGTGCGAGAGGGAATCCCAGAGAGTCCCAGAGTGTGTTTGAGAGATTGAGAATCCCAGAGAGTGTGTGAGAGTGGGAATCCCAGAGTGTGTGTGAGAGAGGGAATCCCAGAGAGTACCCGAGGGTGTGTGAGAGATAGGGAATCCCAGAGAGTCCCCGAGTGTGTGTGTGAGATAGGGAATCTCAGAGTGTGTGTGAGAGAATCCCAGAGTGTCCCCGAATGTGTGTGAGAGAGTTCCAGTGAGTCCCCGAGTGTGTGTGAGTGATAGGGACTCCCAGAGAGTCGCCGCGTGTGTGTGAGAGATAGGGAATCCCAGAGAGTCCCCGAATGTGTGTGAGAGAATCCCAGCGAGTCCCCGAGTGTGTGAGAGAGATAGGGAATCCCAGACAGTCCCCGAATGTGTATGAGAGATAGGGAATCCCAGGGTGTCCCCGAGTGTGTGTGAGAGATACGGAATCCCCGAGTGTGTGTGAGAGATAGGGAATCCCAGAGTGTGTGTGAGAGATAGGGAATCCCCGAGTGTGTGTGAGAGATAGGGAATCCCAGTGAGTCCCCGAGTGTGTGTCAGAGATGGGGAATCCCAGAAGGTCCCCGAGTGTGTGTGAAAGATAGGGAATCCTAGAATGTGTCCGAGAGTGTGTGAGAGATAGCGAATCCCAGGGTGTCCCCGAGTGTGTGTGAGAGATAGGGAATCCCAGGGTGTCCCCGAGTGTGTGTGTGAGAGATAGGGAATCCCAGAGTGTGTGCGAGAGATAGGGAATCCCAGAGTGTCCCCGAGTGTGTGTGAGAGAATGCCAGAGAGTCCCCGAGTGTGTGAGAGATAGGGAATCCCAGAGTGTGTGTGAGAGATAGGGAATCCCAGAGTGTGTGTGAGAGATAGGGAAGCCCAGAGTGTGTGAGAGAGATGGGGACACCCAGAAAGTCCCCGAGTGTGTGTGAGAGATAGGGAATCCCCGAGTGTGTGTGAGAGATAGGGAATCCCAGTGAGTCCCCGAGTGTGTGTGAGAGATAGGGAATTCCAGAGTGTGTGTGAGAGATAGGGAATCCCAGAGTGTGTGTGAGAGATGGGGACACCCAGAAAGTCCCCGAGAGTGTGTGAGAGATAGGGAATCCCCGAGTGTGTGTGAGTGATAGGGAATCCCCGAATGTGTGTGAGAGAGTCCCAGTGCGTCCCCGAGTGTGTGTGAGAGGTAGGGAATCCCAGAGAGACCCCGAGTGTGTGTGTGAGTTAGGGACTCCCAGAGTCTGTCTGAGAGGTAGGGAATCCCAGAGTGTCCCCGAGTGTGTGTGACAAATAGGGAATCCCAGAGAGTCCCCGAGTGTGTGTGAAAGATAGGGAATCCAAGAGTGTGTGTGAGAGATAGGGAATCCCAGTGTGTGCGTGAGAGAATCCCAGAGAGTTCCCGAGTGTGTTTGAGAGATAGGGAATCCCAGAGTGTCCCCGAATGTGTGAGAGAGAATCCCAGTGAGTCCCCGAGTGTATGTGAGAGATACGTAATCCCAGAGAGTCTCCGAGTGTGTGTGAGATGTAGGGAATCCCAGAGACTCCCCGAGTGTGTGTGAGAGATGGGGAATCCCAGAGAGTCCCTGAGTGTGTGTGAGAGAATCCAAGAGAGTACCCGAGTGTGTGTGAGAGATAGGGAATCCCATGTGTGTGTGAGAGATCGGGAATCCCAGAGATTCCCCGAGTGTGTGTGAGTGAGCGGGAATCCCAGGGCGTCCCTGAGTGTGTGTGAGTGAGCGGGAATCCCAGAGAGTCGCCAAGTGTGTGTGAGAGATAGGGAATCCCAGAGAACCCTGAGTGTGTGTGAGAGATAGGGAATCCCCGAGTGTGTTTGAGAGATAGGGAATCCCAGAGAGTCCCCGAGTGTGTGAGAGAGATGGGGAATCCCAGAGAGTCCCCGAGTGTGTGTGAGAGATAGGGAATCCCCGAGTGTGTGTGAGAGATAGGGAATTCCAGGGTGTCCCCGAGTGTGTGTGAGAGATAGGGAATCCCAGGGTTTCCCCGAGTGTGTGTGAGAGATAAGGAATCCCAGGGTGTCCCCGAGTGTGTTTGAGAGATAGGGAATCCCAGAGAGTCACCGAGTGTGTGTGAGAGATAGGGAATCCCAGAGAGTCCCCGAGTGTGTGTGAGAGATCGGGAATCCCCTAGTGTGTGTGAGAGATAGGGAATCCCAGGGTGTCCCCGAGTGTGTGTGAGAGATAGGGAATCCCAGGGTGTCCCCGAGTGTGTGTGAGAGATAGGGAATCCCAGGGTGTCCCCGAGTGTGTGTGAGAGATAGAGAATCCCAGGATGTCCCCGAGTGTGTGTGAGAGATAGGGAATCCCAGGGTGTCCCCGAGTGTGTGTGAGAGATAGGGAATCCCAAAGTGTGTGCGAGAGATAGGGAATCCCAGAGTGTCCCCGAGTGTGTGTGAGAGATCGGGAATCCCAGAGAGTCACCGAGTGTGTGTGAGAGATAGGGAATCCCCGAGTGTGTTTGAGAGATAGGGAATCCCAGAGAGTTGCCGAGTGTGTGCGAGAGATAGTGAATCACAAAGAGTCCCCGAGTGTGTGTGAGTGATAGGGAATTCCAGAGAGCTTCCGAGTGTGTGTGATAGAATCCCAGAAAGTCCCCGTGAGTGTGTGAGGGATAGGGATCCCAGGGTGTCCCCGAGTGTGTGTTAGAGATAGGGAATCCCAGAGGGTCCCCGAGTGCGTGTGAAAGATTGGGAATCCCAGAATGTCCCAGAGAGTGTGTGAGAGATAGTGAATCCCAGGGTGTCCCCGAGTGTGTGTGAGAGATAGGGAATCCCAGAGTGTGTGTGAGAGATAGGGATTCCCAGTGTGTCCCGGTGTGTGTGTGAGAGATAAGGAATCCCAGAGTGTGTGTGAGAGATAGGGATTCCCAGTGTGTCCCGTAGCGTGTGTGAGAGATAGGGAATCCCAGTGTGTGTGTGAGAGAAAGGGAATCCCAGTGTGTGTGTGAGAGATAGGGTTTCCCAGTGTGTCCCGGAGTGTGTGTGAGAGATAGGGAATCCCAGAGTGTGTGTGAGAGATAGGGAATCCCAGGGTGTCCCAGTGTGTGTGAGAGAGATAGGGAATCCCAGAGTGTGTGTGAGAGATGGGGACTCCCAGAGAGTTCCTGAGTGTGTTTGACAGATAGGGAATCCCAGGGTGTGTGTGAGAGATAGGGACTCACAGAGTGTGTGAGTGAGGGAATCCGAGAGTATATGAGAGAGTTGGAAACTCAGAGATTCGCAGAGTGTGTGTGAGAGTGGGAATCCCAGAGTGTGTGAGAGAGAGGGAATCCCAGAGAGTCCCAGAGTGTGTGTGAGAGATAGGGAATCCCAGCGAGTAACCGAGTGTGTGTGAGAGATAGGGAATCCCAGAGAATCCCTGATTGTGTGTGAGATAGGGAATCCCAGAGAGTCCCCGAGTGTGTGTGAGAGATAGGAAATCCCAGAGTGTGTGTGAGAGAATCCCAGAGTGTCCCCGAGTGTGTGTGAGAGATAGGGAATCCCAGAGAGACCTCGAGTGTGTCAGAGAGAATCCTAGAGAGTCCCTGAGTGTCTGTGAGATATAGGGAATCCCAGAGAATCCCCGAGTGTGTTTGAGAGATAGGGAATCCCAGAGTGTGTGTGATAGAATCCCAAAGAGTCCCAGACTGTGTGTGAGAGATAGGGCATCCCTGAGGGTTCCCGAGTGTGTGTGAGAGAAAGGGAATCCCAGAGTGTCCCCGAGTGTGTGTGAGAGACAGGGAATCCCAGAGTGTCCCCGAGTGTGTGTGAGAGATAGCGAATCCCCGAGTGTGTGTGAGTGATAGGGAATCCCAGAGTGTCCCCGAGTGTGTGTGAGAGATAGGGAATCCCAGAGAGCCTCGGAGTGTGTGTGATAGAATCCCAGAGAGTCCCCGAGTGTGTGTGATAGAATCCCAGAAAGTCCCGAGAGTGTGTGAGACATAGGGAATACCAGGGTGTCCCCGAGTGTGTGTGAGAGATAAGGAATCCCAGGGTGTCCCCGAGTGTGTGTGAGTGATACGTAATCCCAGAGTGCCTCCGAGTGTGTGTGAGAGATAGGGAACCCCAGAGAGGCCCCGGTGTGTGTGATAGAATCCCAGAAAGTCTCCGAGTGTGTGTGAGAGATCGGGAATCCCCAAGTGTGTGTGAGAGATAGGGAATCCCAGGGTACCCCCGAGTGTGTGTGAGAGATAGGGAATCGCAGAGAGTCCCCGAGTGTGTGTGAGAGATAGGGAATCCCAAAGTGTGTGTGAGAGATAGGGAATCCCCGAGTGAGTGTGAGAGATAGGGAACCCCAGAATGTCTGTGAGAGATAGGGAATCCCAGAGAGTCCCCGAGTGTCTGTGAGAGATAGGTCATCCCAGAGAGTCGCTGAGTGTGTGTGAGAGATCGGGAGTCCCAGAGAGTCACCGAATGTGTGCGAGAGATAGGGAATCCCAGAGAGTCCCCGAGTGTGTGTGAGAGATAGGGAATCCCCGAGTGTGTGTGAGAGAGAGGTAATCCCAGAGTGTGTGTGATAGAATCCCAGAGAGTCGAGGACTGTGTGTGAGAGATAGGGAATCCCAGAGAGTTCCCGAGTGTGTGTGAAAGATAGTGAATCCCAGGCTGTCCCCGACTGTGAGTGAGAGATACGTAATCCCAGGGTGTCACCGAGTGTGTGTGAGAGAGATACGTAATCCCAGGGTGTCCCGTATGTGTGTGTGAGAGAAAGGGAACCCCAGAGAGTCCCCCAGTGTGTGTGATAGAATCCCAGAAAGTCCCCGAGTGTGTGTGAGTGATAGGAAATCCCAGAGAGTCCACGAGTTCGTGTGAGAGATAGGGAATCCCCGAGTGTGTGTGAGAGATCGGTAACCCCGAGTGTGTGTGGGAGATAGGGAATCCCCGAGTGTGTGTGAGAGATAGGGAATCCCAGTGAGTCCCCAAGCGTGTGTGAGAGATAGGGAATCCCAGAAGGTCCCCGAGAGTGTGTGAAAGATAGGGAATCCCAGAAGGTCCCCGGGAGTGTGTGAGAGATAGGGATTCCCAGGGTATCCCCGAGTGTGTGTGAGAGATTGGGAATCCCAGTGAGTCCCCAAGCGTGTGTGAGAGATAGGGAATCCCAGAAGGTCCCCGAGAGTGTGTGAAAGATAGGGAATCCCAGAAGGTCCCCGGGAGTGTGTGAGAGATAGGGATTCCCAGGGTATCCCCGAGTGTGTGTGAGAGATTGGGAATCCCAGGGTGTCCCCGAGTGCGTGTGAGATATAGGGAATCCCCGAGTTTGTTTGAGAGATAGGGAATCCCAGAGTGTGTGTGAGAGATAGGGAATACCAGTGTGTCCCGGAGTGTGTGTGAGAGTTAGGGAATCCCAGATTGTGTGTGAGAGATAGCGAATCCCAGTGTGCCCCGGAGTGTGTGTGAGAGATAGGGAATCCCAGAGTGTGTGTGAGAGATAGGGACTCACAGAGTGTATGAGTGAGGGAATCCCAGAGTATCTGAGATTCCCAGAGTGTGTGTGAGTGGGAATCCCAGAGTGTGTGTGTGAGAGGGAATCCCAGAGAGTCCCAGAGTGTGTGTGAGAGATAGGGAATCCCACAGACTACCCGAGTGTGTGTGAGAGATAGAGAATACCAGAGAGTCCCCGAGTGTGTGTGAGAGATAGGGAATCCCAGAGAGCGTGTGAGAGATCGGGAATCCCACAGAGTCCCCGAACGTGTGTGATAGATAGCGAATACCAGAGTGTTTTTGAGAGATAGGGAATCCCAGAGTGCGTGTGAGAGATAGGGAATCCCAGAGTGTCCCGGAGTGTGTGTGAGGGATAGGGAATCCCAGAATGTGTGTGAGAGATAGGGAATCCCAGAGAGTCCATGAGTGTGTGCGATAGAATCCCAGAGAGTTCCCGAATGTGTGTGAGAGATAGGGAATCCCAGAGAGTCCCCGAGTGTGTGTGAGAGATCTGGAATCCCAGACAGTCCCCGAATGTGTATGAGAGATAGGGAATCCCAGAGTTTGTTTGAGAGATAGGGAATCCCCGAGTGTGTGTGAGAGATAGGGAATCCCAGAGTGTGTGAGAGAGATAGGGAATCCCAGAATGTCCCGGAGTGTGTGTGAGAGATGGGAATCCCAGAGTGTGTGAGAGAGATAGGGAATCCCATAGTATCCTGGAGTGTGTGTGAGTGACAGGGAATCCCAGAGTGTGTGCGAGAGATAGGGAATCCCAGAGTGTCCCGGATTGCGTGTGACAGATAGGGAATCTCAGGGTGTGTGAGAGAGATAGGGACTCACAGAGTGTGAGAGTGAGGGAATCCCAGAGGATATGAAAGAGATGGAATCTCAGAGATTCGCAGAGTGTGTGTGAGAGATAGGGAATCCCAGACGGTGTGTGAGAGAGGGAATCCCAGAGAGTCCCAGAGCGTTTGTGAGAGATAGGGAATCCCAGAGAGTCCCCGAGTGTGTGTGAGAGATAGGGAATCCCAGAGTGTGTGTGAGAGAATCCCAGAGTGTCCTCGAATGTGTGTGAGAGAGTCCCAATGAATCCCCAAGTGTGTGTGAGAGGTAGGGAATCCGAGAGTGTGTGTGAGAGGTAGGGAATCCCAGAGTGTCCCCGAGTGTGTTTGAGAGATAGAGAAACCCAGATTGTCCCCGAATGTGTGTGAGAGATAGTTAATCCCGGAGTGTGTGTGAGAGATAGGGAATCCCAGAGAGTGTGTGAGAGATAGGGAATCCCAGAGTGTGTGTGAGAGATAGGGACTCACAGAGTGTGTGAGTGATGGAATCCCAGAGTATCTGAGAGAGATGGAATCTCAGAGATTCGCAGAGTGTGTGTGAGAGTGTGAATCCCAGAGTGTGTGTGAGACAGGTAATCCCAGAGAGTCCTAGAGTGTGTGTGAGAGATAGGGAATCCCAGAGAGTGTGTGAGTGATAGGGAATCCCAGCGAGTACCCGAGGGTGTGTGAGAGATAGGGAATCCCAGAGAGTCCCCGAGTGTGTGTGAGAGATACGGAATCCCAGAGTGTGTGTGAGAGATAGGGAACCGCAGAGTGTCCCCGAGTGTGTTTGAGAGATAGAGAATCCCAGAGTGTCCCCGAATGTGTGTGAGAGAGTCCCAGTGAGTCCCCGAGTGTGTGTGACTGATAGGGACTCCCAGAGAGTCGCCGTGTGTGTGTGAGAGATAGGTAATCCCAGAGAGTCCCCGAGTGTGTGTGAGAGAATCCCAGAGTGTCCCCGAGTGTGTGTGAGATATAGGGAATCCCAGAGAATCCCGAAGTGTGTGTGAGAGATAGGGAATCCCTGAGTGTGTGTGAGAGATGGGGACTCCCAGAGTGTCCCTGAGTGTGTGTGAGAGATAGGGAATCCCTGAGTGCGTGTGAGAGATGGGGACTCCCAGAGTGTCCCTGAGTGTGTGTGAGAGAAAGGGAATCCCAGAGAGTCCCCGGGTGTGTGAGAGAGATAGGGAGTCCCCGAGTGTGTGTGATAGAATCCCAGAGAGTCCTCGAGTGTGTGCGAGGGATAGGGAATCCCAGAGAGTCCTCGAGTGTGTGCGAGGGATAGGGAATCCCAGAGAGTCTCCGAGTGTGTGTGAGATGTAGGGAATCCCAGTGTGAGCGTGAGAGAAACCCAGAGAGTTCCCGAGTGTGTTTGAGAGATAGGGAATCCAGTGAGTCCCCGAGTGTTTGTGAGAGATACGTAATCCCAGAGAGTCCCCGAGAGTGTGTGAGATGTAGGGAATCCCAGAGAGTCCCCGAGTGTGTGTGAGAGAAAGAGAATCCCAGAGAGTCCCCGAGTGTGTGTGAGAGATAGGGAATCCCAGAGTGTGTGAGAGAGAGAGGGAATCCCAGAGAGTGTGTCAGGGATAGGGAATCCCAGAGTGTCCCCGAGTGTGTGTGAGAGATCGGGAATCACCGAGTGTGTGTGAGAGATCGGGAATCACCGAGTGTGTGTGAGAGATCGGGAATGCCAGAGAGTCCCCGAGTGTGTGTGAGAGATAGGGAATCCCAGAGTGTGTTTGAGAGAGAGGGAATCCCAGAGTGTGTTTGAGAGAGAGGGAATCCCAGAGAGTGTGTGAGAGGTAGGGAATCCCAGAGTGTGTGTGAGAGGTAGGGAATCCCAGAGTGTGTGTGAGGGATAGGGAATCCCAGAGTGTCCCGGAGTGTGTGTGAGAGATAGGGAATCCCCGAGTGTGTGTGAGATATCGGGAATCCCCGAGTGTGTGTGAGAGATGGGGACTCCCAGAGTGTCCCGGAGTGTGTGTGAGAGATAGGGAATCCCCGAGTGTGTGTGAGATATCGGGAATCCCCGAGTGTGTGTGAGAGATGGGGACTCCCAGAGTGTCCCTGAGTGTGTGTGAGAGAAAGGGAATCCCAGAGAGTCCCCATGTGTGTGTGATAGAATCCCAGAGAGTCCTCGAGTGTGTGCGAGAGATAGGGAATCCCAGAGAGTCCCCGAGTGTGTGTGATAGAATCCCAGAGAGTCCCCGAGTGTGTGTGAGAGAAAGGGAATCCCAGAGAGTCACCGAGTGTGTGTGACAAATAGGGAATCCCAGAGAGTCCCCGAGTGTGTGTGAGAGATAGGGAATTCAAGAGTGTGTGCGAGAGATAGGTAATCCCAGAGAGTCTCCGAGTGTGTGTGAGAGAATCCCAGCGAGTCCCCGAGTGTGTGTGAGAGATACGGAATCCCCGAGTGTGTGTGAGAGATAGGGAATCCCATTGTGTGCGTGAGTGAATCCCAGAGAGTTCCCGAGTGTGTTTGAGAGATAGGGAATGCCAGAGACTTCCCGAGTGTGTCTGAGAGATCGGGAATCCCAGAGAGTCCCCGAGTGTGTGTGAGAGAGAGGGAATCCCAGAGTGTGTTTGAGAGAGAGGGAATCCCAGAGAGTGTGTGAGAGAGAGGGAATCCCAGAGAGTGTGTGAGAGAGAGGGAATCCCAGAGAGTGTGTGAGTGATAGGGAATCCCAGAGAGTGTGTGAGAGAGAGGGAATCCCAGAGAGTGTGTGAGTGATAGGGAATCCCAGAGAGTGTGTGAGAGATAGGGAATCCCAGAGTGTGTGTGAGAGGTAGGGAATCCCAGAGTGTGTGTGAGAGGTAGGGAATCCCAGAGTGTGTGTGAGAGATAGGGAATCCCAGAGTGTGTGTGAGGGATAGGGAATCCCAGAGTGTCCCGGAGTGTGTGTGAGAGATAGGGAATCCCCGAGTGTGTGTGAGATATCGGGAATCCCAGAGTGTGTGTGAGAGATGGGGACTCCCAGAGTGTCCCTGAGTGTGTGTGAGAGAAAGGGAATCCCAGAGAGTCCCCATGTGTGTGTGATAGAATCCCAGAGAGTCCTCGAGTGTGTGCGAGAGATAGGGAATCCCAGAGAGTCTCCGAGTGTGTGTGATAGAATCCCAGAGAGTCCCCGAGTGTGTGTGAGAGAATCCCAGCGAGTCCCCGAGTGTGTGTGAGAGATAGGGAATCCCAGACAGTCCCCGAATGTGTTTGAGAGATAGGGAATCCCAGGGTGTCCCCGAGTGTGTGTGAGAGATACGGAATCCCCGAGTGTGTGTGAGAGATAGGGAATCCCATTGTGTGCGTGAGTGAATCCCAGAGAGTTCCCGAGTGTGTTTGAGAGATAGGGAATCCCAGAGTGTCCCCGAATGAGTGTGAGAGAATCCCAGAGAGTCCCCGAGTGTGTGTGAGAGAATCCCAGCGAGTCCCCGAATGTGTGTGAGAGATACGGAATCCCCGAGTGTGTGTGAGAGATAGGGAATCCCAGAGTGTGTGTGAGAGGGAGGGAATCCCAGAAAGTTCCCGAGTGTGTTTGAGAGATAGAGAATCCCAGAGTGTCCCCGAATGTGTGTGAGAGAGTCCCAGTGAGTCCCCGAGTGTGTGTGAGTGACAGGGAATCCCAGACAGTCCCCGAATGTGTATGAGAGATAGGGAATCCCAGGGTGTCCCAGAGTGTGTGTGAGAGATACGGAATCCCAGAGTGTGTGTGAGAGGTAGGGAATCCCAGAGTGTCCCCGAGTGTGTGTGAGAGAATGCCAGAGAGTCCCCGAGTGTGTGTGAAAGAAAGGGAATCCCTGAGTGTGTGTGATAGATGGGGACTCCCAGAGAGTCCCTGAGTGTGTGTGAGAGATAGGGAATCACAGAGTGTGTGTGAGAGATAGGGAATCCCAGAGTGTGTGTGAGAGATAGGGAATCCCAGAGAGTCGCCACGTGTGTGTGAGAGATAGGGAAGCGAAGACAGTCGCCGAGTGTGTGAGAGATAGGGAATCCCAGAGAGTTCCCGAGTGTGTGTGAAAGATAGGGAATCCCAAAGTGTTTGTGAGAGATAGGGAATCCCTGAGTGTGTGTGAGAGATGGGGACTCCCTGAGAGTCCCTGAGTGTGTGTGAGAGATAGGGAATCCCAGAGTGTGTGTGAGAGATAGGGAATCCCAGAGTGTGTGTGAGAAATGGGGAATCCCAGAGAGTCCCTGAGTGAGTGTGAGATATAGGGAAACCCAGAGTGTGTGTGAGATAGGGAAACCCAGAGTGTGTGTGAGAGATAGGGAGTCCCAGAGTGTGTGTGAGAGATAGGGAATCCCAGAGATTCGCCGCGTGTGTGTGAGAGATAGGGAAGCGAAGACAGTCGCCGAGTGTGTGTGAGAGAATCCCAGAGAGTTCCCGCGTGTGTGAGAGAATCCCAGTGAGTCCCCGAGTGTGTGTGAGAGATAGGGAATCCCCGAGTGTGTGTGAGAGATAGGGAATCCCAGTGAGTCCCCAAGCGTGTGTGAGAGATAGGGAATCCCAGAAGGTCCCCGAGAGTGTGTGAAAGATAGGGAATCCAGAAGGTCCCCGAGAGTGTGTGAGAGATAGGGAATCACAGAGTGTGTGTGAGAGATAGGGAATCCCAGAGTGTGTGTGAGAGATAGGGAATCCCAGAGAGTCGCCACGTGTGTGTGAGAGATAGGGAAGCGAAGACAGTCGCCGAGTGTGTGAGAGATAGGGAATCCCAGAGAGTTCCCGAGTGTGTGTGAAAGATAGGGAATCCCAAAGTGTTTGTGAGAGATAGGGAATCCCTGAGTGTGTGTGAGAGATGGGGACTCCCTGAGAGTCCCTGAGTGTGTGTGAGAGATAGGGAATCCCAGAGTGTGTGTGAGAGATAGGGAATCCCAGAGTGTGTGTGAGAAATGGGGAATCCCAGAGAGTCCCTGAGTGAGTGTGAGATATAGGGAAACCCAGAGTGTGTGTGAGATAGGGAAACCCAGAGTGTGTGTGAGAGATAGGGAGTCCCAGAGTGTGTGTGAGAGATAGGGAATCCCAGAGATTCGCCGCGTGTGTTTGAGAGATAGGGAAGCGAAGACAGTCGCCGAGTGTGTGTGAGAGAATCCCAGAGAGTTCCCGCGTGTGTGAGTGAATCCCAGTGAGTCCCCGAGTGTGTGTGAGAGATAGGGAATCCCCGAGTGTGTGTGAGAGATAGGGAATCCCAGTGAGTCCCCAAGCGTGTGTGAGAGATAGGGAATCCCAGAAGGTCCCCGAGAGTGTGTGAAAGATAGGGAATCCAGAAGGTCCCCGAGAGTGTGTGAGAGATAGGGAATCCCAGAAGGTCCCCGAGAGTGTGTGAGAGATAGGGATTCCCAGGGTATCCCCGAGTGTGTGTGAGAGATTGGGAATCCCAGGGTGTTCCCGAGTGCGTGTGAGATATAGGGAATCCCCGAGTTTGTTTGAGAGATAGGGAATCCCAGAGTGTGTGTGAGAGATAGGGAATACCAGTGTGTCCCGGAGTGTGTGTGAGAGTTAGGGAATCCCAGATTGTGTGTGAGAGATAGCGAATCCCAGTGTGCCCCGGAGTGTGTGTGAGAGATAGGGAATCCCAGAGTGTGTGTGAGAGATAGGGACTCACAGAGTGTATGAGTGAGGGAATCCCAGAGTATCTGAGATTCCCAGAGTGTGTGTGAGTGGGAATCCCAGAGTGTGTGTGTGAGAGGGAATCCCAGAGAGTCCCAGAGTGTGTGTGAGAGATAGGGAATCCCACAGACTACCCGAGTGTGTGTGAGAGATAGAGAATACCAGAGAGTCCCCGAGTGTGTGTGAGAGTTAGGGAATCCCAGAGAGCGTGTGAGAGATTGGGAATCCCAGAGTGTCCCGGAGTGTGTGTGAGGGATAGGGAATCCCAGAATGTGTGTGAGAGATAGGGAATCCCAGAGAGTCCATGAGTGTGTGCGATAGAATCCCAGAGAGTTCCCGAATGTGTGTGAGAGATAGGGAATCCCAGAGAGTCCCCGAGTGTGTGTGAGAGATCTGGAATCCCAGACAGTCCCCGAATGTGTATGAGAGATAGGGAATCCCAGAGTGTGTGTGAGAGATAGGGAATCCCAGAGAGTTCCCGAGTGTGTGTGAAAGATAGGGAATCCCAAAGTGTTTGTGAGAGATAGGGAATCCCTGAGTGTGTGTGAGAGATGGGGACTCCCTGAGAGTCCCTGAGTGTGTGTGAGAGATAGGGAATCCCAGAGTGTGTGTGAGAGATAGGGAATCCCAGAGTGTGTGTGAGAAATGGGGAATCCCAGAGAGTCCCTGAGTGAGTGTGAGATATAGGGAAACCCAGAGTGTGTGTGAGATAGGGAAACCCAGAGTGTGTGTGAGAGATAGGGAGTCCCAGAGTGTGTGTGAGAGATAGGGAATCCCAGAGATTCGCCGCGTGTGTGTGAGAGATAGGGAAGCGAAGACAGTCGCCGAGTGTGTGTGAGAGAATCCCAGAGAGTTCCCGCGTGTGTGAGAGAATCCCAGTGAGTCCCCGAGTGTGTGTGAGAGATAGGGAATCCCCGAGTGTGTGTGAGAGATAGGGAATCCCAGTGAGTCCCCAAGCGTGTGTGAGAGATAGGGAATCCCAGAAGGTCCCCGAGAGTGTGTGAAAGATAGGGAATCCAGAAGGTCCCCGAGAGTGTGTGAGAGATAGGGAATCACAGAGTGTGTGTGAGAGATAGGGAATCCCAGAGTGTGTGTGAGAGATAGGGAATCCCAGAGAGTCGCCACGTGTGTGTGAGAGATAGGGAAGCGAAGACAGTCGCCGAGTGTGTGAGAGATAGGGAATCCCAGAAGGTCCCCGAGAGTGTGTGAGAGATAGGGATTCCCAGGGTATCCCCGAGTGTGTGTGAGAGATTGGGAATCCCAGGGTGTTCCCGAGTGCGTGTGAGATATAGGGAATCCCCGAGTTTGTTTGAGAGATAGGGAATCCCAGAGTGTGTGTGAGAGATAGGGAATACCAGTGTGTCCCGGAGTGTGTGTGAGAGTTAGGGAATCCCAGATTGTGTGTGAGAGATAGCGAATCCCAGTGTGCCCCGGAGTGTGTGTGAGAGATAGGGAATCCCAGAGTGTGTGTGAGAGATAGGGACTCACAGAGTGTATGAGTGAGGGAATCCCAGAGTATCTGAGATTCCCAGAGTGTGTGTGAGTGGGAATCCCAGAGTGTGTGTGTGAGAGGGAATCCCAGAGAGTCCCAGAGTGTGTGTGAGAGATAGGGAATCCCACAGACTACCCGAGTGTGTGTGAGAGATAGAGAATACCAGAGAGTCCCCGAGTGTGTGTGAGAGTTAGGGAATCCCAGAGAGCGTGTGAGAGATTGGGAATCCCAGAGTGTCCCGGAGTGTGTGTGAGGGATAGGGAATCCCAGAATGTGTGTGAGAGATAGGGAATCCCAGAGAGTCCATGAGTGTGTGCGATAGAATCCCAGAGAGTTCCCGAATGTGTGTGAGAGATAGGGAATCCCAGAGAGTCCCCGAGTGTGTGTGAGAGATCTGGAATCCCAGACAGTCCCCGAATGTGTATGAGAGATAGGGAATCCCAGAGTTTGTGTGAGAGATAGGGAATCCCAGAGAGTTCCCGAGTGTGTGTGAAAGATAGGGAATCCCAAAGTGTTTGTGAGAGATAGGGAATCCCTGAGTGTGTGTGAGAGATGGGGACTCCCTGAGAGTCCCTGAGTGTGTGTGAGAGATAGGGAATCCCAGAGTGTGTGTGAGAGATAGGGAATCCCAGAGTGTGTGTGAGAAATGGGGAATCCCAGAGAGTCCCTGAGTGAGTGTGAAAGATAGGGAATCCCAAAGTGTTTGTGAGAGATAGGGAATCCCAGAGTGTGTGTGAGAGATAGGGAATCCCAGAGTGTGTGTGAGAGATAGGGAATCCCAGAGTGTGTGAGAGAAATAGGGAATCCCAGAATGTCCCGGAGTGTGTGTGAGAGATGGGAATCCCAGAGTGTGTGAGAGAGATAGGGAATCCCATAGTATCCCGGATTGCGTGTGACAGATAGGGAATCTCAGGGTGTGTGAGAGAGATAGGGACTCACAGAGTGTGAGAGTGAGGGAATCCTAGAGGATATGAAAGAGATGGAATCTCAGAGATTCGCAGAGTGTGTGTGAGAGATAGGGAATCCCAGAGGGTGTGTGAGAGAGGGAATCCCAGAGAGTCCCAGAGCGTTTGTGAGAGATAGGGAATCCCAGAGAGTCCCCGAGTGTGTGTGTGAGAGAGGGAATCCCAGAGTGTGTGTGAGAGAATCCCAGAGTGTCCTCGAATGTGTGTGAGAGAGTCCCAATGAATCCCCAAGTGTGTGTGAGAGGTAGGGAATCCGAGAGTGTGTGTGAGAGGTAGGGAATCCCAGAGTGTCCCCGAGTGTGTTTGAGAGATAGAGAAACCCAGATTGTCCCCGAATGTGTGTGAGAGATAGTTAATCCCGGAGTGTGTGTGAGAGATAGGGAATCCCAGAGTGTGTGTGAGAGATAGGGACTCACAGAGTGTGTGAGTGAGGGAATCCCAGAGTATCTGAGAGAGATGGAATCTCAGAGATTCGCAGAGTGTGTGTGAGAGTGGGAATCCCAGAGTGTGTGTGAGACAGGTAATCCCAGAGAGTCCTAGAGTGTGTGTGAGAGATAGGGAATCCCAGAGAGTGTGTGAGTGATAGGGAATCCCAGCGAGTACCCGAGGGTGTGTGAGAGATAGGGAATCCCAGAGAGTCCCCGAGTGTGTGTGAGAGATACGGAATCCCAGAGTGTGTGTGAGAGATAGGGAACCGCAGAGTGTCCCCGAGTGTGTTTGAGAGATAGAGAATCCCAGAGTGTCCCCGAATGTGTGTGAGAGAGTCCCAGTGAGTCCCCGAGTGTGTGTGACTGATAGGGACTCCCAGAGAGTCGCCGCGTGTGTGTGAGAGATAGGTAATCCCAGAGAGTCCCCGAGTGTGTGTGAGAGAATCCCAGAGTGTCCCCGAGTGTGTGTGAGATATAGGGAATCCCAGAGAGTCCCGAAGTGTGTGTGAGAGAAAGGGAATCCCTGAGTGTGTGTGAGAGATGGGGACTCCCAGAGTGTCCCTGAGTGTGTGTGAGAGAAAGGGAATCCCAGAGAGTCCCCGGGTGTGTGAGAGAGATAGGGAGTCCCCGAGTGTGTGTGATAGAATCCCAGAGAGTCCTCGAGTGTGTGCGAGGGATAGGGAATCCCAGAGAGTCCTCGAGTGTGTGCGAGGGATAGGGAATCCCAGAGAGTCTCCGAGTGTGTGTGAGATGTAGGGAATCCCAGTGAGAGCGTGAGAGAAACCCAGAGAGTTCCCGAGTGTGTTTGAGAGATAGGGAATCCAGTGAGTCCCCGAGTGTTTGTGAGAGATACGTAATCCCAGAGAGTCCCCGAGAGTGTGTGAGATGTAGGGAATCCCAGAGAGTCCCCGAGTGTGTGTGAAAGAAAGGGAATCCCAGAGAGTCCCCGAGTGTGTGTGAGAGATAGGGAATCCCAGAGTGTGTGTGAGAGAGAGGGAATCCCAGAGAGTGTGTCAGGGATAGGGAATCCCAGAGTGTCCCCGAGTGTGTGTGAGAGATCGGGAATCACCGAGTGTGTGTGAGAGATCGGGAATCACCGAGTGTGTGTGAGAGATCGGGAATGCCAGAGAGTCCCCGAGTGTGTGTGAGAGATAGGGAATCCCAGAGTGTGTTTGTGAGAGAGAGGGAATCCCAGAGTGTGTGTGAGAGAGAGGGAATCCCAGAGAGTGTGTGAGAGAGAGGGAATCCCAGAGAGTGTGTGAGAGAGAGGGAATCCCAGAGAGTGTGTGAGAGAGAGGGAATCCCAGAGAGTGTGTGAGAGAGAGGGAATCCCAAAGTGTGTGTGAGAGATAGGGAATCCCAGAGTGTGTGTGAGGGATAGGGAATCCCAGAGTGTCCCAGAGTGTGTGTGAGAGATAGGGAATCCCCGAGTGTGTGTGAGAGATCGGGAATCCCCGAGTGTGTGTGAGAGATGGGGACTCCCAGAGTGTCCCGGAGTGTGTGTGAGAGATAGGGAATCCCCGAGTGTGTGTGAGATATCGGGAATCCCCGAGTGTGTGTGAGAGATGGGGACTCCCAGAGTGTCCCTGAGTGTGTGTGAGAGAAAGGGAATCCCAGAGAGTCCCCATGTGTGTGTGATAGAATCCCAGAGAGTCCTCGAGTGTGTGCGAGAGATAGGGAATCCCAGAGAGTCCCCGAGTGTGTGTGATAGAATCCCAGAGAGTCCCCGAGTGTGTGTGAGAGAAAGGGAATCCCAGAGAGTCACCGAGTGTGTGTGACAAATAGGGAATCCCAGCGAGTCCCCGAGTGTGTGTGAGAGATAGGGAATTCAAGAGTGTGTGCGAGAGATAGGTAATCCCAGAGAGTCTCCGAGTGTGTGTGAGAGAATCCCAGCGAGTCCCCAAGTGTGTGTGAGAGATACGGAATCCCCGAGTGTGTGTGAGAGATAGGGAATCCCATTGTGTGCGTGAGTGAATCCCAGAGAGTTCCCGAGTGTGTTTGAGAGATAGGGAATGCCAGAGACTTCCCGAGTGTGTCTGAGAGATCGGGAATGCCAGAGAGTCCCCGAGTGTGTGTGAGAGATAGGGAATCCCAGAGTGTGTTTGAGAGAGAGGGAATCCCAGAGAGTGTGTGAGAGAGAGGGAATCCCAGAGTGTGTGTGAGAGGTAGGGAATCCCAGAGTGTGTGTGAGAGATAGGGAATCCCAGAGTGTGTGTGAGGGATAGGGAATCCCAGAGTGTCCCGGAGTGTGTGTGAGAGATAGGGAATCACCGAGTGTGTGTGAGATATCGGGAATCCCCGAGTGTGTGTGAGAGATGGGGACTCCCAGAGTGTCCCTGAGTGTGTGTGAGAGAAAGGGAATCCCAGAGAGTCCCCATGTGTGTGTGATAGAATCCCAGAGAGTCCTCGAGTGTGTGCGAGAGATAGGGAATCCCAGAGAGTCTCCGAGTGTGTGTGATAGAATCCCAGAGAGTCCCCGAGTGTGTGTGAGAGAATCCCAGCGAGTCGCCGAGTGTGTGTGAGAGATAGGGAATCCCAGACAGTCCCCGAATGTGTTTGAGAGATAGGGAATCCCAGGGTGTCCCCGAGTGTGTGTGAGAGATACGGAATCCCCGAGTGTGTGTGAGAGATAGGGAATCCCATTGTGTGCGTGAGTGAATCCCAGAGAGTTCCCGAGTGTGTTTGAGAGATAGGGAATCCCAGAGTGTCCCCGAATGTGTGTGAGAGAATCCCAGAGAGTCCCCGAGTGTGTGTGAGAGAATCCCAGCGAGTCCCCGAATGTGTGTGAGAGATACGGAATCCCCGAGTGTGTGTGAGAGATAGGGAATCCCAGAGTGTGTGTGAGAGGGAGGGAATCCCAGAAAGTACCCGAGTGTGTTTGAGAGATAGAGAATCCCAGAGTGTCCCCGAATGTGTGTGAGAGAGTCCCAGTGAGTCCCCGAGTGTGTGTGAGTGACAGGGACTCCCAGAGAGTCGCCGCGTGTGTGTGAGAGACAGGGAATCCCAGAGAGTCCCCGAGTGTGTGTGAGAGATAGGGAATCCCAGACAGTCCCCGAATGTGTATGAGAGATAGGGAATCCCAGGGTGTCCCAGAGTGTGTGTGCGAGATACGGAATCCCAGAGTGTGTGTGAGAGGTAGGGAATCCCAGAGTGTCCCCGAGTGTGTGTGAGAGAATGCCAGAGAGTCCCCGAGTGTGTGTGAAAGAAAGGGAATCCCTGAGTGTGTGTGATAGATGGGGACTCCCAGAGAGTCCCTGAGTGTGTGTGAGAGATAGGGAATCCCAGAGTGTGTGTGAGAGATAGGGAATCCCAGAGAGTCGCCACGTGTGTGTGAGAGATAGGGAAGCGAAGTCAGTCGCCGAGTGTGTGAGAGATAGGGAATCCCAGAGAGTTCCCGAGTGTGTGTGAAAGATAGGGAATCCCAAAGTGTTTGTGAGAGATAGGGAATCCCTGAGTGTGTGTGAGAGATGGGGACTCCCTGAGAGTCCCTGAGTGTGTGTGAGAGATAGGGAATCCCAGAGTGTGTGTGAGAGATAGGGAATCCCAGAGTGTGTGTGAGAAATGGGGAATCCCAGAGAGTCCCTGAGTGAGTGTGAGATATAGGGAAACCCAGAGTGTGTGTGAGATAGGGAAACCCAGAGTGTGTGTGAGAGATAGGGAGTCCCAGAGTGTGTGTGAGAGATAGGGAATCCCAGAGATTCGCCGCGTGTGTGTGAGAGATAGGGAAGCGAAGACAGTCGCCGAGTGTGTGTGAGAGAATCCCAGAGAGTTCCCGCGTGTGTGAGAGAATCCCAGTGAGTCCCCGAGTGTGTGTGAGAGATAGGGAATCCCAGGGTGTCCCCGAGTGTGTGTGAGAGATAGGGAATCCCAGAGAGTCCCAGAGTGTGTGAGAGACAGAGAATCCCAGAGAGTCCCCGAGTGTGTGTGAGAGATCGGGAATCCCCGAGTGTGTGTGAGAGATCGGGAATCCCACAGTGTCCCCGAACGGGTGTGATAGATAGCGAATACCAGAGTGTTTTTGAGAGATAGGGAATCCCCGAGTGTGTGTGAGATATCGGGAATCCCCGAGTGTGTGTGAGAGATGGGGACTCCCAGAGTGTCCCTGAGTGTGTGTGAGAGAAAGGGAATCCCAGAGAGTCCCCATGTGTGTGTGATAGAATCCCAGAGAGTCCTCGAGTGTGTGCGAGAGATAGGGAATCCCAGAGAGTCTCCGAGTGTGTGTGATAGAATCCCAGAGAGTCCCCGAGTGTGTGTGAGAGAATCCCAGCGAGTCGCCGAGTGTGTGTGAGAGATAGGGAATCCCAGACAGTCCCCGAATGTGTTTGAGAGATAGGGAATCCCAGGGTGTCCCCGAGTGTGTGTGAGAGATACGGAATCCCCGAGTGTGTGTGAGAGATAGGGAATCCCATTGTGTGCGTGAGTGAATCCCAGAGAGTTCCCGAGTGTGTTTGAGAGATAGGGAATCCCAGAGTGTCCCCGAATGTGTGTGAGAGAATCCCAGAGAGTCCCCGAGTGTGTGTGAGAGAATCCCAGCGAGTCCCCGAATGTGTGTGAGAGATACGGAATCCCCGAGTGTGTGTGAGAGATAGGGAATCCCAGAGTGTGTGTGAGAGGGAGGGAATCCCAGAAAGTACCCGAGTGTGTTTGAGAGATAGAGAATCCCAGAGTGTCCCCGAATGTGTGTGAGAGAGTCCCAGTGAGTCCCCGAGTGTGTGTGAGTGACAGGGACTCCCAGAGAGTCGCCGCGTGTGTGTGAGAGACAGGGAATCCCAGAGAGTCAAAGACTGTGTGTGAGAGATAGGGAATCCCAGACAGTCCCCGAATGTGTATGAGAGATAGGGAATCCCAGGGTGTCCCAGAGTGTGTGTGAGAGATACGGAATCCCAGAGTGTGTGTGAGAGGTAGGGAATCCCAGAGTGTCCCCGAGTGTGTGTGAGAGAATGCCAGAGAGTCCCCGAGTGTGTGTGAAAGAAAGGGAATCCCTGAGTGTGTGTGATAGATGGGGACTCCCAGAGAGTCCCTGAGTGTGTGTGAGAGATAGGGAATCCCAGAGTGTGTGTGAGAGATAGGGAATCCCAGAGAGTCGCCACGTGTGTGTGAGAGATAGGGAAGCGAAGACAGTCGCCGAGTGTGTGAGAGATAGGGAATCCCAGAGAGTTCCCGAGTGTGTGTGAAAGATAGGGAATCCCAAAGTGTTTGTGAGAGATAGGGAATCCCATTGTGTGTGTGAGAGATGGGGACTCCCTGAGAGTCCCTGAGTGTGTGTGAGAGATAGGGAATCCCAGAGTGTGTGTGAGAGATAGGGAATCCCAGAGTGTGTGTGAGAAATGGGGAATCCCAGAGAGTCCCTGAGTGAGTGTGAGATATAGGGAAACCCAGAGTGTGTGTGAGATAGGGAAACCCAGAGTGTGTGTGAGAGATAGGGAGTCCCAGAGTGTGTGTGAGAGATAGGGAATCCCAGAGATTCGCCGCGTGTGTGTGAGAGATAGGGAAGCGAAGACAGTCGCCGAGTGTGTGTGAGAGAATCCCAGAGAGTTCCCGCGTGTGTGAGAGAATCCCAGTGAGTCCCCGAGTGTGTGTGAGAGATAGGGAATCCCAGGGTGTCCCCGAGTGTGTGTGAGAGATAGGGAATCCCAGAGAGTCCCAGAGTGTGTGAGAGACAGAGAATCCCAGAGAGTCCCCGAGTGTGTGTGAGAGATCGGGAATCCCCGAGTGTGTGTGAGAGATCGGGAATCCCACAGAGTCCCCGAACGTGTGTGATAGATAGCGAATACCAGAGTGTTTTTGAGAGATAGGGAATCCCAGAGAGTCCCAGAGCGTTTGTGAGAGATAGGGAATCCCAGAGAGTCCCCGAATGTGTATGAGAGATAGGGAATCCCAGGGTGTCCCAGAGTGTGTGTGAGAGATAGCGAATCCCAGAGTATGTGTGAGAGATAGGGAATCTCAGAGTGTCCCGGATTGTGTGTGACGGATAGGGAATCCCAGGGTGTGTGAGAGAGATAGGGACTCACAGAATGTGTGAATGAGGGAATCCCAGAGTATCTGAGAGAGATGGAATCCCAGAGATTCCCAGAGAGTGTGTGAGAGTTAGGGAATCCCAGAGAGTCCCCGAGTGCGTGTGAGATATAGGGAATCCCCGAGTTTGTTTGAGAGATAGTGAATCCCAGAGTGTGTGTGAGAGATAGGGAATACCAGTTTGTCCCGGAGTGTGTGTGAGAGTTAGGGAATCCCAGAGTGTGTGTGAGAGATAGCGAATCCCAGTGTGTCCCGGAGTGTGTGTGAGAGATAGGGAATCCCGGAGTGTGTGTGAGAGAGAGGGAATCCCAGAGTTTGTGTGCGAGGTTGGGAATCCCAGAGTGTCCCGGTTTGTGTGTGAGAGATAGGGAATCCCAGTGTGTGTGTGAGAGATAGGGACTCACAGAGTGTATGAGTGAGGGAATCCCAGAGTATCTGAGATTCCCAGAGTGTGTGTGAGTGGGAATCCCAGAGTGTGTGTGTGAGAGGGAATCCCAGAGAGTCCCAAAGTGTGTGTGAGAGATAGGGAATCCCACAGACTACCCGAGTGTGTGTGAGAGATAGGGAATCCCAGAGTGTGTGTGAGAGAATCCCAGAGAGTTCCCGAGTGTATTTGAGAGATAGGGAATCCCAGAGTGTCCCCGAGTGTGTGTGAGAGAATCCCAGTGAGTCCCCGAGTGTGTGTGAGAGATAGGGAATCCCAGGGTGTCCCCGAGTGTGTGTGAGAGATAGGGAATCCCAGAGAGTCCCAGAGTGTGTGAGAGATAGGGAATCCCAGAGAGTCCCCGAGTGTGTGTGAGAGAATGGGAATCCCCGAGTGTGTGTGAGAGATCGGGAATCCCACAGAGTCCCCGAACGTGTGTGATAGATAGCGATTACCAGAGTGTTTTTGAGAGATAGGGAATCCCAGAGTGCGTGTGAGAGAGGGAATCCCAGACAGTCCCAGAGCGTTTGTGAGAGAAGGGAATCCCAGACAGTCCCAGAGCGTTTGTGAGAGATAGGGAATCCCAGAGTGTCCTCGAATGTGTGTGAGAGAGTCCCAATGAGTCTCCAAGTGTGTGTGAGAGGTACGGAATCCGAGAGTGTGTGTGAGAGGTAGGGAATCCCAGAGTGTCCCCGAGTGTGTTTGAGAGATAGAGATTCCCAGATTGTCCCCGAATGTGTGTGAGAGATAGTTAATCCCAGAGTTTGTTTGAGAGATAGGGAATCCCAGAGTGTGTGTGAGAGATAGGGAATCCCAGAGTGTCCCGGAGTGTGTGTGAGTGATAGGGAATCCCAGGGTGTGTGTGAAAGATAGGGAATCCCAGGGTGTCCCAGAGTGTGTGTGATAGATAGGGAATCCCAGAGTGTGTGTGAGAGATATGGACTCACAGAGTGTGTGAGTGAGGGAATCCCAGAGTATCCGAGAGAGATGGAATCTCAGAGATTCGCAGAGTGTGTGTGAGAGTGGGAATCCCAGAGTGTGTGAGAGACAGGTAATCCCAGAGTGTCCCAGAGTGTGTGTAAGAAATAGGGAATCCCAGAGAGTGTGTGAGTGATAGGGAATCCCAGCGAGTACCCGAGTGTGTGTGATAGATAGGGAATCCCAGAGTGTGTGTGAGAGATAGGGAACCGCAGAGTGTCCCCGAGTGTGTTTGAGAGATAGAGAATCCCAGAGTGTCCCCGAATGTGTGTGAGAGAGTCCCGGTGAGTCCCCGAGTGTGTGTGAGTGATAGGGACTCCCAGAGTGTCCCCGAGTGTGTGTGAGATGTAGGGAATCCCAGAGAGTCCCCGAGTGTGTGTGAGAGATAGGGAATCCTTGTGTGTGTGTGAGAGATGGGGACTCCCAGAGTGTCCCTGAGTGTGTGTGAGAGATAGGGAATCCCAGAGAGTCCCCGAGTGTGTGTGATAGAATCCCAGAGAGTCCTCGAGTGTGTGCGAGGGATAGGGAATCCCAGAGAGTCTCCGAGTGTGTGTGAGATGTAGGGAATCCGTGTGTGCGTGAGAGAAACCCAGAGAGTTCCCGAGTGTGTTTGAGAGATAGGGAATCCCAGTGAGTCCCCGAGTGTTTGTGAGAGATACGTAATCCCAGAGAGACCCCGAGAGTGTGTGAGATGTAGGGAATCCCAGAGAGTCACCGAGTGTGTGTGAGAGAAAGGGAATCCCAGAGAGTCCCCGAGTGTGTGTGAGAGACAGGGAACACCAGAGTGTGTTTGGGAGAGAGGGAATCCCAGAGTGTGTGTGAGAGAGAGGGAATCCCAGAGAGTGTGTAAAGGATAGGGAATCCCAGAGTGTCCCGGAGTGTGTGAGAGTGACTGGGAATCCCCGAGTGTGTGTGAGAGATCGGGAATGCCAGAGACTCCCCGAGTGTGTGTGAGAGATCGGGAATCCCAGAGTGTCCCTGAGTGTGTGTGAGAGATAGGGAATCCCAGAGTGTGTGTGAGAGAGAGGGAATCCCAGAGTGTGTGTGAGAGATAGCGAATCCCCGAGTGTGTGTGAGATATCGGGAATCCCCGCGTGTGTGTGAGAGAAAGGGAATCGCAGAGAGTCCCCGTGTGTGTGTGAGCGAAAGGGAGTCCCAGAGAGTCCCCGAGTGTGTGTGATAGAATCCCAGAGAGTCCTCGAGTGTGTGCGAGGGATAGGGAATCCCAGAGAGTCTCCGAGTGTGTGTGAGATGTAGGGAATCCCAGTGTGTGCGTGAGAGAAACCCAGAGAGTTCCCGAGTGTGTTTGAGAGATAGGGAATCCCAGTGAGTCCCCGAGTGTTTGTGAGAGATACGTAATCCCAGAGAGTCCCCGAGAGTGTGTGAGATGTAGGGAATCCCAGAGAGTCCCCGAGTGTGTGTGAGAGAAAGGGAATCCCAGGGAGTCCCCGAGTGTGTGTGAGAGATAGGGAATCCCAGAGTGTGTTTGAGAGAGAGGGAATCCCAGAGTGTGTGTGTGAGAGAGGGAATCCCAGAGAGTGTGTAAGGGATAGGGAATCCGCGAGTGTCCCGGAGTGTGTGTGAGAGATAGGGAATCCCCGAGTGTGTGTGAGAGATCGGGAATGCCAGAGACTCCCCGAGTGTGTGTGAGAGATCGGGAATCCCAGAGAGACCCGAGTGTGTGTGAGAGATAGGGAATCCCAGAGTGTGTTTGTGAGAGAGGGAATCCCAGAGTGTGAGTGAGAGAGAGGGAATCCCAGAGAGTGTGTGAGAGATAGGGAATCCCAGAGTGTGTGTGAGGGATAGCGAATTGGAGAGTGTCCCGGAGTGTGTGTGAGAGATAGGGAATCCCCGAGTGTGTGTGAAATATCGGGAATCCCCGAGTGTGTGTGAGAGATGGGGACTCCCAGAGTGTCCCTGAGTGTGTGTGAGAGAAAGGGAATCCCAGAGAGTCCCCGTGTGTGTGTGAGCGAAAGGGAGTCCCAGAGAGTCCCCGAGTGTGTGTGATAGAATCCCAGAGAGTCCCCGAGTGTGTGTGAGAGAAAGGGAATCCCAGAGAGTCACCGAGTGTGTGTGACAAATAGGGAATCCCAGAGAGTCCCCGAGCGTGTGTGAGAGATAGGGAATTCAAGAGTGTGTGCGAGAGATAGGGAATCCCAGAGAGTCTCCGAGTGTGTGTGAGAGATAGGGAATCCCATTGTGTTTTTGAGTGAATCCCAGAGAGTTCCCGAGTGTGTTTGAGAGATAGGGAATCCCAGAGTGTCCCAGAATGTGTGTGAGAGAATCCCAGAGAGTCCCCGAGTGTGTGTGAGAGAATCCCAGCGAGTCCCCGAGTGTGTGTGAGAGATAGGGAATCCCAGACAGTCCCCGAATGTGTTTGAGAGATAGGGAATCCCAGGGTGTCCCCGAGTGTGTGTGATAGATACGTAATCCCCGAGTGTGTGTGAGAGATAGGGAATCCCAGAGTGTCCCCGAGTGTGTGTGAGAGAATGCCAGAGAGTCCCCGAGTGTGTGTGAAAGAAAGGGAATCCCTGAGTGTGTATGAGAGATAGGGAATCCCAGTGAGTCCCCGAGTGTGTGTGTGAGAGATAGGGAATTCCAGAGTGTGTGTGAGAGAATCCCAGAGTGTCCCCGAATGTGTGTGAGACAGTCCCAGTGAGTCCCCGAGTGTGTGTGAGAGGTAGGGAATCCCAGAGAGACCCCGAGTGTGTGTGTGAGTTAGGGAATCCCAGAGTCTGTCTGAGAGGTAGGGAATCCCAGAGTGTCCCCGAGTGTGTGTGACAAATAGGGAATCCCAGAGAGTCCCCGAGTGTGTGAGAAAGATAGGGAATCCAAGAGTGTGTGTAAGAGATAGGGAATCCCAGTGTGTGCGTGAGAGAATCCCAGAAAGTTCCCGAGTGTGTTTGAGAGATAGGCAATCCCAGAGTGTCCCCGAATGTGTGTGAGAGAATCCCAGTGAGTCCCCGAGTGTATGTGAGAGATAAAAATCTTCGAGGAGAAAGTGAGGTCTGCAGACGCTGGAGATCAAAGTTGAAACTTTATTGCTGGAACAGCACAGCAGGTCAGGCAGCATCTAGGGAACAGAAGATTCGACGTTTCGGGCACATGATTCCTGAAGAAGGGCATGTGCCCGAAACGTCGAATCTTCTGTTCCCTAGATGCTGCCTGACCTGCTGTGCTGTTCCAGCAATAAAGTTTCAACTATGTGAGAGATAGGTAATCCCAGAGAGTCTCCGAGTGTGTGTGAGATGTAGGGAATCCCAGAGAGTCCCCGAGTGTGTGTGAGAGATGGGGAATCCCCGAGTGTGTGTGAGAGATGGGGACTCCCAGAGTGTCACTGAGTGTGTGTGAGAGAAAGGGAATCCCAGAGAGTCCCCGTGTGTGTGTGAGCGATAGGGAGTCCCAGAGAGTCCCCGAGTGTGTGTGACAGAATCCCAGAGAGTCCTCGAGTGTGTGCGAGAGATAGGGAATCCCAGAGTGTCCCCGAATGTGTGTGAGAGAGTCCCAGTGAGTCCCCGAGAATGTGTGAGTGATAGAGACTCCCAGAGAGTCGCCGCGTGTGTGTGAGAGATAGGGAAGCGAAGACAGTCGCCGAGTGTGTGTGAGATATAGGGTTTCCCAGAGAGTCCACGAGTGTGTGTGAGAGATAGGGAATCCCAGAGTGTTTGTGATAGATAGGGAATCCCTGAGTATGTGTGAGAGATAGGGAATCCCAGAGTGTGTGTGAGAAATAGGGAAGCGAAGATAGTCCCCGAGTCTGTGTGAGAGATAGGGAATCCCAGAGGGTCCCCGAGTGTGTGTGTGAGAAAGGGAATCCCAGAGAGTCCCTGAGTGTGTGTGTGAGAAAGTGAATCCCAGAGAGTCCCTGATGTGTGTGACAAATAGGGAATCCCAGAGAGTCCCCGAGTGTGTGTGAGAGATAGGGAATCCCAGAGTGTTTGTGATAGATAGGGAATCCCTGAGTATGTGTGAGAGATAGGGAATCCCAGAGTGTGTGTGAGAAATAGGGAAGCGAAGATAGTCCCCGAGTCTGTGTGAGAGATAGGGAATCCCAGAGAGTCCCCGAGTGTGTGTGTGAGAAAGGGAATCCCAGAGAGTCCCTGAGTGTGTGTGTGAGAAAGTGAATCCCAGAGAGTCCCTGAGTGTGTGTGACAAATAGGGAATCCCAGAGAGTCCCCGAGTGTGTGTGAGAGATAGGGAAACCCAGAGTGTGTGTGAGAGATAGGGAGTCCCAGAGTGTGTGTGAGAGATAGGGAATCCCAGAGAGTCGCCGCGTGTGTGTGAGAGATAGGGAAGCGAAGACAGTCGCCGAGTGTGTGTGAGAGATAGGGAATCCCAGAGAGTCCCCGAGTGTGTGTGATAGAATCCCAGAGAGTTCCCGCGTGTGTGAGAGAATCCCAGTGTGTACTCGAGTGTGTGTGAGAGAAAGGGAATCCCAGAGAGTCCCCGAGTGTGTGTGACAAATAGGGAATCCCAGAGAGTCCCCGAGTGTGTGTGAGAGATAGGGAATCCAAGAGTGTGTGCGAGAGATAGGGAATCCCAGAGAGTCTCCGAGTGTGTGTGAGAGATAGGGAATCCCAGAGAGTCCCAGAGTGTGTGAGAGATAGGGAATCCCAGAGAGTCCCCGAGTGTGTGTGAGAGATTGGGAATCCCCGAGTGTGTGTGAGAGATCGGGAATCCCACAGAGTCCCCGAACGTGTGTGATAGATAGCGATTACCAGAGTGTTTTTGAGACATAGGGAATCCCAGAGTGCGTGTGAGAGAGGGAATCCCAGACAGTCCCAGAGCGTTTGTGAGAGATAGGGAATCCCAGAGTGTCCTCGAATGTGTGTGAGAGAGTCCCAATGAGTCTCCAAGTGTGTGTGAGAGGTAGGGAATCCGAGAGTGTGTGTGAGAGGTAGGGAATCCCAGAGTGTCCCCGAGTGTGTTTGAGAGATAGAGATTCCCAGATTGTCCCCGAATGTGTGTGAGAGAGTCCCAATGTGTGTTTGAGAGATAGGGAATCCCAGAGTGTGTGTGAGAGATAGGGAATCCCAGAGTGTGTGTGAGAGATAGGGAATCCCAGAGAGTCGCCATTGTGTGTGTGAGAGATAGGGAAGCGAAGACAGTCGCCGAGTGTGTGAGAGATAGGGAATGCCAGAGAGTCCCCGAGTGTGTGTGAAAGATAGGGAATCCCAAAGTGTTTGTGAGAGATAGGGAATCCCTGAGTGTGTGTGAGAGATGGGGACTCCCTGAGAATCCATGAGTGTGTGTGAGAGATAGGGAATCCCAGAGTGTGTGTGAGAGATAGGGAATCCCAGAGTGTGTGTGAGAGATAGGGAATCCCAGAGTGTGTGTGAGAAATGGGGAATCCCAGAGAGTCCCTGAGTGTGTGTGAGAGATAGGGAAACCCAGAGTGTGTGTGAGAGATAGGGAAACCCAGAGTGTGTGTGAGAGATAGGGAAACCCAGAGTGTGTGTGAGAGATAGGGAAACCCAGAGTGTGTGTGAGAGATAGGGAAACCCAGAGTGTGTGTGAGAGATAGGGAAACCCAGAGTGTGTGTGAGAGATAGGGAGTCCCAGAGTGTGTTTGAGAGATAGGGAATCCCAGAGAGTCGCCGCGTGTGTGTGAGAGATAGGGAAGCGAAGACAGTCGCCGAGTGTGTGTGAGAGATAGGGAATCCCAGAGAGTCCCCGAGTGTGTGTGATAGAATCCCAGAGAGTTCCCGCGTGTGTGTGAGTGAATCCCAGTGTGTACTCGAGTGTGTGTGAGAGAAAGAGAATCCCAGAGAGTCCCCGAGTGTGTGTGACAAATAGGGAATCCCAGAGAGTCCCCGAGTGTGTGTGAGAGATAGGGAATCCAAGAGTGTGTGCGAGAGATAGGGAATCCCAGAGAGTCTCCGAGTGTGTGTGAGAGATAGGGAATCCCAGTGTGTGCGTGAGAGAATCCCAGAGAGTTCCCGAGTGTGTTTGAGAGATAGGGAATCCCAGAGTGTCCCCGAATGTGTGTGAGAGAATCCCAGTGAGTCCCAGAGTGTGTGTGAGAGATACGTAATCCCAGAGACTCCCCGAGTGTGTGTGAGAGATGGGGGATCCCAGAGAGTCCCTGAGTGTGTGTGAGAGATAGAGAATCCCAGAGTGTGTGTGAGAGATCGGGAATCCCAGAGTGTGTGTGATAGATAGGGAATCCCCTAGTGTGTGAGAAAGATAGGGAATCCCTGATTGTGTGTGAGAGATAGGGAATCCCAGAGAGTCCCTGAGTGTCTGTGAGAGATAGGGAATCCCAGAGAGTCGCCGAGTGTGTGTGAGAGATAGGGAATCCCAGAGAGTCGCCGAGTGTGTGTGAGAGATAGTGAATCCCAGAGAGTCGCCGAGTGTGTGTGAGAGATAGTGAATCCCAGAGATCCCCGAGTGTGTGTGAGAGATAGGGAATCCCCGAGTGTGTTTGAGAGATAGGGAATCCCAGAGTGTGTGTGATAGAATCCCAAAGAGTCCCAGACTGTGTGTAAAAGATAGGGCATCCCTGAGAGTTCCCGAGTGTATGTGAGAGATAGGGAATCCCAGCGTATCGAGAATGTGTGTGAGAGATAGGGATCCCAGAGAGTCCCCGAGTGTGTGTGAGAGATAGGGAATCCCCGAGTGTGTGTGAGAGATAGGGAATCCCAGGGTGTCCCCGAGTGTGTGTGAGAGATACGTAATCCCAGAGAGTCCCCGAGTGTGTGTGAGAGATAGGGAATCCCAGTGAGTCTCCAAGTGTGTGTGAGAGATAGGGAATCACAGAGAGTCCAAGAATGTGTTTGTGATAGGGAATCCCAGAGAGCCTCCGAGTGTGTGTGATAGATTCCCAGAGAGTCCCCGAGTGTGTGTGATAGAATCCCAGAGAGTCCCCGAGTGTGTGTGAGAGATAGGGAATCCCAGAAATCCCCGAGTGTGTTTGAGAGATAGGGAATCCCAGAGTGTGTGTGATAGAATCCCAAAGAGTCCCAGACTGTGTGTGAGAGATAGGGCATCCCTGAGAGTTCCCGAGTGTGTGTGAGAGATAGGGAATCCCCGAGTGTGTGTGAGAGATAGGGAATCCCAGGGTGTCCCCGAGTGTGTGTGAGAAATAAGTAATCCCAGAGAGTCCCCGAGTGTGTGTGAGAGATAGGGAATCCCAGAGAGTTCCCGAGTGTGTGTGAGAGATAGGGAATCCCCGAGTGTGTGTGAGAGATAGGGAATCCCAGGGTGTCCCCGAGTGTGTGTGAGAAATAAGTAATCCCAAAGAGTCCCAGACTGTGTGTGAGAGATAGGGCATCCCTGAGAGTTCCCGAGTGTGTGTGAGAGATAGGGAATCCCCGAGTGTGTGTGAGAGATAGGGAATCCCAGAGAGTCCCCGAGTGTGTGTGAGAGACAGGGAATCCCCGAGTGAGTGTGAGAGATAGGGAATCCCAGAGAGTCAAAGACTGTGTGTGAGAGATAGGGAATCCAAGAGAGTTGCCGAGTGTGTGCGAGAGATAGGGAATCCCAGGGTGTCCCCGAGTGTGTGTGAGAGATACGTAATCCCCGAGTGTGTGTGAGAGATAGGGAATCCCAGAGTGTCCCCGAGTGTGTGTGAGAGAATGCCAGAGAGTCCCCGAGTGTGTGTGAAAGAAAGGGAATCCCTGAGTGTGTGTGAGTGATGGGGACTCCCAGAGAGTCCCTGAGTGTGTGTGAGAGATAGGGAATCCCAGAGTGTGTGTGAGAGATAGGGAATCCCAGAGTGTGTGTGAGAGATAGGGAATCCCAGAGAGTCACCACGTGTGTGTGAGAGATAGGGAAGCGAAGACAGTCGCCGAGTGTGTGAGAGATAGGGAATGCCAGAGAGTCCCCGAGTGTGTGTGAAAGATAGGGAATCCCAAAGTGTTTGTGAGAGATAGGGAATCCCATTGTGTGCGTGAGAGATGGGGACTCCCTGAGAGTCCCTGAGTGTGTGTGAGAGATAGGGAATCCCAGAGTGTCCCAGAATGTGTGTGAGAGAATCCGAGAGTCACCGAGTGTGTGTGAGAGAATCCCAGCGAGTCCCCGAGTGGGTGTGAGAGATAGGGAATCCCAGACAGTCCCCGAATGTGTTTGAGAGATAGGGAATCCCAGGGTGTCCCCGAGTGTGTGTGAGAGATACGTAATCCCCGAGTGTGTGTGAGAGATAGGGAATCCCAGAGTGTTCCCGAGTGTGTGTGAGAGAATGCCAGAGAGTCCCCGCGTGTGTGTGAAAGAAAGGGAATCCCTGAGTGTGTGTGAGTGATGGGGACTCCCAGAGAGTCCCTGAGTGTGTGTGAGAGATAGGGAATCCCAGAGTGTGTGTGAGAGATAGGGAATCCCAGAGTGTGTGTGAGAGATAGGGAATCCCAGAGAGTCGCCACGTGTGTGTGAGAGATAGGGAAGCGAAGACAGTCGCCGAGTGTGTGAGAGATAGGGAATGCCAGAGAGTCCCCGAGTGTGTGTGAAAGATAGGGAATCCCAAAGTGTTTGTAAGAGATAGGGAATCCCTGAGTGTGTGTGAGAGATGGGGACTCCCTGAGAATCCCTGAGTGTGTGTGAGAGATAGGGAATCCCAGAGTGTGTGTGAGAGATAGGGAATCCCAGAGTGTGTGTGAGAAATGGGGAATCCCAGAGAGTCCCTGAGTGTGTGTGAGAGATAGGGAAACCCAGAGTGTGTGTGAGAGATAGGGAAACCCAGAGTGTGTGTGAGAGATAGGGAAACCCAGAGTGTGTGTGAGAGATAGGGAAACCCAGAGTGTGTGTGAGAGATAGGGAAACCCAGTGTGTGTGAGAGATAGGGAGTCCCAGAGTGTGTTTGAGAGATAGGGAATCCCAGAGAGTCGCCGCGTGTGTGTGAGAGATAGGGAAGCGAAGACAGTCGCCGAGTGTGTGTGAGAGATAGGGAATCCCAGAGAGTCCCCGAGTGTGTGTGATAGAATCCCAGAGAGTTCCCGCGTGTGTGTGAGTGAATCCCAGTGTGTACTCGAGTGTGTGTGAGAGAAAGAGAATCCCAGAGAGTCCCCGAGTGTGTGTGACAAATAGGGAATCCCAGAGAGTCCCCGAGTGTGTGTGAGAGATAGGGAATCCAAGAGTGTGTGCGAGAGATAGGGAATCCCAGAGAGTCTCCGAGTGTGTGTGAGAGATAGGGAATCCCAGTGTGTGCGTGAGAGAATCCCAGAGAGTTCCCGAGTGTGTTTGAGAGATAGGGAATCCCAGAGTGTCCCCGAATGTGTGTGAGAGAATCCCAGTGAGTCCCAGAGTGTGTGTGAGAGATACGTAATCCCAGAGACTCCCCGAGTGTGTGTGAGAGATGGGGGATCCCAGAGAGTCCCTGAGTGTGTGTGAGAGATAGAGAATCCCAGAGTGTGTGTGAGAGATCGGGAATCCCAGAGTGTGTGTGAGAGATAGGGAATCCCCTAGTGTGTGAGAAAGATAGGGAATCCCTGATTGTGTGTGAGAGATAGGGAATCCCAGAGAGTCCCTGAGTGTCTGTGAGAGATAGGGAATCCCAGAGAGTCGCCGAGTGTGTGTGAGAGATAGGGAATCCCAGAGAGTCGCCGAGTGTGTGTGAGAGATAGGGAATCCCAGAGAGTCGCCGAGTGTGTGTGAGAGATAGTGAATCCCAGAGATCCCCGAGTGTGTGTGAGAGATAGGGAATCCCCGAGTGTGTTTGAGAGATAGGGAATCCCAGAGTGTGTGTGATAGAATCCCAAAGAGTCCCAGACTGTGTGTAAAAGATAGGGCATCCCTGAGAGTTCCCGAGTGTATGTGAGAGATAGGGAATCCCAGCGTATCGAGAATGTGTGTGAGAGATAGGGATCCCAGAGAGTCCCCGAGTGTGTGTGAGAGATAGGGAATCCCCGAGTGTGTGTGAGAGATAGGGAATCCCAGGGTGTCCCCGAGTGTGTGTGAGAGATACGTAATCCCAGAGAGTCCCCGAGTGTGTGTGAGAGATAGGGAATCCCAGTGAGTCTCCAAGTGTGTGTGAGAGATAGGGAATCACAGAGAGTCCAAGAATGTGTTTGTGATAGGGAATCCCAGAGAGCCTCCGAGTGTGTGTGATAGATTCCCAGAGAGTCCCCGAGTGTGTGTGATAGAATCCCAGAGAGTCCCCGAGTGTGTGTGAGAGATAGGGAATCCCAGAAATCCCCGAGTGTGTTTGAGAGATAGGGAATCCCAGAGTGTGTGTGATAGAATCCCAAAGAGTCCCAGACTGTGTGTGAGAGATAGGGCATCCCTGAGAGTTCCCGAGTGTGTGTGAGAGATAGGGAATCCCCGAGTGTGTGTGAGAGATAGGGAATCCCAGGGTGTCCCCGAGTGTGTGTGAGAAATAAGTAATCCCAGAGAGTCCCCGAGTGTGTGTGAGAGATAGGGAATCCCAGAGAGTTCCCGAGTGTGTGTGAGAGATAGGGAATCCCCGAGTGTGTGTGAGAGATAGGGAATGCCAGGGTGTCCCCGAGTGTGTGTGAGAAATAAGTAATCCCAAAGAGTCCCAGACTGTGTGTGAGAGATAGGGCATCCCTGAGAGTTCCCGAGTGTGTGTGAGAGATAGGGAATCCCCGAGTGTGTGTGAGAGATAGGGAATCCCAGAGAGTCCCCGAGTGTGTGTGAGAGACAGGGAATCCCCGAGTGAGTGTGAGAGATAGGGAATCCCAGAGAGTCAAAGACTGTGTGTGAGAGATAGGGAATCCAAGAGAGTTGCCGAGTGTGTGCGAGAGATAGGGAATCCCAGGGTGTCCCCGAGTGTGTGTGAGAGATACGTAATCCCCGAGTGTGTGTGAGAGATAGGGAATCCCAGAGTGTCCCCGAGTGTGTGTGAGAGAATGCCAGAGAGTCCCCGAGTGTGTGTGAAAGAAAGGGAATCCCTGAGTGTGTGTGAGTGATGGGGACTCCCAGAGAGTCCCTGAGTGTGTGTGAGAGATAGGGAATCCCAGAGTGTGTGTGAGAGATAGGGAATCCCAGAGTGTGTGTGAGAGATAGGGAATCCCAGAGAGTCACCACGTGTGTGTGAGAGATAGGGAAGCGAAGACAGTCGCCGAGTGTGTGAGAGATAGGGAATGCCAGAGAGTCCCCGAGTGTGTGTGAAAGATAGGGAATCCCAAAGTGTTTGTGAGAGATAGGGAATCCCATTGTGTGCGTGAGAGATGGGGACTCCCTGAGAGTCCCTGAGTGTGTGTGAGAGATAGGGAATCCCAGAGTGTCCCAGAATGTGTGTGAGAGAATCCGAGAGTCCCCGAGTGTGTGTGAGAGAATCCCAGCGAGTCCCCGAGTGGGTGTGAGAGATAGGGAATCCCAGACAGTCCCCGAATGTTTTGAGAGATAGGGAATCCCAGGGTGTCCCCGAGTGTGTGTGAGAGATACGTAATCCCCGAGTGTGTGTGAGAGATAGGGAATCCCAGAGTGTCCCCGAGTGTGTGTGAGAGAATGCCAGAGAGTCCCCGCGTGTGTGTGAAAGAAAGGGAATCCCTGAGTGTGTGTGAGTGATGGGGACTCCCAGAGAGTCCCTGAGTGTGTGTGAGAGATAGGGAATCCCAGAGTGTGTGTGAGAGATAGGGAATCCCAGAGTGTGTGTGAGAGATAGGGAATCCCAGAGAGTCGCCACGTGTGTGTGAGAGATAGGGAAGCGAAGACAGTCGCCGAGTGTGTGAGAGATAGGGAATGCCAGAGAGTCCCCGAGTGTGTGTGAAAGATAGGGAATCCCAAAGTGTTTGTGAGAGATAGGGAATCCCTGAGTGTGTGTGAGAGATGGGGACTCCCTGAGAATCCCTGAGTGTGTGTGAGAGATAGGGAATCCCAGAGTGTGTGTGAGAGATAGGGAATCCCAGAGTGTGTGTGAGAAATGGGGAATCCCAGAGAGTCCCTGAGTGTGTGTGAGAGATAGGGAAACCCAGAGTGTGTGTGAGAGATAGGGAAACCCAGAGTGTGTGTGAGAGATAGGGAAACCCAGAGTGTGTGTGAGAGATAGGGAAACCCAGAGTGTGTGTGAGAGATAGGGAAACCCAGTGTGTGTGAGAGATAGGGAGTCCCAGAGTGTGTTTGAGAGATAGGGAATCCCAGAGAGTCGCCGCGTGTGTGTGAGAGATAGGGAAGCGAAGACAGTCGCCGAATGTGTGTGAGAGATAGGGAATCCCAGAGAGTCCCCGAGTGTGTGTGATAGAATCCCAGAGAGTTCCCGCGTGTGTGTGAGTGAATCCCAGTGTGTACTCGAGTGTGTGTGAGAGAAAGAGAATCCCAGAGAGTCCCCGAGTGTGTGTGACAAATAGGGAATCCCAGAGAGTCCCCGAGTGTGTATGAGAGATAGGGAATCCAAGAGTGTGTGCGAGAGATAGGGAATCCCAGAGAGTCTCCGAGTGTGTGTGAGAGATAGGGAATCCCAGTGTGTGCGTGAGAGAATCCCAGAGAGTTCCCGAGTGTGTTTGAGAGATAGGGAATCCCAGAGTGTCCCCGAATGTGTGTGAGAGAATCCCAGTGAGTCCCAGAGTGTGTGTGAGAGATACGTAATCCCAGAGACTCCCCGAGTGTGTGTGAGAGATGGGGGATCCCAGAGAGTCCCTGAGTGTGTGTGAGAGAATCCAAGAGAGTACCCGAGTGTGTGTGAGAGATAGAGAATCCCAGAGTGTGTGTGAGAGATCGGGAATCCCCTAGTGTGTGTGAGAGATAGGGAATCCCCTAGTGTGTGAAAAAGATAGGGAATCCCTGATTGTGTGTGAGAGATAGGGAATCCCAGAGAGTCGCCGAGTGTGTGTGAGAGATAGGGAATCCCAGAGAGTCGCCGAGTGTGTGTGAGAGATAGTGAATCCCAGAGACCCCCGAGTGTGTGTGAGAGATAGGGAATCCCCGAGTGTGTTTGAGAGATAGGGAATCCCAGAGGGTGTGTGATAGAATCCCAAAGAGTCCCAGACTGTGTGTAAAAGATAGGGCATCCCTGAGAGTTCCCGAGTGTATGTGAGAGATAGGGAATCCCAGCGTATCCAGAGTGTGTGTGAGAGATAGGGATCCCAAAGAGTCCCCGAGTGTGTGTGAGAGATAGGGAATCCCCGAGTGTGTGTGAGAGATAGGGAATCCCAGAGAGTCTCCAAGTGTGTGTGAGAGATAGGGAATCACAGAGAGTCCAAGAATGTGTTTGTGATAGGGAATCCCAGAGAGCCTCCGAGTGTGTGTGATAGAATCCCAGAGAGTCCCCGAGTGTGTGTGACAGAATCCCAGAGAGTCCCCGAGTGTGTGTGAGAGATAGGGAATCCCAGAAATCCCCGAGTGTGTTTGAGAGATAGGGAATCCCAGAGTGTGTGTGATAGAATCCCAAAGAGTCCCAGACTGTGTGTGAGAGATAGGGCATCCCTGAGAGTTCCCGAGTGTGTGTGAGAGATAGGGAATCCCAGAGAGTCCCCGAGTGTGTGTGAGAGACAGGGAATCCCCGAGTGAGTGTGAGAGATAGGGAATCCCAGAGAGTCAAAGACTGTGTGTGAGAGATAGGGAATCCAAGAGAGTCACCGAGTGTGTGCGAGAGATAGGGAATCCCAGAGAGTCACCGAATGTGTGTGAGAGATAGGGAATCCCCGAGTGTGTGTGAGAGATAGGGAATCCCAGAGTGTGTGTGATAGAATCCCAGAGAGTCAAAAACTCTGTGTGAGAGATAGGGAATCCCAGAGAGTTGCCGAGTGTGTGCGAGAGATAGTGAATCCCAGAGAGCCTCCGAGTGTGTGTGATAGAATCCCAGAGAGTCCACGAGTGCGTGTGCTAGAATCCCAGAAAGTCCCCGTGAGTGTGTGAGAGATAGTGAATCCCAGGGTGTCCCCGAGTGTGTGTGAGAGATAGGGAACTCCAGAGGGTCCCCAAGTGTGTGCGATAGAATCCCAGAAAGTTCCCGAGAGTGTGTGAGTGATAGGGAATCCCTGAGTGTGTGTGAGAGATAGGGAATCCCAGTGAGTCCCCGAGTGTGTGTGTGAGAGATAGGGAATTCCAGAGTGTGTGTGAGAGAATCCCAGAGTGTCCCCGAATGTGTGTGAGACAGTCCCAGTGAGTCCCCGAGTGTGTGTGAGAGGTAGGGAATCCCAGAGAGACCCCGAGTGTGTGTGTGAGTTAGGGAATCCCAGAGTCTGTCTGAGAGGTAGGGAATCCCAGAGTGTCCCCGAGTGTGTGTGACAAATAGGGAATCCCAGAGAGTCCCCGAGTGTGTGAGAAAGATAGGGAATCCAAGAGTGTGTGTGAGAGATAGGGAATCCCAGTGTGTGCGTGAGAGAATCCCAGAGAGTTCCCGAGTGTGTTTGAGAGATAGGCAATCCCAGAGTGTCCCCGAATGTGTGTGAGAGAATCCCAGTGAGTCCCCGAGTGTATGTGAGAGATAAAAATCTTCGAGGAGAAAGTGAGGTCTGCAGACGCTGGAGATCAAAGTTGAAACTTTATTGCTGGAACAGCACAGCAGGTCAGGCAGCATCTAGGGAACAGAAGATTCGACGTTTCGGGCACATGATTCCTGAAGAAGGGCATGTGCCCGAAACGTCGAATCTTCTGTTCCCTAGATGCTGCCTGACCTGCTGTGCTGTTGCAGCAATAAAGTTTCAACTATGTAAGAGATAGGTAATCCCAGAGAGTCTCCGAGTGTGTGTGAGATGTAGGGAATCCCAGAGAGTCCCCGAGTGTGTGTGAGAGATGGGGAATCCCCGAGTGTGTGTGAGAGATGGGGACTCCCAGAGTGTCACTGAGTGTGTGTGAGAGAAAGGGAATCCCAGAGAGTCCCCGTGTGTGTGTGAGCGATAGGGAGTCCCAGAGAGTCCCCGAGTGTGTGTGATAGAATCCCAGAGAGTCCTCGAGTGTGTGCGAGAGATAGGGAATCCCAGAGTGTCCCCGAATGTGTGTGAGAGAGTCCCAGTGAGTCCCCGAGAATGTGTGAGTGATAGGGACTCCCAGAGAGTCGCCGCGTGTGTGTGAGAGATAGCGAATCCCAGAGAGTCCCCGAGTGTGTGTGAGATATAGGGTTTCCCAGAGAGTCCACGAGTGTGTGTGAGAGATAGGGAATCCCAGAGTGTTTGTGAGAAATAGGGAAGCGAAGATAGTCCCCGAGTCTGTGTGAGAGATAGGGAATCCCATAGAGTCCCCGAGTGTGTGTGTGAGAAAGGGAATCCCAGAGAGTCCCTGAGTGTGTGTGTGAGAAAGTGAATCCCAGAGAGTCCCTGAGTGTGTGTGACAAATAGGGAATCCCAGAGAGTCCCCGAGTGTGTGTGAGATGTAGGGAATCCCAGAGAGTCCCCGAGTGTGTGTGAGAGATGGGGAATCCCCGAGTGTGTGTGAGAGATGGGGACTCCCAGAGTGTCACTGAGTGTGTGTGAGAGAAAGGGAATCCCAGAGAGTCCCCGTGTGTGTGTGAGCGATAGGGAGTCCCAGAGAGTCCCCGAGTGTGTGTGATAGAATCCCAGAGAGTCCTCGAGTGTGTGCGAGAGATAGGGAATCCCAGAGTGTCCCCGAATGTGTGTGAGAGAGTCCCAGTGAGTCCCCGAGAATGTGTGAGTGATAGGGACTCCCAGAGAGTCGCCGCGTGTGTGTGAGAGATAGCGAATCCCAGAGAGTCCCCGAGTGTGTGTGAGATATAGGGTTTCCCAGAGAGTCCACGAGTGTGTGTGAGAGATAGGGAATCCCAGAGTGTTTGTGAGAAATAGGGAAGCGAAGATAGTCCCCGAGTCTGTGTGAGAGATAGGGAATCCCATAGAGTCCCCGAGTGTGTGTGTGAGAAAGGGAATCCCAGAGAGTCCCTGAGTGTGTGTGTGAGAAAGTGAATCCCAGAGAGTCCCTGAGTGTGTGTGACAAATAGGGAATCCCAGAGAGTCCCCGAGTGTGTGTGAGAGATAGGGAAACCCAGAGTGTGTGTGAGAGATAGGGAGTCCCCGAGTGTGTGTGAGATATAGGGTTTCCCAGAGAGTCCACGAGTGTGTGTGAGAGATAGGGAATCCCAGAGTGTGTGTGAGAAATAGGGAAGCGAAGATAGTCCCCGAGTCTGTGTGAGAGATAGGGAATCCCATAGAGTCCCCGAGTGTGTGTGTGAGAAAGGGAATCCCAGAGAGTCCCTGAGTGTGTGTGTGAGAAAGTGAATCCCAGAGAGTCCCTGAGTGTGTGTGACAAATAGGGAATCCCAGAGAGTCCCCGAGTGTGTGTGAGAGATAGGGAAACCCAGAGTGTGTGTGAGAGATAGGGAGTCCCAGAGTGTGTGTGAGAGATAGGGAATCCCAGAGAGTCGCCGCGTGTGTGTGAGAGATAGGGAAGCGAAGACAGTCGCCGAGTGTGTGTGAGAGATAGGGAATCCCAGAGAGTCCCCGAGTGTGTGTGATAGAATCCCAGAGAGTTCCCGCGTGTGTGAGAGAATCCCAGTGTGTACTCGAGTGTGTGTGAGAGAAAGGGAATCCCAGAGAGTCCCCGTGTGTGTGTGACAAATAGGGAATCCCAGAGAGTCCCCGAGTGTGTGTGAGAGATAGGGAATCCAAGAGTGTGTGCGAGAGATAGGGAATCCCAGAGAGTCTCCGAGTGTGTGTGAGAGATAGGGAATCCCAGTGTGTGCGTGAGAGAATCCCAGAGAGTTCCCGAGTGTGTTTGAGAGATAGGGAATCCCAGAGTGTCCCCGAATGTGTGTGAGAGAATCCCAGTGAGTCCCAGAGTGTGTGTGAGAGATACGTAATCCCAGAGACTCCCAGAGTGTGTGTGAGAGATCGGGAATCCCAGAGAGTCCCCGAGTGTGTGTGAGAGAATCCCAGAGAGTCCCCGAGTGTGTGTGAGAGATAGGGAATCCCAGAGTGTGTGTGAGAGATAGGGATACCCAGAGTGTGTGTGAGAGATAGGGAATCCCCTAGTGTGTGAGAAAGATAGGGAATCCCTGATTGTGTGTGAGAGATAGGGAATCCCAGAGAGTCGCCGAGTGTGTGTGAGAGATAGGGAATCCCAGAGAGTCACCGAGTGTGTGTGAGAGATAGGGAATCCCAGAGAGTCGCCGAGTGTGTGTGAGAGATAGTGAATCCCAGAGATCCCCGAGTGTGTGTGAGAGATAGGGAATCCCCGAGTGTGTTTGAGAGATAGGGAATCCCAGAGTGTGTGTGATAGAATCCCAAAGAGTCCCATACTGTGTGTGAGAGATAGGGCATCCCTGAGAGTTCCCGAGTGTGTGTGAGAGATAGGGAATCCCCGAGTCTGTGTGAGAGATAGGGAATCCCAGGGTGTCCCCGAGTGTGTGTGAGAAATAAGTAATCCCAGAGAGTCCCCGAGTGTGTGTGAGAGATAGGGAATCCCAGAGAGTCACCGAGTGTGTGTGAGAGACAGGGAATCCCCGAGTGAGTGTGAGAGATAGGGAATCCCAGAGAGTCAACGACTGTGTGTGAGAGATAGGGAATCCCAGAGAGTCCCAGACTGTGTGTGAGAGATAGGGAATCCCCGAGTGTGTGTGAGAGATAGGGAATCCCAGAGTGTGTATGATAGAACCCCAGAGAGTCAAAGACTGTGTGTGAGAGATAGGGAATCCCAGAGAGTTGCCGAGTGTGTGTGCGAGAGATAGTGAAGCCCAGAGAGCCTCCGAGTGTGTGTGATAGAATCCCAGAGAGTCCACGAGTGCGTGTGCTAGAATCCCAGAAAGTCCCCGTGAGTGTGTGAGAGATAGTGAATCCCAGGGTGTCCCCGAGTGTGTGTGAGAGATAGGGAACTCCAGAGGGTCCCCAAGTGTGTGCGATAGAATCCCACAAAGTTCCCGAGAGTGTGTGAGTGATAGGGAATCCACGAGTGTGTGTGAGAGATAGGGAATCCCAGTGAGTCCCCGAGTGTGTGTGTGAGAGATAGGGAATTCCAGAGTGTGTGTGAGAATGTGTGTGAGAGAGTCCCAGTGAGTCCCCGAGTGTGTGTGAGAGGTAGGGAATCCCAGAGAGACCCCGAGTGTGTGTGTGAGTTAGGGAATCCCAGAGTCTGTCTGAGAGGTAGGGAATCCCAGAGTGTCCCCGAGTGTGTGTGACAAATAGGGAATCCCAGAGAGTCCCCGAGTGTGTGAAAAAGATAGGGAATCCAAGAGTGTGTGTGAGAGATAGGGAATCCCAGTGTGTGCGTGAGAGAATCCCAGAGAGTTCCCGAGTGTGTTTGAGAGATAGGCAATCCCAGAGTGTCCCCGAATGTGTGTGAGAGAATCCCAGTGAGTCCCCGAGTGTATGTGAGAGCTACGTAATCCCAGAGAGTCTCCGAGTGTGTGTGAGATGTAGGGAATCCCAGAGAGTCCCCGAGTGTGTGTGAGAGATGGGGACTCCCAGAGTGTCCCTGAGTGTGTGTGAGAGAAAGGGAATCCCAGAGAGTCCCCGTGTGTGTGTGAGCGATAGGGAGTCCCAGAGAGTCCCCAAGTGTGTGTGATAGAATCCCAGAGAGTCCTCGAGTGTGTGCGAGAGATAGGGAATCCCAGAGTGTCCCCGAATGTGTGTGAGAGAGTCCGAGTGAGTCCCCGAGTATGTGTGAGTGATCGGGACTCCCAGAGAGTCGCCGCGTGTGTGTGAGAGATAGGGAATCCCAGAGAGTCCCCGAGTGTGTGTGAGATATAGGGTTTCCCAGAGAGTCCCCGAGTGTGTGTGAGAGATAGGGAATCCCAGAGTGTTTGTGAGAGATAGGGAATCCCAGAGTGTTTGTGAGAGATAGGGAATCCCTGAGTATGTGTGAGAGATAGGGAATCCCAGAGTGTGTGTGAGAGATAGGGAATCCCAGAGTGTGTGTGAGAGATAGGGAAGCGAAGACAGTCCCCTATTCTGTGTGAGAGATAGGGAATCCCAGAGAGTCCCTGAGTGTGTGTGTGTGAGAAAGGGAATCCCAGAGAGTCCCTGAGTGTGTGTGTGAGAAAGGGAATCCCAGAGAGTCCCTGAGTGTGTGTGACAAAAAGGGAATCCCAGAGAGTCACCGAGTGTGTGTGAGAGATGGGGAATCCCATTGTGTGCGTGAGTGAATCCCAGAGAGTTCCCGAGTGTGTTTGAGAGATAGGGAATCCCAGAGTGTCTCGGAATGTGTGTGAGAGAATCCCAGTGAGTCCCCGAGTGTGTGTGAGAGATACGTGATCCCAGAGAGTCTCAGAGTGTGTGTGAGGGATAGGGAATCCCAGAGTGTGTTGAGAGAGAGGGAATCCCAGTGTATATTTGAGAGAGAGGCAATCCCAGAGTGTGTGAGGGATAGGGAATCCCAGAGTGTCCGGAGTGTGTGTGAGAGATAGGGAATCCCCGAGTGTGTGTGAGGGATAGGGAATCCCAGACAGTCCCCGAGTGTGTGTGAGAGATGGGGAATCCCAGAGTGTGTGTGAGAGATAGGGAATCCCAGAGTGACCCCGAGTGTTTGTGTGAGATAGGGAATCCCAGAGAGTCCCCGAGTGTGTGCGATAGAAACACAGACAGTCCCCGAATGTGTGTGAGAGTTAGGGAATCATAGAGAGTCCCCGAGTGTGTGTGAGAGATCGGGAGTCCCAGAGAGTCCCCGAATGTGTGTGAGAGATAGGGAATTCCTGAGTGTGTGAGAGAGATAGGGAATCCCAGTGTGTGTGTGAGAGATAGGGATTCCCAGGGTGTCCCAGAGTGTGTGTGAGAGATAGCGAATCCCAGAGTATGTGTGAGAGATAGGGAATCTCAGAGTGTCCCGGATTGTGTGTGACGGATAGGGAATCCCAGGGTGTGTGTGAGAGATAGGGACTCACAGAATGTGTGAATGAGGGAATCCCAGAGTATCTGAGAGAGATGGAATCCCAGAGATTCCCAGAGAGTGTGTGAGAGTTAGGGATTCCCAGGGTGTCCCAGAGTGTGTGTGAGAGATAGCGAATCCCAGAGTATGTGTGAGAGATAGGGAATCTCAGAGTGTCCCGGATTGTGTGTGACGGATAGGGAATCCCAGGGTGTGTGTGAGAGATAGGGACTCACAGAATGTGTGAATGAGGGAATCCCAGAGTATCTGAGAGAGATGGAATCCCAGAGATTCCCAGAGAGTGTGTGAGAGTTAGGGAATCCCAGAGTGTGTGTGATAGATAGGGAATCCCAGAGAGTCCCCGAGTGTGTGTGAGAGATAGGAAATCCCAGAGTGTGTGTGATAGATAGGGAATCCCAGAGAGTTTCCGACTGCGTGTGAGAGATAGGGAATCCGGGAGTGTCCCCGAATGTGTGTGAGAGAATCCCAGTGAGTCCCCGAGTGTGTGTGAGTGATACGTAATCCTAGAGACTCCCCGAGTGTGTGTGAGATGTAGGGAATCCCAGAGAGTGCCCGAGTGTGTGAGAGAGAGAGATGGAATTCCCGAGTGTGTGTGAGTGATCGGTAATGCCCGAGTGCTTGTGAGAGATTGGGAATCCCAGAGTGCGTTTGAAAGATAGGGACTCCCAGAGTGTCTCTGTGCGTGTGTGAGAGATAGGCAATCCCAGAGTGTCCCGCAGTGTGTGTGAGAGAATCCCAGTGAGTCCAAGAGTGTGTGTGAGAGGTAGGGAATCCCAGAGAGTCCCCGAGTATGTGTGTGTGAGATAGGGAATCCCAGAGAGTCCCTGAGTGTGTGTGTGTGAGAAAGGGAATCCCAGAGAGTCCCTGAGTGTGTGTGTGAGAAAGGGAATCCCAGAGAGTCCCTGAGTGTGTGTGACAAAAAGGGAATCCCAGAGAGTCACCGAGTGTGTGTGAGAGATGGGGAATCCCATTGTGTGCGTGAGTGAATCCCAGAGAGTTCCCGAGTGTGTTTGAGAGATAGGGAATCCCAGAGTGTCTCGGAATGTGTGTGAGAGAATCCCAGTGAGTCCCCGAGTGTGTGTGAGAGATACGTGATCCCAGAGAGTCTCAGAGTGTGTGTGAGGGATAGGGAATCCCAGAGTGTGTTGAGAGAGAGGGAATCCCAGTGTATATTTGAGAGAGAGGCAATCCCAGAGTGTGTGAGGGATAGGGAATCCCAGAGTGTCCGGAGTGTGTGTGAGAGATAGGGAATCCCCGAGTGTGTGTGAGGGATAGGGAATCCCAGACAGTCCCCGAGTGTGTGTGAGAGATGGGGAATCCCAGAGTGTGTGTGAGAGATAGGGAATCCCAGAGTGACCCCGAGTGTTTGTGTGAGATAGGGAATCCCAGAGAGTCCCCGAGTGTGTGCGATAGAAACACAGACAGTCCCCGAATGTGTGTGAGAGTTAGGGAATCATAGAGAGTCCCCGAGTGTGTGTGAGAGATCGGGAGTCCCAGAGAGTCCCCGAATGTGTGTGAGAGATAGGGAATCCCTGAGTGTGTGAGAGAGATAGGGAATCCCAGTGTGTGTGTGAGAGATAGGGATTCCCAGGGTGTCCCAGAGTGTGTGTGAGAGATAGCGAATCCCAGAGTATGTGTGAGAGATAGGGAATCTCAGAGTGTCCCGGATTGTGTGTGACGGATAGGGAATCCCAGGGTGTGTGTGAGAGATAGGGACTCACAGAATGTGTGAATGAGGGAATCCCAGAGTATCTGAGAGAGATGGAATCCCAGAGATTCCCAGAGAGTGTGTGAGAGTTAGGGATTCCCAGGGTGTCCCAGAGTGTGTGTGAGAGATAGCGAATCCCAGAGTATGTGTGAGAGATAGGGAATCTCAGAGTGTCCCGGATTGTGTGTGACGGATAGGGAATCCCAGGGTGTGTGTGAGAGATAGGGACTCACAGAATGTGTGAATGAGGGAATCCCAGAGTATCTGAGAGAGATGGAATCCCAGAGATTCCCAGAGAGTGTGTGAGAGTTAGGGAATCCCAGAGTGTGTGTGATAGATAGGGAATCCCAGAGAGTCCCCGAGTGTGTGTGAGAGATAGGAAATCCCAGAGTGTGTGTGATAGATAGGGAATCCCAGAGAGTTTCCGACTGCGTGTGAGAGATAGGGAATCCCGGAGTGTCCCCGAATGTGTGTGAGAGAATCCCAGTGAGTCCCCGAGTGTGTGTGAGTGATACGTAATCCTAGAGACTCCCCGAGTGTGTGTGAGATGTAGGGAATCCCAGAGAGTGCCCGAGTGTGTGTGAGAGAGAGATGGAATTCCCGAGTGTGTGTGAGTGATCGGTAATGCCCGAGTGCTTGTGAGAGATTGGGAATCCCAGAGTGCGTTTGAAAGATAGGGACTCCCAGAGTGTCTGTGTGTGTGTGTGAGAGATAGGCAATCCCAGAGTGTCCCGCAGTGTGTGTGAGAGAATCCCAGTGAGTCCCCGAGTGTGTGTGAGAGGTAGGGAATCCCAGAGAGTCCCCGAGTATGTGTGTGTGAGATAGGGAATCCCAGAGTGTCCCCGAGTGTGTTTGAGAGATAGAGAATCCCAGAGTGTCCCCGAATGTGTGTGAGAGAGTCCCAGTGAGTCCCCGAGTGTGTGTGAGTGATAGGGACTCCCAGAGAGTCTCCGCGTATGTGTGCGAGATAAAGAATCCCAGAGAGTCCCCGAGTGTGTGTGAGAGAATCCCAGAGAGTCCCCGAGTGTGTGTGAGAGATAGGGAATCCCAGAGAGTCCCCGAGTGTGTGTGAGAGATCCGGAATCCCAGACAGTCCCCGAATGTGTATGAGAGATATGGAATCCCAGAGTTTGTTTCAGAGATAGGAAATCCCGGAGTGTGTGAGACAGATCGGGAATCCCAGAGTGCCCCGGAGTGTGTGTGAGTGATAGAGAATACCAGAGTGTGTGTGAGAGATAGGGAATCCCAGGGTGTCCCAGAGTGTGTGTGAGAGATAGCGAATCCCAGAGTATGTGTGAGAGATAGGGAATCTCAGAGTGTCCCGGATTGTGTGTGGCAGATAGGGAATCCCAGAGTGTGTGTGAGAGATAGGGACTCACAGAGTGTGTGAGTGAGGGAATCCCAGAGTATCTGAGAGAGATGGAATCTCAGAGATTCGCAGAGTGTGTGTGAGAGTGGGAATCCCAGCGTTGTGTGTGAGACAGGGAATCCCAGAGAGTCCCAGTGTGTGTATGAGAGATAGGGAATCCCAGAGAGTGTGTGAGTGATAGGGAAACCCAGCGAGTACCCGAGTGTGTGTGAGTGATAGGGAATCCCAGAGAGTCCCCGAATGTGTGTGAGAGATAGGGAATCCCAGAGTTTGTTTGAGAGATAGGGAATCCCAGAGTGCGTGTGAGAGATAGGGAATCCCAGAATGTCCCGGACTGTGTGTGAGTGACAGGGAATCCCAGAGTGTGTGTGAGAGACAGCGAATCCCAGACTGTCCTCGAATGTGTGTGTTCGATTCCCAGAGAGTCCCCGAGTGTGTGTGAGAGATAGGGAATCCCAGAGAGTCCCTGAGTTTGTGTGAGAGATAGGGAATCCCAGAGTGTCCAGGAGTGTGTGTGAGAGAAAGGGAATCCCTGATTGTGTGAGCGTGAGGGAATCCCAGAGTATCTGAGAGAGATGGATTTTAAATATTCCCAGAGGGTGTGTGAATTGGAATCCCAGAGTGTGTGTGTGAGAGGGAATCCCGCAGTGTGTGTGAGAGGGGGAATCCCGGAGTGTGTGTGAGAGAGGGAATCCCGCAGTGTGTTAGAGAGATAGGGAATCCCAGAGTGTGTGTGAGAGATAGGGAATCCTAGAGTGTGTGTGAGAGAGATAGGGAATCCCAGAGTGTGTGTGAGAGTGATAGGGAATCCCAGTGTGTGTGTGAGAGAGATAGGGAATCCCAGAGTGTGTGTGAGAGAGATAGGGAATCCCAGAGTGTGTGTGAGAGAGATAGGGAATCCCAGAGTGTGTGAGAGAGATAGGGAATCCCAGAGTGTGTTTGAGACAGGAAAACCTAGAGTGTGTGAGAGAGTTAGGGAATCCCAGAGTGTGTGTGAGAGATCGGTAATCCCAGAGTGTGTGTGAGAGATCGGTAATCCCAGAGTGTGTGTGAGAGATATTGAATCCCAGAGTGTGTGTGAGAGATATTGAATCACAGAGTGTTTGAGAGAGAGGGAAACCCAGTGTGTGTGAGAGACAGGGTAACCCAGAGAGTGTGAGTGAGAGCGAAACCCAGAGTGTGCGAGAGACAGGGAAACCCAGGGTGTGTGTGAGAGTGGGAATCCCAGAGTTTGTGTGAGTCAGGGAAACCCAGAGTGTGTGTGAGAGTGGGAATCCCAGAGTGTGTGAGGGAATCCCAGACTGTCCCAGTGTGTGTAAGGGAATCCCAGGGTGTCGGGGCGAGAGTCCTGGTGTCCCAGATTGCGTAAGGGAATCCCAGCGTGTCCCAGAGTGTGTTAGGGATTCCCAGAGTGTGTGAGAGAATCTCAGAGTGTCCCAAAGTGTGTGAGAGAATCCCAGAATGTGGGAGGGAATCACAGAGTGTGAGAGAGAACCCAGTGTATCCCCGAGTGTGGAACGGAATCCCACATAGAGTGAGAGAGAGTCCCAGAGTGAGTTAGAGAGTCCCAGAAACCCGTGGTGTGTAAGGGAATTCGCGAATGTAAGAGAGATTCCCTGAGTGTGCGAGAACATCCCAGTAAGTGTATGAGAATCACAGTGTGCCAGAGTGTGTGGGAGAGTGTCCCAGAGTGTGTGAGAGAGAGTCTCAGTCTCCCAGATTGCGTAAGGGAATCCCAGAGACTCCCAGAGTGTGTGATAGGTAATCCCAGAGTGTGTGAGAGAATCCCAGCATGTTTCAGAGTGTGTTAGGGATTTCTCGAGTATGTGAGAGAATCCAAGAAAGTTCCAAAGTGTTTGAGTGAATCCCAGAGTGTGTGAGGGAATCCCAGGGTGTGTAACATAATCCCACAGTGAGTGAGAGCGAGTCCCAGAGTGAGTGACAGAGTCCCAGAGTCCCATGGTGTGTAAGGGTATCCCCAAATGTAAGAGATATTACCTGAGTGTGCCAGAGTGTGCGAGAGAATGCCAGCGTGTGTAAAAGAATCACAGTGTCCCAGAGTGTGTGTGTGTGTGAGAGTCCCAGAGTGCATGTATGAGTCCCAGTGCCCCAGAGTGTGTGAGAGTCCCACAGTCTGTGTGAGAATCAGTGTCCGCGTTTGTATGAGAATCAGTGTCCCAGTGTGTGTGTGAGAATCAGTGTCCCAGTGTGTGTGTGTGAGTCCCAGAGTGTGTGTGTGTATGTGTGTGTGTGTGTGTGTGTGTGTGTGAGAGAGAGAGAGAGTCCCAGAGTGTGTGTGTGTGAGAGAGTGAGTCCCAGAGTGTGTGTGAGAATCAGTGTCCCAGCGTGTGTGTGAGAATGAGAGTCCCAGTGTGTGTATGTATGTGTGAGAGAGGGAGAGTCCCAGCGTGTGTGTGTGTGTGTCCCAGCGTGTGTGTGTGTGTGTGTGTGAGAGAGATGGAGAGAGAGAGTCCCAGAGTACCCCAGAGTGTGTGTGAACGAGGGGATCCCAGAGTGTGTATGAGAGAGGGAATCCCAGAGTGTCCCGGAATGTGTGTGAGAGAGGGAAACCCGGAGTGCATGAGAGATAGCCAATCCCAGAGTGTGTGTGAGAGAATCCCAGAGTGTTTGTGTGTGAGACAGTCTCAGAGAGAGTGTGTGAGAGGGAATCCCAGAGAGTCCCAGAGTGTGTGTCAGAGAGGGAATCCCAGACTGTGTGAGAGAGAGGAAATCCCAGAGAATCCCAGAGTGCGTGTGAGAGAATCCCAGTGTGTGTTTGTGCGAGGGAATCCCAGAATGCCCCGGAATGTGTGTGAGATAATCCCAGAGTGTGTATGAGAGAGGGAATCCCAGAGTGTGTGTGAGAGAGGGAATCCCAGAGAGTGTGAGAGAGCGGGAATCCCAGAGTGTATGTGCGGGTTTTCCAGAGTGTTTGTGAGAGAGGGAGTCCCAGGATGTGTGTGAGAGAGGGAATCCCAGAGTGTGTATAGAGACAGGGAATCCAGGAGAATCCCAGAGTGTGTGTGAGAGAGGCAATCCCAGAGTGTGTGTGAGAGAGGGAATCCCAGAGTGTGTGTGAGACAGGGAAACCCAGAGTGTGTGTGAGAGTGGGAATCCCAGAGTGTGTGAGGGAATCCCAGAGTGTGTGAGGGAATCCCAGACTGTCCCAGAGTGTCTAAGGGAATCCCAGGGTGTGTGGGCGAGAGTCCTGGTGTCTCAGATTGCATAAGGGAATCCCAGCGTGTCCCAGAGTGTGTTAGGGATTCCTAGTGTGTGTGAGAGAATCCCAGAGAGTCCCAAAGTGTGTGAGAGAATCCCAGAATGTGTGAGGGAATCACAGAGTGTTAGAGAGAACCCAGTGTATCCCAGAGTGTGGAACGGAATCCCACATTGAGTGAGAGAGAGACCCAGAGTGAGTTAGAGTGTTCCAGAAACCCGTGGTGTGTAAGGGAATTCCCGAATGTAAGAGAGATTCCCTGAGTGTGCCAGAGTGTGCGAGAGAATCCCAGTGAGTGTAAGAGAATCACAGTGTGCCAGAGTGTGTGGGAGAGTGTCGCATAGTGTGTGAGAGAGAGTCCCAGTCTCCTAGAGTGCGTAAGGGAATCCCAGAGACTCCCAGAGTGTGTGATAGGTAATCCCAGAGTGTGTGAGAGAATCCCAGCAAGTTCCAGAGTGTGTTAGGGATTTCTCGAGTATGTGAGAGAATCCAAAATAGTCGCAAAGTGTGTGAGGGAATCCCGAATGTAAGAAATATTACCTGAGTGTGTCAGAGTGTGCGAGAGAATGCCAGCGTGTGTAAGAGAATCACAGTGTCCCAGAGTGTGTGTATGAGAGTCCCAGAGAGTGTGTGAGAGTCCCAGAGTCCCCAAAGAGTGTTTGAGAGTCCCAGTGTCCCAGAGTGTGTGTGTGAGTCCCAGTGTCCCAGAGTGTGTGTGAGAATCAGTGTCCGAGTCTGTATGAGAATCAGTGTCCCAGTGTGTGTGAGAGAGAGAGTCCCTGTGTGTGTGTGTGTGTGAGAGAGAGAGAGAGAGCGAGAGTCCCAGAGCGTGCTTGAGAAACAGTGTCCCAGCGTGTGTGAGAATGAGAGTCCCAGCGCGTGTATGTGTGAGAGAGAGAGTCCCAGAGTGTGTGTGTGAGAGAGAGAGTCCCAGAGTGTGTGTGTGTGTGTGTGAGAGAGAGAGTCCCAGAGTGTGTGTGAGAATGAGAGTCCGAGCGTGTGTGTGTGTGTATGTGTGTGTGTGTGTGTGTGTGTGAGTGATAGGGAATCCCAGAGAGTCCCTGAGTGTGTGTGAGAGAAAGAGAATCCCAGAGTGTGTGTGGGAGATAGAAATGTGTTGCTGGAAAAGCGCAGCAGGTCAGGCAGCATCCAGGGAACAGGAGAATCGACGTTTCGGGCATTAGCCCTTCTTCAGGAAGGGCGATCACACACTCTGGGAGTCTCACACACACACTGGGACACTGGGACTCACACACACAGACACACTCTGGGACTCACACACACAGACACACTCTGGGACTCACACACACAGACACACTCTGGGACTCTCTCTCTCTCTCTCACACACACACACACACACATACACACAGGATGCCTGAAGAAGGGCTCATGCCCGAATCGTCGATTCTCCTGTTCCCTGGATGCTGCCTGACCTGCTGCGCTTTTCCAGCAACACATTTCCATCTCTGATCTCCAGCATCTGCAGACCTCACTTTCTCCTGTGTGTGGGAGAGGCAATCCCAGAGTGAATGTGAGGGAGGGAATCCCAGAGTGTGTGTGAGACAGGAAAACCCAGAGTATGTGTGAGAGTGGGAATCCCAGAGTGTGTAAGGGAATCCCAGGGTGTGTGGGCGAGAGTCCTGGTGTCCCGGATTGCGTAAGGGAATCCCAGCGTGTCCCAGAGTGTGTTAGGGATTCCTAGAGTGTGTGAGAGAATCCCAGAGAGTCCCTAAGTGTGTGAGAGAATCCCAGAATGTGTGAGGGAATCACAGAGTGTGAGAGAGAACCCAGTGTATCCCAGAGTGTGGAACGGAATCCCACATTGAGTGAGAGAGAGACCCAGATTGAGTTAGAGTGTACCAGAAACCCGTGGTGTGTAAGGGAATCCCCGAATGTAAGAGAGATTCCCTGAGTGTGCCAGAGTGTGCGAGAGCGAGTCCCAGAGTGTGTGTGAGAGAGTCCCAGTCTCCCATATTGCGTAAGGGAATCCCAGAGACTCCCAGAGTGTGTGATAGGTAATCCCAGAGTGTGTGAGAGAATCCCAGCATGTTTCAGAGTGTGTTAGGGATGTCTCGAGTATGTGAGAGAATCCAAGAAAGTCCCAAAGCGTGTGAGTGAGTCCCAGAGTGTGTGAGGGAATCCCGGAGTGTGTAACGGAATCCCACAGTGAGTGAGAGTGAGTGACAGAGACCCAGAGTCCCATGGTGTGTTGGGGTATCCCCGAATGTTAGAGATATTACCTGAGTGTGCCAGAGTGTGCGAGAGAATGCCAGCGTGTGTAAGAGAATCACAGTGTCCCAGAGTGTGTGTGTGTGTGTGTGTGTGTGTGTGAGTCCCAGATTGTGTGTGTGTATGAGAGTCCCAGAGAGTGTGTGAGAGTCCCAGTGTCCCAGAGTGTGTGTGTGTGTGAGAGTCCCTGTGTGTGTGTATGTGTGTGTGAGAGAGAGAGAGAGAGAGAGAGTCCCAGAGTGTGTCTGAGAATCAGTGTCCCAGCATGTGTGTGAGAATGAGAGTCCCAGCGTGTGTATGTGTGTGAGAGAGACAGAGTCCCAGATTGTGTGTGTGTGTGTATGAGTCCCAGAGTGCGTGTGTGAGTCCCACAGTCTGTGTGAGAATCAGTGTCCGTGTCAGTATGAGAATCATTGTCCCAGAGTATGTGTGAGAATCAGTGTCCCAGTGTGTGTGTGTGAGAGAGAGAGAGAGAGAGTCCCAGATTGTGTGTGAGAATCAGTGTCCCAGCGCGTGTGTGAGAGAGAGTCCCAGAGTGTGTGCCAGTGAGGGGATACCAGAGTGTGTGTGAGAGAGGGAATCCCAGTGAGTGTGTGAGAATGAGAGTCCCAGAGTATGTGAGAGAATCAGTGTCCCAGACTGTGTGTATGTGTGTGAGTCCCAGAGTGTGTGTGTGTGAGTCCCAGAGTGTGTGTGTGTGAGTCCCAGAGTGTGTGTGTGTATGTGTGTGTGTGTGTGAGAGAGAGAGTCCCAGTGTGTGTGTGCCCAGAGTGTGTGTGTGTGTGTGTGTGTGAGTCCCAGAGTGTGTGAGAATCTGAGAATCACAGTGTCCCAGTGTGTGTGTGAGTCCCAGCGTGTGTATGTGTGTGTGAGAGCCCCAGAGTGTGTGAGAATCAGTGTCCTTGTGTGTGTGTGTGCGTCCCAGAGTGTGTGTGAGAATGAGAGTCCCAGAGTGTGTGTGTGTGACTCCCAGCGCATGTGTGTGTGTGAGTCTTAGCGCGCGCGCGCGTGTATGTGTGTGTGTGTGAGAGTCCCAGCGGTTGTGTGTGTATGTGAGTCCCAGCGTGTATGTCAGTGAAGGGATACCAGAGTGTGTGTGAGAGAGGGAATCCCAGAGAGTGTGTGAGAATTACAGTGTCCCAGGATGTGTGTGTGAGAGTCCGAGAGAGTGTGTGTGTGAGTCCCAGAGTGTGTGTGTGTGTTAGTCCAAGACTGTGTGAGAATTAGAGTGTGTGTGTGTGTGAGAGTTCCAGTGTGTGTGTGTGTGTGTGTGAGAGAGAGAGTCCCAGTGTGTGTGAGTCCCAGAGTGTGTGAGAATCAGAGTCCCAGTGTGTGAGTCCCAGACTGTGTATGTGTGTGTGTGTGTGTGTGTGTGTCCGAGAGAGTGTGTGTGTGTGTGTCCCAGAGTGTGTGTGTGTGTGTGTGTGTGAGTCCCAGAGAATGTGTGTGTTTGTGTCCCAATGTGTGTGTGTGTGTGTGAGAGAGAGTCCCAGAGTGTGTGTGTGTGTGTGAGAGAGTCCCAGCGTGTGTGTCAGTGAAGGGATACTAGAGTGTGTGTGAGAGAGGGAATCCCAGAGTGTGTGAGAATCACAGTGTCCCAGAATATGTGTGTGAGAGTCCGAGAGAGTGTGTGTGTGAGTCCCAGAATGTGTGTGTATGTTAGTCCCAGAGTGTGTGTGTGTGTGTGTGTGTGTGTGTGTGTGTGTGAGTCCCAGTGTGTGTGAGTCCCAGACTGTGTGAGAATCAGAGTCCCAGTGTGTGTGTGTGTGTGTGTGTGTGTGTGAGTCCCAGAGAATGTGTGTGTGTCCCAGAGTGTGTGTGTGTGTGTGAATCCCAGAGTGTGTGGGTGTGATTCCCAGTGTGTGTGTGTGAGAGAGAGTCCCAGAGTGTGTGTGTGAGTCCCAGAGTGTGTGAGAATCACAGTGTCCCAGAGTGTGTGTGTGAGTCGCAGTGTGTGTGTGTGTGCGTGTGTGTGGGTCCCAGAGTGTGTGTGTGTGTGTGAGTCCCAGTGTGTGTGTGTGTGAGAGAGAGAGTGAGTCTTAGAGTGTGTGTATGTGAGTCCCAGAGTGTGTGTGAGTCCCAGAGTGTGTGTGTGTGTGTGTGAGTCCCAGAGTGTGTGAGAATCAGTGTCCCAGTGTGTGTGTGAGTCCCCATGTGTGTGCGCGCGTGTGTGTGTGAGTCCCAGAGTGTGCGTATGTGTTAGTCCCAGAGTGCGTGAGAATCAGTGTCCTTGTGTGTGTGAGAATGAGAGTCCCAGTGTGTGTGTGAGAGTCCCAGCGCGCGCGCGTGTGTGTGTGTGTGTGTGTGAGTCCCAGCGTGTGTGTGTGAGTCCCAGCGTGTGTGTCAGTGAAGGGATACCAGAGTGTGTGTGAGAGAGGGAATCCCAGAGAGTCCCAGAGTGTGTGAGAGAGAGGGTTTCCCAGAGTGTGTGTGAGAGAGGGTATCCCAGAGAGTGTGTGTGTGTGTGTGAGTCCCAGTGTGTGTGTGTGTGAGTCCCAGTGTGTGTGTGCGTGTGTGAGTCCCAGAGTGTGTGTGTGTGTGTGTGAGTCCCAGCGTGTGTGTCAGTGAAGGGATACCAGAGTGTGTGTGAGAGAGGGAATCCCAGAGAGTTTGTGAGAATCACAGTGTCCCAGAATGTGTGTGTGAGAGTCCGAGAGTGTGTGTGTGAGTCCCAGAATGTGTGTGTATGTTAGTCCCAGAGTGTGTGTGTGTGTGTGTGAGTCAGTCCCAGTGTGTGTGAGTCCCAGAGTGTGTGAGAATCAGATTCCCAGTGTGAGAGTGTCCCAGTGTGTGTGTGTGTGTCCCAGAGTGTGTGTGTGTGTGTGAGTCTCAGAGAATGTGTGTGTTTGTGTCCCAGAGTGTGTGTGTGTGAGAGAGAGAGAATCCCAGAGTGTGTGTGTGTGTGTGTGTGTGTGTGTCCCAGAGTGTGTGAGAATCAGTGTCCCAGTGTGTGTGTGAGTCCCTTTGTGTGTGCGCGCGTGTGTGTGTGAGTCCCAGAGTGTACGTATGTGTGAGTCCCAGAGTGTGTGAGAATCAGTGTCCTTGTGCGTGTGAGAATGAGAGTCCCAGTGTGTGTGTGTGAGAGTCCCAGCGCGCGCACGCGCGTGTGTGTGTGTGTGTGAGTCCCAGCGTGTGTGTGTGTGTGTGAGTCCCAGCGTGTGTGTGTGTGAGTCCCAGCGTGTGTGTCAGTGAAGGGATACCAGAGTGTGTGTGAGAGAGGGAATCCCAGAGAGTCCCAGAGTGTGTGAGAGAGAGGGTTTCCCAGAGTGTGTGTGAGAGAGGGTATCCCAGAGAGTGTGTGAGAATCACAGTGTCCCAGAATGTGTGTGTGTGTGAGTCCGAGAGAGTGCGTGTGTGAGTCCCAGAGTGTGAAAATCACAGTGTCCCAGAGTGTGTGTGTGTGTGTGTGAGTCCCAGAGTGTGTGTTCGTCCCAGAGTGTGTGAGAATTAGAGTATGTGTGTGTGTGTGTGTGTGTGTGAGAGAGGGTTTCCCAGAGTGTGTGTGAGAGAGGGTATCCCAGAGAGTGTGTGAGAATCACAGTGTTCCAGAATGTGTGTGTGAGAGTCCGAGAGTGTGTGTGTGAGTCCCAGAATGTGTGTGTATGTTAGTCCCAGAGTGTGTGTGTGTGTGCGTGTGTGTGTGTGTGAGTCAGTCCCAGTGTGTGTGAGTCTCAGAGTGTGTGAGAATCAGAGTCCCAGTGTGTGTGTGTTCCAGAGTGTGTGTGTGTGTGAGTCTCAGAGAATGTGTGTGTTTGTGTCCCAGAGTGTGTGTGTGTGTGTGTGAGAGAGAAACCCAATGTGTGTGTGTGTGTGTGTGTGAGTACCAGAGTGTGTGAGAATCACAGTGCCCAGAGTGTGTGTGTGAGTCCCAGTGTGTGTGTGTGCGTGTGTGTGAGTCCCAGAGTGTGTGTGTGTGTGTGTGTGTAAGTCCCAGAGTGTGTGTGTGAGTCCCAGTGTGTGTGTGTGTGTGAGAGAGAGAGAGAGAGAGAGAGAGAGTCCTAGAGTGTGTGTGTGTGAGTCCCAGAGTGTGCGTATGTGTGAGTCCCAGAGTGTGTGAGAATCAGTGTCCTTGTGCGTGTGTGTGCGTCCCAGAGTGTGTGTGAGAATGAGTGTCCCAGTGTGTGTGTGTGAGTCCCAGCGCGCGCGCGCGCGTGTGTGTGTGTGTGAGTCCCAACGTGTGTGTGTGTGTGTGTGTGTGTGTGTGTGTCCCAGCGTGTGTGTGTGAGTCCCAGCGTGTGTGTCAGTGAAGGGATACCAGAGTGTGTGTGAGGGAGGGAATCCTAAAGAGTTCCAGAGTGTGTGAGAGAGAGGGTTTCCCAGAGTGTGTGTGAGAGAGGGTATCCCAGAGAGTGTGTGAGAATCACAGTGTCCCAGAATGTGTGTGTGTGAGTCCGAGAGATTGCGTGTGTGAGTCCCAGAGTGTGAAAATCACAGTGTCCCAGAGTGTGTGTGTGTGTGTGAGAGAGTCCCAGTGTGTGTGTGTGTGAGAGAGAGTCCCAGGGTGTTGAGAATCAGTGTCCCAGAGTGTGTGTGAGTCCCAGAGTGTGTGCGTGTGTGTGTGTCCCAGAGTGTGTGTGTGTGTGTGAGAGAGAGAGAGAGAGAGTCCCGGAGTGTGTGTGTGTATGTGAGAGAGTCCCAGTGTGTGTGTGTGTGTGTGTGTGTGAGAGAGAGAGTCCCAGAGTGTGTGAGAATCAGTGTCCCAGAGTGTGTGTGTGTGTATGTGTGTGTGTGAGTCCCAGTATGTGTGAGAGTGTCCTAGAGTGTGTGTGTATGAGTCCTAGAGTGTGTGTGTGTGAGAGAGACTCAGAGTGTGTGTGAGAATCAGTGTCCCAGCGTGTGTGTGAGAGAGAGAGAGTCCCAGTGTGTGTGTGTGAGAGAGAGAGTGCCCCAGAGTGTGTGAGAGAGAGTCCCAGTCTCCCAGATTGCGTAAGTGAATCCCAGAGTGTGTGATAGGTAATCCCAGAGTGTGTGAGAGAATCACAGCATGTTCCAGAGTATGTTAGGGATTTCTCGAGTATGTGAGAGAATCCAAGAAAGTCCCAAAGTGTGTGAGTGAATCCCAGAGAATCCCAGAGTGTGTAATGGAATCCCACAGTGAGTGAGAGAGAGTCCCAGAGTGAGCGACAGAGTCCCAGAGTCCCATGGTGTGTAAGGGTATCCCCGAATGTAAGAGTTATTACCTGAGTATGCCAGCGTGTGTAAGAGAATCACAGTGTCCCGGAGTGTGTGTGAGTGTGTGTGTGTATGAGAGTCCCAGAGAGTGTGTGAGAGTCCCAGTGTCCCAGAGTGTGTGTGTGAGTCCTAGTGTCCCAGAGTGTGTGAGAGTCCCACAGTCTGTGTGAGAATCAGTGTCCGAGTCTGTATGAGAATCAGTGTCCCAGTGTGTGTGTGTGTGTGTGTGAGTCCCTGTGTGTGTGTGTGAGAGAGAGAGAGAGTCCCAGAGTGTGTGTGAGAATGAGAGTCCCAGCGTGTGTATGCGTGAGAGAGAGAGATTCCCAGAGTGTGTCTGTGTGTGTATGAGTCCCAGAGTGTGTGTGCGTATGTGAGTCCCAGTGTCCCAGAGTGTGTGTGAGAGTCCCACAGTCTGTGTGAGAATCAGTGTCCGTGTCTGTATGAGAATCAGTGTCCCAGAGTCTGTGTGAGAATCAGTGTCCCAGTGTGTGCGTGTGCAAGAGTCCCAGTGTGGGTGTGTGTGTGTGAGAGAGAGAGAGAGAGTCCCAGATTGTGTGTGAGAATCAGTGTCCCAGCGCGTGTGTGAGAATGAGAGTCCCAGCGTGTGTGTGTGTGAGAGAGAGAGTCCCAGCGTGTGTGTATGAGAGAGTCCCAGAGTGTGTGCCAGAGAGGGAATCCCAGTGAGTGTGTGAGAATGAGAGTCCCAGAGTGTGTGTGAGAGAGTCCCAGAATGTGTGAGAGAATCAGTGTCCCAGACTGTGTGTATGTGTGTGTGTGTGAGAGAGAGTCCCAGTGTGTGTGTGTGAGAGTCCCAGTGTGTGTGTGTGTGTGTGAGTGAGAGAGAGAGTCCCAGTGTGTGTGTGTGTCCCAGAGTGTAATGTGTGTGTGTGTGTGTCCCAGAGTGTGTGAGAATCACAGTGCCCCAGTGTGTGTGTGAGTCCCAGAGTGTGTATGTGTGTGTGAGAGCCCCCGAGTGTGTGAGAATCAGTGTCCTTGTGTGTGTGTGTGTGCGTCCCAGAGTGTGTGTGAGAATGAGAGTCCCAGCGTGTGTGTGTGTATGACTCCCAGCGTGTGTGTGTGTGTATGTGTGTGTGTGTGTGTGTGTGTAAGTCTCAGCGCGCGCGCGCGTGTGTGTGTGTGTGAGAGAGAGTCCCAGCGGTTGTGTGTGTGTGTTTGTATGTGAGTCCCAGTGTGTATGTCAGTGAAGGGATACCAGTGTGTGTGTGAGAGAGGGAATCCCAGAGAGTGTGTGAGAATCACAGTGTCCCAGAATGTGTGTGTGAGAGTCCGAGAGAGTGTGTGTGTGAGTTCCAGAGTGTGTGTGTGTGTTAGTCCCAGAGTGTTTGAGAATTAGAGAGTGTGTGTGAGTCCCAGTGTGTGTGAGTCCCAGTGTGTGTGAGTCCCAGTGTGTGTGAGTCCCAGAGTCCCAGTGTGTGTGAGTCCCAGACTGTGTGTGTGTGTGAGAGTCCCAGAGAATGTGTGTGTTTGTGTCCCAGTGTGTATGTGTGTGTGAGTCCCAGTGTGTATGTGTGTGTGAGTCCCAGAGTGTGTGTGTGTGTGTGTATAGAACATAGAACATAGAAGAATACAGCGCAGTACAGGCCCTTCGGCCCTCGATGTTGCGCCGATCCAAGCCCACCTAACCTACACTAGCCCACTATCCTCCATATGCCTATCCAATGCCCGCTTAAATGCCCATAATGAGGGAGAGTCCACCACTGCTACTGGCAGGGCATTCCATGAACTCACGACTCGCTGAGTAAAGAACCTACCCCTAACATCTGTCCTATACCTACACCCCTTAATTTAAAGCTATGCCCCCTTGTAATAGCTGACTCCATACGTGGAAAAAGATTCTCACTGTCGACCCTATCTAAACCCCTAATCATCTTATACACCTCTATCAAGTCACCCGTAAACCTTCTTTTCTCCAATGAAAACAACCCCAAGTGCCTCAGCCTTTCCTCATACGATCTTTCTACCATACCAGGCAACATCCTGGTAAACCTCCTCTGCACCCGTTCCAGTGCCTCCACATCCTTCCTATAGTATGGCGACCAAAACTGCACACAATACTCCAGATGCGGCCGCACCAGAGTCTTATACAACTGCAACATGACCTCAGTACTCCGGAACTCAATTCCTCTACCAATAAAAGTCAGTACGCCATATGCCTTCTTCACCGCACTATTTACCTGGGTGGCAACTTTCAAAGATTTGTGTACATGGACACCAAGATCCCTCTGCTCATCCACACTACCAAGTATCCGACCGTTAGCCCAGTACCCCATCTTTTTATTACTTTTACCAAAGTGAATCACCTCACACTTAGCTACATTGAACTCCATTTGCCACCTTTCTGCCCAGTTCTGCAGCTTATCTATATCCCGCTGCAACCTGCCACATCCTTCCTCACTGTCTACAACTCCTCCGACTTTCGTATCATCCGCAAACTTGCTCACCCAACCTTCTAACCCCTCCTCCAGGTCATTTATAAAAATGACAAACAGCAATGGTCCCAAAACAGATCCTTGCGGAACACCACTAGTGACGGCACTCCAAGATGAACTTTTGCCATCAACTACTACCCTCTGTCTTCTTCCAGCCAGCCAACTCCTAATCCAAACCTCCAACTCACCCTCAATGCCATACCTCCGCATTTTTTGCAGTAGTCTACCATGGGGAACCTTATCAAACGCCTTACTAAAATCCATATACACCACATCTACCGCTTTCCCCTCGTCCACCTCCTTAGTCACCTTCTCAAAGAATTCAATAAGGTTTGTGAGGCACGACCTGCCCTTCACAAAACCATGCTGACTATCCTTGATCACATTATTCCTATCCAGATGTTCATAAATCCTATGCCTTACAATTCTCTCTAAGATTTTGCCCACAACAGAAGTAAGACTCACCGGCCTATAGTTACTAGGGTTATCCCTACTCCCCTTCTTGAACAAGGGAACCACATTTACTAGCCTCCAATCTTCTGGCACTACTCCTGTAGACAACGAGGACATAAAAATCAAGGCCAATGGCTCTGCAATCTCCTCCCTTGCTTCCCAGAGAATCCTAGGATAAATGCCATCAGGCCCAGGGGACTTATCTATTTTCACCCTTTCCAGAAATTCCAACACCTCTTCTCTACATACCTCAAAGCCATCCATTCTACTTAATTGTGACTCAGTACTCACATTGACAACAATGTCCTGTTCCTGTTTGAATACTGACGAAAAGTATTCATTCAGTGTCTCCCCAATCTCTTCAGCCTCCACACGCAACTTCCCACTACTATTCTTGACTGGACCTATTCCTACCCTAGTCATTCTTTTATTCCTGACATACCTATAGAAAGCCTTAGGGTTTTCCCTAATCCTAACAACTAAGGACCTTTCATATCCCCTCCTTGCTGCTCTTAGCTCTCTCTTCAGGTCCTTCCTGGCTACCTTATAACTCTCAATCGCCCCAAATGAACCTTCACGCCTCATATTTACATAGGCTGCCCTCTTCCATTTAACAAGGGATTCCAATTCCTTATTAAACCACGGCTCCCTCACACGACCCTTTCCTCCCTGCCTGACAGGCACATACTTATCAAGGACACTCAATAGTTGCTCCTTGAACAAGCTCCACATATCAATTACGCCCTTGCCTTGAAGCTTACTTTTCCAGGCCACACATCCTAAGTCATGCCTCACAGCATCATAATTTCCCTGCCCCGATCTATAACTCTTGCCCTGTAGTGCACACATATCCCTCTCCATCACTAGAGTAAAGGTCACCGAATTGTGGTCACTATCCCCAAAGTGCTCACCTACCTCTAATTCTAACACCTGGCCTGGTTCGTTACCCAGAACCAAATCCAGTATGGCCTCACCTCTTGTTGGCCTATCTACATATTGTGTCAGGAAACCCTCCTGCACACATTGGACAAACACCGACCCATCTAACGAACTTGAGCTATAGCTTTCCCAATCAATATCAGGAAAGTTAAAGACCCCATAACAACCACCCTATTACTTTCACTCTTCTCCCGAATCATCCTCGCAATCCTTTCTTCTACGTTTCTAGGACTATTAGGAGGCCTGTAAAAAACTCCAAACAGGGTGAGCTCACCTTTCCTATTCCTAACCTCAGCCCAAACTACCTCAGATGGCGAGTCTTCATCCATCGTCCTTTCCACAGCTGTAATACTATCTTTGACAAGCAATGCCACACCTCCCCCTCTTTTACCCCCACCTCTGACCCTACTAAAACATTTAAACCCTGGAACCTGCAACAGCCAATCCTGTCCCTGTTCTAGCCATGTCTCCGTAATAGCCACAACATCGAAGTCCCAGGTACCAACCGACGCTGCAAGTTCACCTACCTTATTTCGTATACTTCTTGCATTGAAGTATACAAAAAACTTCAAACCACTTTCCTGTTTACAGGCACCCTCCTTTGAAATTCATGCCATGTTCCTAACCTCCCTACACTCCAGGTCCTGCACCCTAAAGCTACAGTCTGGGTTCCCATGCCCCTGCAGAGTTAGTTTAAACCGCCCCCAAGAGCACTGGCAAACCTCCCACCAAGGATAATGGTGCCCCCCAGGTTCAGGTGTAGACCATCCTGTTTATAGAGGTCCCACCTTCCCCAGAAAGAACCCCAGTTATCCAAATACCGGAATCCCTCCCTCCTGCACCATCCCTGTAGCCACGCATTTAACTGTTCTCTCTCCCTATTCCTCGACTCTCTATCTCGTGGCACGGGTAACAAACCAGAGACAACAACTCTGTTCGTTCTAACTCTGAGCTTCCAACCTAGCTCCCTGAAAGCCTGTCTAACATCCTCAGCGCTCCTCCTACCTATGTCATTGGTGCCAATGTGGACCACGACTTCGGGCTGCTCCCCCTCCCGCTTAAGGACCCGGAAAACACGATCAGAGACATCACGTACCCTTGCACCTGGGAGGCAACATACCAAACGTGAGTCTCTCTCGTTCCCACAAAACCGCCTATCTGTGCCCCGAACTATCGAGTCCCCAATTAGTATTGCTCTGCTCTTCTCCACCCTTCCCTTCTGAGTAACGGGGACAGGCTCCGTGCCAGAGGCCTGAGCCCCGTTACTTACCCCTGGTAAGTCGTCCCCCCCACAAGTATCCAAAACGGTATACTTGTTCTTGAGGGGAACGGCCGCAGGGGGTCCCTGCACTGGCTGCTTCCTCCCAGTCCCCCTCACTGTCACCCATCTATCTGCCATCTTTGGAGTTACTACTTCCCTAAAGCTCCGATCTATGACCCCTTCTGCCTCCCGAATGATCCTACGTTCATCCAACTCCAGCTCCAGTTCCCGAACACGGTCTTGGAGGAGCTGGAGATGGGTGCACTTCCTGCAAGTGTTTTCAGCAGGAACGTCCATGGCATCCCTCACCTCAAACATGTTGCAAGAGGAACATTGCACTGCCTTCAGTGCAATAGAGAGAGGAGGATGGGGGGTGAGAGAGAAGGGTTGAGAGAGAGAGGGTGTTTGAGAGAGCGAGAGAGAGCGGGTGAGAGAGAGAGGAGGAGGAGGGGGGTGAGAGAGAGAGGGTGAGAGAGAGGGGTTGCGAGAGAGAGGGGGTTTGAGAGAGCGAGTAAGAGCGGGTGAGAGAGAGAGAGAGGAGGATGAGGGGAGTGAGAAAGAGAAAGTGAGAGAGGGGTTTTGGAGAGAGAGAGGGGGTGAGAAGGAGGGAGAGGGGATGAGAAAGAGACAGTGAGAGAGAGGGGGTTATGAGAGAGGGGTGAGGGAGAGCGGGTGAGAGTGAGAGGGGGTTAGAGCGAGCGGGGTGAGAAGGATGGAGGGGGATTAGAAAGAGACAGAAAGAGGGGTGGGAGAGAGGGCGGGTGTGTGTGAGTGTGTGTGAGAGAGAGAGTGAGAGAGGGAGGTGAGAGAGAGGGGAATAAGAATAAGAGAGATTGGGGTGCGAGAGAGAGGGGTGACAGAGAGAGAAGGTGGGAGGGTGAGAGAGGGAGTGAGGTGGGAGAGAGTGAGGGGGTTGAGAGATGGGGGTTGTGAGAAGGGGGTTGAGAGAGGGGTATGAGAGAGAGAGGTGTTGAGACAGATGGGCTGAGACAGATGGGGTGAGAGAGGGGGGTGAGAGAGGGGGAGTGAGAGAGGGGTTTGGGAGAGAGAGAGGGGAGAGAGAGGGGTGAGTGGAGTGTTGAGAGAGAGGGGCAGTGAGAGAGAGTGGGTGGAGAGAGGGAGTGAGAAAGAGAGGGGGTGAGAGAGCGGGGTGAGAGAGGGGTGAGAGAGAGAGTGAAAGAGAGAGTGGGGGTGAGACAGAGGGGATGAGATAGAAAGTGGGGTGAGAGAAAGGGGAGTGTGGGGGGTGGGGTGAGAGAGAGGGGTGAGAGAGAGAGAGGTGGGTGAGAGAAAGGGGAGTGTGAGAGGGGGTTGAGAGAGAGGGGGGTGAGAGAAAGGGGGGTGAGAGAGAGGGGCGGTGAGAGAGAACGGGGTGAGAGAGAGAAGGGTGAGAGAGAGAAGGCTGAGATAGAGAGTGAGAGAGAGTGGCGGTGAGAAAGAGAGGGAAAGTGAACGAGACGGGGTGGGAGGGGGTGAGAGAGAGGGGGAGAGAGGGGGCGTGAGAAAGAGGGGGGAGAGAGGGGTAAAAGAGAGATGGAGTGAGAAAGAGAGGGGGTGAGAGAGAGAGAAAGGGGTGAGAGAGAGAGGGGGAGAGAGAGTGACGGGTTGAGAGAGAGAAGAGAGTGAGAGAGAGGGGTTGAGAGAGAGGGATCGAGAGAAAGGGGTCGAGGGAAAGGGGGATGAGAGAGGGGGATGAGAGAGAGGGGGATGAGAGAGGGGGTGTTTAGAGAGAGGGTGTGAGAGAGAAAGGGATTCGAGAGAGACAGGGTGGGAGAGCGATGTGGATGGGAGAGAGAGGGGTGAGAGAGAGTGGGTGAGAGAGAGAGATGGGTGAGAGAGAGAGATGGGTGAGAGAGAGAGATGGGTGAGAGAGAGAGATGGGTGGGAGAGAGAGATGGGTGGGAGAGAGAGATGGGTGGGAGAGAGAGATGGGTGGGAGAGAGAGATGGGTGGGAGAGAGAGTAGGGTGGGAGAGGGTGAGAGAGAGAGGGCGGTGTGAGGGGCGTGAGAGAGAAAAGGGGAGAGACAAAGGGGGTGTGAGAGTGGGTCAGAGAAAGAGTGGAGGTGAGATAGAGAGGGGCTGGGAGAGAGGGTGTGGGAGAGAGAGGGGTTGAGAGAGAGAGACGGTGTGAGTGAGATGGGGTGAGAGAGAGAGAGACACTGAGTGGGAGAGAGGGAGGGAGTGAGAAAGAGAAGGGTAAGAGAGAGAGGAGGTTTGAGAGCGAGAGAGAATGTGGATGAGGGGTTGAGAGGGGAGTGAGAAAGGGGGTTGAGAGAGAGAAGGGGGTGAGATAGTGATGCTGAGAAAGAGAGAGGGGTGAGAGTGAAAGAGAGAGGAATGAGAGAGAGGGGGTAAGAGATAGATAGTTTGAGAGAGCGAGAGAGCAGGTGAGAGAGAGAGGGGATGAGAGGTGTGTGAGAGAGGGGTGAGATGAGAGGGTGAGGGAGAGAGAAGGGGGTGAGATAGAGGGAGTGTGAGAGAGTGGGGTGAGAGAGAGAGCACGTGGGTGATTGAGAGAGAGGGGGTGATGTGAGGGTGTAGAGAGAGAAAGAGGGAGAGAAAAAGGGGGAGAGAGAGAGTGGAGGTGAGACTGAGAGGGGGTAGAAGAGAGGGCGTGAGAGAGAGAGAGAGGTGGTTTGAGAGAACAGATGAGAGAGTGGGGGTGAGGGGGTGAGAGGGAGAGGGTGAGAGAGAGGGGTGTGAGAGAGAGGTGGGCTGAGAGATGGGGTGAGGGGGGTGAGAGAGAAGGCAGTGAGAGAGAGAGGGTGTGAGAGAGGGGAGAGAGAGGGGAGAGAGAGGGGGATTGAGGAGGGTGAGAGAGAGAGTGAGGGGGTGAGAGAGAGAGTGTGTGAGAGAGGGGAGAGATGAGAGAGGGAGTGGGGTGAGGAGGGTTGAGAGAGAAAGTGGGCTGAGTGAGAGGGGGCTGAGAGAGAGGGGGCTGAGAGAGAGGGGATGAGAGAGAGGGGGTGAGAGGAGGAAAGGGTGAGAGGGTGAGAGAGAGGTAGAATGAGAAAGATCGGGGTGGGGGAGAGAGCGGGTGCGAAAGAGAAAGGGGGTGAGTGAGAGAGGGGGAGAGAGACGGGGTGAGAGAGACGTAAGAGAGAGGGGAGTGAAAGAGAGAGGGGTAACAGAGAGAGGGTGAGAGAGAGAGGTGTGTGAGAGAGATCAGTGTGGGAGAGACTGGGGAGAGAGAGAGGGCTGAGAGAGAGAGATGTAAGAGAGAAGGGTTGAGAGAGAGATCAGGGTGGGAGAGACTGGGGTGAGAGAGAGGGGTGAGAGAGAAGCGGTGAGAGAGAGAAAGGTGTGTGAGAGAAAGGGGGGTAAGAGAGAAAGGGGGGGGGTGAGAGAGACAGGCAGAGAAAGAGAGGGTGAGAGAGAGAAGGTGAGAGAGAGGCGTGAGAGAGACGGGGTAAGAGAGAGGGGAAAGAGAGACAAGGTAGAGAGAGAGAGGGGTGAGAGAGAGAGGAGGTGTGAGAGAGAGGGGTGTAAGAGTGAGTGGGGGTGAGAGAGAGAGGTGTGAGAGAGAGGGGCTGAACGAGAGGGACTGAGAGGAGGGGTAAGGGAGGCGGTGAGAGACAAGGGGTGTGAGAGGGAGGTGTGAGAGAAAGAGGGTGTGAGAGAGGGGGGGTGAGAGAGACAGGGTGAGAGACAGGTGGGTGAGAGAGAGAGGGGTAAGAGAGAGGGAGAGAGAGAGGCGTGAGTGAGAGAGAGAGGGGTGAGAGGGAGAGAAGGGTGAGGGAGAGAGAGGGGTGAGGCGATGGAGGGTGTGAGAGAGAGATCGGGGTGTAAGAGAGAGCGGGTGAGAAAGAGATGGGGATGAGAGAGAGAGACAGGCTGAGTTAGAGAGACAGGGGTTAGAGAGAGAGGGTGAGAGGGAGGTAAGAGAGAGAGATAGAGATGGGGTGAAAGAGAGAGAGGGGCTGAGAGAGAGAGGGCGTGAGAGAGGGGGGTGAGATAGAGAGAGGGGAAAGAGAGAGAGCGGGGTGGGAGAGAGAGAGTGTGAGAGAGAGACTCGTGTGAGACAGATCAGGGTGGGAGAGACTGGGGAGAGAGGGATGGGTGCTGAGAGAGAGAGAGGGCTGAGAGAGAGGGCTGAGAGAGAGAGGGGTGAGAGAGAGGGATGAAAGAGAGAGGGGTGAGAGAGACGGCAGAGAAAGAGAGGGTGAGAGAGAGAAGGTGAGAGAGAGGTGTGAGAGAGAGGGGGTAAAAGAGAGAGAGGAAAAGAAGGAGAAGGGTGAGAGGGTGAGACAGAGAGGGGGGATGAGAAAGATTGGGGTGGGGGAGAGAGTGGGGTGAGAAAGAGAAAGGGGGTGAGTGAGAGTGGGGAATAGAGAGGGGGTGTGAGAGAGAGGGGTGAGAGAGAGCAGTAAGAGAGAGAGAGGGGTGAGATAGAAAGGGTAAGCGAGAGGGGTGTGAGAGAGAAAGAGTGTGAGAAAGAGAGAGAGTGAGTGTAAGTGAGAAAGAGAGAGTGTGAGTAAGAAAGAGAGAGGGGTGAGAGAGAGGGGTTGAGAGTCAAGGGGTGATTGGGAGAGAGAAAGTGGGGAGGGGGTAAGAGAGAGAGTGGAGTGAGAAGGAGAGGGTGTGATTGAGAGAGTGGGTGAGAGAGAGGGGGTGAGCGAGAGGGGTGAGAGGCGGAGGGGTTAGAGAGAGCGCGGGGTAAGAGAGAAAGGGTGTGAGAGGGGGTGAGAGAGAGGGGTGAGAGAGAGGGGGGTGAGAAAGAGTGATTGAGAGAGAGGAGGTGAGAGAGTGTGGGTGTGAGAGAGTGAGGGGATGAGAGAGTGAGGGGGTTTGAGAGAGGGGGTGGTGAGACAGAGAGGGGTGAGAGCGCGAGGGGTGAGAGACAGGGGTTGAGAGAGAGGGGGTGAGAGAGAGAAGCGGTGTGAGAGAGAGAAGCGGTGTGAGAGAGAGGGGTAAGAGAGAGGGATAATAGAGAGACGGGGGTGAGAGAGAGAGTGGTAAGACAGAGAGGAGTGAGAGACAGAGGATGAGAGAGAGGTGTGTGAGAGGGAAGGGAGAGTGAGAGAGAGGGGCTGAAAGAGTGGGCGTGAGAAAGAGGGAGTGAGAGAGAAGGGGTGAGAGAGAAGGGGTGAGAGAGAGAGGTGAGAGATAGAGGGGTAAGAAATGGACGGGTAGGAGAGAGAGAGTGAGAGAGGATGTGAGAGAGAGGGGGTGAGAGAGAGGGTGAGAGAGAGATGTGAGAGAGAGAGGGCTAAGAGAGAGAGCGGTAGGAGTGAGAGAGGGCGAGAGAGAGGGGGATGTGAGAGAGAGGGGGAGAGAGAGAAGGGTGAGAGAGAGAGGGGTCAGAGAGAGAGAGGGATGAGTGAGAGAGAGAGGGGTGAGATAGAGAGTTTGTGTGAGAGAAATCGAGATGAAAGAGAGAGAGGGGGTGAGAGAGAGACAGGCTGAGAGAGAGAGGGTGAAAGAGGGGGGTGAGAGAGAAGGGGTGAGAGAGAGGGGATGAGAGAGAGGAGATGAGAGAGAGGGTGTGAGAGAGAGGGGATGAGAGAGAGAGAGAGACGGGCAAGAGAGAGAGAGGGGTGAGAGGGAGAGAAGGGTGAGGGAGAGAGGGGTGAGGAAGAGAGAGAGGGTGTGCGAGAGAGATCGGGGTGGAACAGAGAGTGGGTGAGAAAGAGATGGGGGTGAGAGAGAGACAGGCTGAGTTAGAGAGACAAAGATGAGAGAGAGAGGGTGAGAGGGAGGTAAGAGAGAGAGAGGGTGAAAGAGAGAGGGGCTGAGAGAGAGAGGGTGAGAGAGAGATGCATGTGAGAAGGTGTGTGAGAGAGATCAGGGTGGGAGAGACTGGGGAGAGAGGGAGGGGGCTGAGAGAGGGAGGGGTGAGAGAGAGAGGGGTGAGAGAGAGAGGGGTGTGAGAGAGAGAGAGGTGAGAGAGAGAGGGGTGTGAGAGAGAGGGGTGTGAAAGAGAGGGGGTGTGAGAGAGAGAGGGGTGAGAGAGAGAAAGGGGTGAGAGAGAGAGGGGTGAGAGAGAGAGGGGTGAGAGAGAGAGGTAAGAGAGGGGGTGTGAGAGAGATCGGAGTGGAAGGGAGAGCGGGTGAGGAAGAGAGAGGGGGTGAGAGAGACAGGCAGAGAAAGAGAGGGTGAGAGAGAAGTTGAGAGAGAGGGGGTGAGAGAAAGAGAGGGTGAGTGAGAGAGAGGGGTGAGTTAGAGAGCTTGTGTGAGAGAAATCGGGTGGAAGAGAGAGCGGGTGTGAAAGAGAGAGGGGGTGAGAGAGAGACAGGGTGAAAGCGAAGGGTGAGAGAGAAGGGGTGAGAGAGAGGGGATGAGAGAGAGGAGGTGAGAAAGACGGGGTGAGAGAGAGGGGGTGAGAGAGACGGGGTGAGAGAGAGGGTTAAGAGAGAGGGAGAGAGAGAGACGGGCAAGAGAGAGAGGGGTGAGAGGGAGAGAAGGGTGAGGGAGAGAGGGGTGAGGGCGAGAGAGAGGGTGTGAGAGAGAGATCGGGGTGGAAGAGAGAGTGGGTGAGAAAGAGACGGGGGTGAGAGAGAGACAGGCTGAGTTAGAGAGACAAAGATGAGAGACAGAGGGTGAGAGAGAGAGGGTGAGAGGGAGGTAAGAGAGAGAGGGGTGAAAGAGAGAGAGGGGCTGAGAGAGAGAGGGCCTGAGAGAGAGGGGGTGAGATAGAGATAGGGGAATGAGAGAGAGAGGGGTGGGAGAGAGAGAGGGTGAGAGAGAGATGCATGTGAGAAGGGGTGTGAGAGAGATCAGGGTGGGAGAGACTGGGAAGAGAGGGAGGGGGCTGAGAGAGAGAGGGTGGAGAGAGGGGGGTGAGAGAGAGGTGTGAGAGAGAGAGGGGGTGTGAGAGAGAGAGGGGTGAGAGAGGGTTGTGTGAGAGAGAAGGGGTGTGAGAGAGAGGGGGGTGTGAGAGAGAAGGGGTGTGAGAGAGAGTGGGTGTGAGAGAGAGAGGGGTGAGAGAGGGGTGTGAGAGAGAGGGGTGAGAGAGAGGGGGGTGTGAGTGAGAGGGGGTGTGAGAGAGAGGGGGTGTGAGAGAGAGGGGTGAGAGAGAGAAGCATGTGAGAGAAGGTGTGTGAGAGATCAGGGTGGGAGAGACTGGGGAGAGAGGGAGGGGACTGAGAGAGAGAGGGTGGAGAGAGGGGTTTTAGAGAGAGGGGGTTTAGAGAGAGGGGGTTTAGAGAGAGGGGTTAGAGAGAGGGGTTAGAGAGAGGGGGGTGTGAGAGAGAGGGGGGTGTGAGAGAGAGGGGGGTGTGAGAGAGAGGGGGGTGTGAGAGAGAGGGGGGTGTGAGAGAGAGGGGCGTGTGAGAGAGAGGGGGGTGTGAGAGAGAGGGGGTGTAAGAGAGAGAGGGGTGAGAGAGGGGGTGTGAGAGAGAGAGTGGTGTGAGAGGGGTGTGAGAGAGAGAGGGGTGTGAGAGAGAGGGGGTGTGAGAGAGAGGGGGTGTGAGAGAGAGTGGTGAGAGAGGGGGTGTGAGAGAGATCGGAGCGGAAGGGAGAGGGGGTGAGGAAGAAAGAGGGGGTGAGAGAGAGACAGGCAGAGAAAGAGAGGGTGAGAGAGAAGGTGAGAGAGAGGTGTGAGAGAGAGGGGGTAAGAGAGAGAGGGGGAAAAGGGATAAGGGTGAGAGGGTGAGACAGAGAGGGAGGATGAGAAAGATTAGGGTGAGGGAGAGCGCGGGTGAGAAAGAGAAAGGGGGTGAGTGACAGTGGGGGAGAGAGAGGGCGGGAGAGAGAGAGGAGTTGAGAGAGAAGGGGTGAGAGAGAGAGGGGGTGAGAAAGAGAGAGAGTGAGTGAAAAAGATAGAGAGTGGAAGTGAGAAAGAGAGAGAGTGAGTGACAAAGAGAGAGCAGGTGAGAGAGATGGGGTGTAACAGAGAGGGGGTGAGAGAGAGGGGGTGGGAGAGGGGGATGAGAGAGAGAGGTGTGAGAGAGTGAGAGGGGTGAGAGAGAGGGGTGTGACAGAGAGAGGGGTGTAAGAGAGAGAGGGGTGAGAGAGAGAGGGGAGTGAGAGAGATGGGGTAAGAGAGGGGGTGAGAGAGAGGGGGTGTGACAGAGAGAGGGGTGTAAGAGAGGGGGGGGACGAGAGAGAGAGGGCCTGAGAGAGGGGGTGAGAGAGAATGGGTGAGAGAGGAAGAGGGATGTGAGAGAGAGAGCGGGGGTTGAGAGACAGGGTGAGAGAGAGGTGTGTAAGAGAGGGGGGTAAGAGAGACAGGGGTGAGAGAGAGGGGTGTGAGAGAGACAGTGGGTTGAGAGAGAAGTGTGTGAGAGCGGGGGGGTGTGAGAGAGAGGGGCTGAAAGAGAGGGTGGGAGAGAAGGGGTGAGAGACAGAGGGTGAGAGACAGAGGTGAGAGACAGAGAGAGGTGTAAGAGAGAGGGGTAGGAGAGAGAGGTGTGAGAGGGAGGGGTAATGAGAGAGAGGGTTGAGAGACAAAGGGTGAGAAAGAGGGGTGAGAGAGTGGCGGGGTGTGAGAGAGAGACAGGCAGAGAAAGAGAGGGTGAGAGTGAGAAGGTAAGAGAGAGTCGTGAGAGAGGGGGTAAGAGAGAGAGAGGGGAAAGAGAGAGAAGGCTGAGAGAGTGTGAGAGAGAGAGGGGAAGGGAAAGATCGGGGTGAGAAAGAGAAAGGGGGTGAGTGAGAGTGGGGGAGAGAAAGGGGGGAGAGAATGGGGGAGAGAGAGGGTGTGAGAGAGGGGGTGAGAGAGAGGGGTAAGACAGAGAGGGGGTGAAAGAGAGAGGGGTAAGAGAGAGAGGGGGTGAAAGAGAGAGGGGTAAGAGAGAGAGGGGGTGAAAGAGAGAGGGGTAAGAGAGAATCAGAGTGGTGAGAGTGGGAGGGGTGAGAGAGTGAGAGTGCTAAGAAAGAGAGGGTGTGAGAGTGAGGGGGTGAGAAGAGGGGAGAGAGGGAGGGGATGACAGATAGAGCGGGGTGAGGGAGAGAGGGGGTGAGAGAGAGAGAAGGGTGCGAGAAGGAGGGGTGTGAGAGTGAGAGGGGTGAGACGGGGTGTGTGAGAAAGAGGGGTGAAAGAGAGGGGTGTGTGACAGAGAGGGGATGAGAGAGAGGGGGTGAGAGGGAGTAGAGAGAGGGGGTGAGACAGAGGGGGGTGAGGGAGAGGGGGGTGAGGGAGAGGGGGGTGAGGGAGAGGGTGTGTGAGGGAGAGGGGTGTGAGAGAGAGGGGTATGTGAGAGAGAAAGGGTTGTGAGAGAGAGGGGTATGTGAGAGAGAAAGGGTTGTGAGAGAGAGGGGTGTGAGAGAGAGAGGGGTGAGAGAGAGAGAGAGGGGACATGAGAGAGAGGGTATGAGAGAGAAGGGGGTGAGAGAGAAAGGGTGAGAGAGATAGAGGGGTGAGAGAGTGAGAGGGGCTGGAAGGGATAGCCTGAGAGAGGGGGATGAGAGAGGCAGTGAGAGAGAAGTGGTGAGAGAGATGTGTGTGAGAGAGAGAGGGTTAAGAGGGAGAGGGGTTAGTGAGAGAGAGGGGTTAGAGAGAGAGAGGGTGAGAGAGAGAGAGAAAGGTGTGAGAGAGAGAAGGGGGTGAGAGAGAGGGTGAGAGAGAGAGGTGTGTGAGAGAGATAGAGGGTTGAGAGAGAGGTCTGTGAGAGAAGTGGGGTGTGAGAGAGAGAAGGGCTGAAAGAGAGAGAGACATGTGAGAGAGAGGGGGTGAGAGGGAGGGGTGAGAGGGAGAGGTAAGAGAGAGAGGGGTGAAAGACAGTGAGGGGGTGAGAGAGAGAGAGGGTCTGAGAGAGAGGGGGTGTAAGAGAGAGAGGTGTAAGAGAGAGAGGCGTGAGAGAGAAGGTGAGTGAGAGAGATCAGGTTGGGAGAGACTGGGTAGAGCAAGAGGGTTCTGAGAGAGTGGTGTGTGTGTGAGAGAGAGAGGTGAGAGAGAGAGAGGGGTGAGAGAGCGTGTGTGAGAGAGATCGGAGTGGAAGAGAGCAGGTGAGAAAGAGAGAGGGGGTGAGAGAGAGACAGGCAGAGAAAGAATAGGTGAGAGAGAGAAGGTGAGAGAGAGGCATCAGAGAGAGGGCGTAAGAGAGTGAGAGGGCTAAGAAAGAGAGGGTGTGGGAGAGTGAGAGAGGGGAGAGAGAGAGAGAGAGAGGGGAGACAGATAGAGCGAGGTGAGGGAGAGAGGGGGTGAGAGAGAGAGGGGTGAGAGAGCGGGGGTGAGGGAGAGGGGGTGAGAGAGAGGGGTGAGAGGGGGGCGATGAGAGAAGGTATGAGAGAGAGGGATGAGAGAGAAAGATGTGAGAGGGAGAGCGGGATGAGAGGGAGGTGTGAGAGAGAGAGGGAGGTGTGAGAGAGAGAGGGGGTGTAAGAGAGAGAGGGGGTGAGAGAGAGAGGGGTGTGAGAGTGAGGGGGGTGAGAGAGAGGGGGTGTGAGAAAGAGGGGTGAAAGAGAGGGGTGTGAGAGAGAGGGGGTGAGAGAGAGGGGGTGAGAGAGAGGGGTGAGAGGGGGGCAGTGAGAGAGGGTATGAGAGAGAGGGATGAGAGAGAAATATGTGAGAGGAAGAGCGGGATTAGAGAGAGAGGTGAGAGAGAGGGAGGTGTGAGAGAGAGAGGGGGTGTAAGAGAGAGAGGGGGTGAGAGAGAATGAGTGAGAGAGAGAGGGTGAGAGAGAGGAGGGTGAGAGAGAGAGAGAGGGGTGAGAGAGAGGGTGAGAGAGAAAGAGGGGTGAGAGAGTGAGAGGGGCTGAAAGAGAGGGCCTGAGAGAGGGGTGAGAGAGAAGGGTGAGAGAGAAGGGGTGAGAGGGAGGTATGAGAGAGAGAGGGTGTGAGAGAGAGGGGGGTGATAGAGAGGGTGTGAGAGAGAGGTGTGAGAGAGAGAGGGGTAAGAGAGAGAGGGTGTGTGAGAGAGAGAGAGGTGAGAGAGAAAGGGTGAGAGAGAGGTGTGTGAGAGAGAGAGGGGTAAGAGAGAGGGGATGAGAGAGATAGAGGGTGAGAGAGAGAGAGAAGGGTGTGTTTGAGAGAGAGGGGGGATGAAAGAGAGGGCCTGAGAGAGAGGGGAGTGAGAGAGAGGGTGAGAGAGAGAGAGAGAGGAGTGTGAGAGCGACAGAGGGTTGAGAGAGAGAGAGGTGTGTGGGGGGGGGGGTGAGAGAGAAATGGGCTGAAAGAGAGGGCTTGAGAGAGAGGGGTTGAGAGAGAGAGTGAGAGTGAGTGGGATGAGAGAGGGAGAGACGGGTGAGAGTGAGAGACGGGTGAGAGAGAGAGAAGCAGTGTGAGAGAGAGGGGTAAGAGAGAGAGAGGGTGTGAGAGAGTGGGATGAGAGAGAAAGGGATGAGAGAGAGAAGAGCTGAGAGAGAGGGGCTGTGAAAGAGAGGGTAAGAGAGAAGGCGTGAGAGAGAGATGTGTAAGAGAGAGAGATGCTTAAGAGCGAGAGGGTGAGAGAGAGAGGAGTGAAAGAGAGAGGGGTGAGAGAGAGAGGGGTGAGGGAGAGAGAGGGGTGGAAGGGAGAGCGGGTGAGAAAGAGACAGGGGGTGACAGAGAGACAGGCTGAGAGAGACAGAGGGTGAGAGAGGGGGTGAGACAGAGGGGTGAAACAGAGAGAGAGGGGTGAGAGAGAGAGGGCCTGAGAGAGGGGGGTCGAGAGAGGGGCTAACAGAGTAGGGGTGAGAGAGAGAGGTGTGAGAGAGAGGGTTAAGAGAGAGAGGGTTGAGAGAGAGGGGTTGAGGGAGAGAGAGTGGTGGAAGAGAGAGCGGGTGAGAAAGAGACAGGGGCTGACAGAGAGACAGGATGAGAGAGTGAAGGGGTGAGAGAGAGATGGTGAGAGAGAGTGTGTGAGAGAGATCAGGGTGGGAAAGACTGGAGTGACTAGGTGGGCTGAGAGAGAGAGGGCTGAGAGAGAAGGGGTGACAGAGGGGTTGAGAGAGAGGGTGAGAGAGAGGGGTAAGAGAGAGGGGTGAGAGAGAGAGGGATCAGAGAGAGAGGGATGAGAGAGAGCGAGGGGTGAGAGAGAGAGGGACTGTGAGAGAGATCATGGTGGGAGAGACTGGGGAGAGAGAGAGGGGCTGAGAGAGAAGGGCTGCCAAAGAGAGGGAGAGAGAAGGCGTGAGAGAGAGAGGCTGAGAGAGAGAGGTGTGAGAGAGGACGAGACGGGTTAGAGAGAGAAGGATGAGAGAGGGGTGACAGATAGAGGGGTGAAAGAGAGAGAGGAGTGAGGGAGCGAGGGGGTGTGAGAGAGATAGGGGGTGAGAGAGAGAGACAGGCTGACAGAGAGAGAGGATGAGAGAGAGAAGCGGTGTGAGAGAGAGAGGGGTAAGAGAGAGAGAGAGGGTGAGGGAGAGAGAAGGGTGTGACACAAAGAGAGGTTGAGAGAGAGGGTGCGAGAGAGAGAGAGAGGGCCTGAGATAGAGGGCGTGAGAGAGAGTAGGTGAGAGAGAAGGGGTGAGAGAGAAAGGGGTGAGAGAGAGGGTGAGAGAGAGAGAGGGGTGAGAGAGAGGGGGGCTGAAAGAGAGGGCCTGAGAGAGAGGGTGTGAAAAAGTAGGAGAGAGAGAAGGGATGAGAGAGAAAGGGGTGAGAGAGAGGGTGTAAGAGAGAGAGAGTGGTGTGAGAGAGGGGGGCTGAAAGAGAGGGCCTGAGAGAGAGGGGGTGAGAGAGGGTGCAAGAGAGATGGGGTGAGAGAGAGAGAGGGTGAGAGAGAGAGAGGGGTGTGTGTGAGTGAGAGGGGGGTGAGAGTGAGAGAGGGGTGAGAGAGAGAGAGAAGTGGTGTGAGAGAGAAGCGCTGAGGGAGAGTGAGAGAGACGTGTGAGAAGAGAGAGGGGTAAGAGAGAGAGGGTGAGAGAGAGAGAGAGAGGGGTGAGAGAGAGAGGGATCAGAGAGAGAGGGATGAGAGAGAGCGAGGGGTGAGAGAGAGAGGGACTGTGAGAGAGATCATGGTGGGAGAGACTGGGGAGAGAGAGAGGGGCTGAGAGAGAAGGGCTGCCAAAGAGAGGGAGAGAGAAGGCGTGAGAGAGAGAGGCTGAGAGAGAGAGGTGTGAGAGAGGAAGAGACGGGTTAGAGAGAGAAGGTTGAGAGAGGGGTGACAGATAGAGGGGTGAAAGAGAGAGAGGAGTGAGGGAGAATGAGAGAGGGCTGAGAGAGAGAAGCGGTGTGAGAGAGAAGCGCTGAGGGAGAGAGAGAGAGAGGTGTGAGAAGAGAGAGGTGTGAGAAGAGAGAGGGGTGAGAGAGAGAGGGTGTGTGTGTGAGAGAGAAGGGGTAAGAGAGAAAGGGTGAGAGAGAGAGGGGTGAGAATGAGAGAGGGCTGAGAGAGAGAAGCGGTGTGAGAGAGAAGCGCTGAGGGAGAGAGAGAGAGAGAGGTGTGAGAAGAGAGAGGTGTGAGAAGAGAGAGGGGTAAGAGAGAGAGGGGTGAGAGAGAGAGGGTGTGTGTGTGAGAGAGAAAGGGTGAGAGAGAGAGGGGTGAGAGTGAGAGAGGGCTGAGAGAGAGAGAAGCGGTGTGAGAGAGAAGGGCTGAGGGAGAGAGAGGGGTGAGATAGAGAGAGGAGTGATAGATAGAGAGGACCACATCGGCTGTGTCCCTAACTGCACTCACCTTGATATATCTCGGGATACCGGTGGTTAGGATTTCAGGCTGTAACAGATGGGTACGGTCATGGTGAATAATACCTAGACACACCCTGAGGGGCTGGAAGGTAGATGGAACTCCCCGGGTGATCACCTCAGTTTCATTCATTTGCAGCGTTTGAGTGTTCCTGGCTGGGCCCAGTATTGATTGCCTGTCCGTAGCTGCTCGGGAGCTGATTTTGGTGGTGAGTTGCCTCCTTGAACTGTTGCAGGTTGTGGACCCACAATGTCCTTAGGGAGGGAATTCCTGGAGTTTGAGCCAGCAGCTCTCATTCCCTTGCATTTATTCTGCTCACTGGATGTTGGCTATGCATCCCAATTCTGTATGGATTCTCAGAACGGAATATGTTTTGTCGAAACAGTTAGGAGTGCCACAGTCGCTCAGTGGTTAGCACTGTTACCTCACAGCGCCAGAGACCTGGGTTTGATTCCACTCCTGAGCGACTGTCTGTGTGGTGTTTGTACATTCTCCCTGCATCTGCACATTTTTGACAGATTGCCCATAGTGTCGAGGGATATTCAGGTTAGCTGGAATAGCCATGGGAAATGCAGGGTTTCAGGGATATCATCAGGGGATGAATCTGAGTTGGATTCTCTTCAGAGGGTCATTGTGGACTCGATGGGCTGAAGGGCCTGTTTCTGCTCTGTAGGGATTCTATGATATCACTTATCAGCCATATGACAATCGGTTTGACCAATGTACAAAATGGCTTTCGCTCAAACATCAGGCTACTCTGACAACAAACATAACCAGCTTTTAAAATTAAGATTGTAATTCATTGTATAAGCTTCTTTCTATTTAAAAAAACTATGTGGGGGAGGGGGAATGGGTGACATGTTGCGGCCTCCTTGCTAAAACACAGATAGACAGCCAAGAGATGCTGGGTATATTGGACAAGTTATAGTCCCAAATCACAAAAGCCAGACAGCAGCCAGATGGTTATACCATCAGCATAATGTAAAAGGCAGCAGGTCCCCTGGGCAGGCATATCCCTAACAACGTCTCCACCAAACAAAGGAGGACCCAGATAGGAAGGCACCGGGTCCTGCTACACAAAGAAACTAACAGGAACAAGCCATACAAATGATCAGCAACACTTCAAACTATTAACGGATTCTCCGAATGGGCCAGAAGTATAGAAAGTTCTGGGAAACCATCCAGAAATGAACAAAACCAGGGATCACCTGCAGACTGATCACTTGAATTTTCTGGAGGCTTTCTGAGGTGACCAACATGGCAAGGGACAGAGACCAGCTCACCATCCAGAGAGAGGGAGAGAGAGAGGGAGCGAGACAAGCCGAAGCAAACCTCAGGAGCATGGGAGAGAGGGAGTGTGAAAAACCATTGAGAGAGAGGGAGCTGGAACCACCTGGAATACTGAGTGTCACCCTTCAGTCTGTCCATGCGTCAACGCCTGTTTCTCTCAGTCTGACTTCCCCTTCTCTCTTTGTCCTTCTCTCTCCCTGTCTGTCTCTTTCTCTCAATCTGCCTTTCTCTCACACCCTCCGTCTCACTGTCTGTCTCTACCCCATCTTTCTCTCATCCCCCTTCTCCATCCCCACTCTCTCGACCTCTCTCCCTTTTTCTCACCCTCCCTTTCTCTTTTTCTTTATTTCAGACCTGAAAGTGCTCACCTAATTTTGAACCCCCTAAAAACAATTGCCCATCATTTTCACTCTCCTCCCAAATTTATTCCCTTCCCCAAATACCTTCCCTCCAAAATACCTACCTCACCAACTGTGCCCCCCTCAAATATTTTGCTGCCCCCCAACATTGCTGTGAGCCCCACTCCCTGGGGCAGAGGGAGTTGAGTGGAAAAGTGTGGAGCTGGAAAAGCCCAGCAGGTCAGGCCTGAACCATCGACTCTCCTGGCTGACCTGCTGTGCTTCTCCAGCTCCTCACTTTGTAACTCTGACTCTCCAACATCTGCAGTCCTCACTTTCTCACACCGGTAAATGAGTCTGGGTTGACTGACCTGTGACTTATTTTAATGTACAGCAAGATCCCAGCCCGAGAATTACAGAAGGTTTGCATCACAGATGGAGTCCTTTCTGCCCATCATCCCCCTGCCCCATTAATTGATCCTGGTCCGGTTCAGGATCCTCAGGATTGGCCCCTGAATGGCCTCATTGACTATCCTTCGTGTGAAGACCTCTTCTCCACCCTGTCTCAGACTTTGCATCACATGCTATCCCTCCCTCCATCTCTCTATGACAACAGTCTCTCCTTTCTCCACCAACCCCAAAACCCCATCAAACCCTCCCCCTGTCTCTGGCTGTCCCATTCCCTCCGTGTCTCCCACTCTCCCCCTTCCCATGCAGATTTACAGCCCCTGGGTTGGAGGACATAGTGCAGAGACTAACTCGCCTTTTGACACTGACTGCTGTAATGCACAGCAAGATCCCACTCTAAAACCATCGCCAAGTCCACACACTGTCCTTCTCCCTCCATATATGTCCTTCTCACTCTCTCTCTCTCCCTGTCTCTCTCACTCTGTCCTTTTCTCACTCCACCTCCCTGACTCTTACTGCCCATTTCTCTCTCTCCACTTTCCCCGTCTCCACTCTCTCCATGTCTCTCTCTCTTTTTGACACTCTCCCTTTCTCGTTCTCTTTCTCTCTTTTTCTAACGCACTCAGAAAAGTACTTCATGTTCCTTCCATTCACCCCCTCCCCACAGTCGGGGTAAATCCTGGGAGAGACCAGCCACTGAGGCAAACTCTTCCCAATGCCCCTTCCCCAGTCACTGGGACAGAGCAGAGGAGTCCAGGGAGAAAGAGGGAGAGAAACTACCGGAGAGAAAGAGAGATGGACGGACAGACAGCGTGAGGGAGGGAGAGAACAAGACAAAGACAGGCGGGGGGGAAAGGGGAGAGGAAGTGAGAAGAACTGAGAGAGAGCAGGACAGAGAGAGACAGAGAGAGAGAGAGAGTGAAACTACAAGAAGAGAAGTACAATGTCAGACAGATACAAGGCGAAAATGGGGAGAGAAAGGCAGGGAGAGAAGTTCAGGCAGACAGCAAGACGGAAATCCCAGGGAGAGAGATAGGACAGAGAGAGAGAGAGAGAGAGGAGCTGCAGCAGCAGAGAGATAGAGCTGAGAGAGTGGGGTGGTGGTGGGGGCTGTGATGTGGCTAGAGTGATGTACAGAAAGGAATAGCAAGATCCCATAGAGCTGTCAGACAGATGCAGAGAGAGATTTGCAGAACACTGGGAAATGTACATTGGACAGAGATGTGAAGGATGTTGAGAGATAGGGATTGAAGGAAAGATGTGGGAGAGAGAACTGGGAACACAGAAATAGACATGAGAGCCGCAGAGAGAGAGGGAAGCAGTGAAATCTGTGGGATCAGATCCCTCTCTAGCATTTTGCTCCTTTGTCTCTCCCCGTTCCCACAGACAGCCTGAATCCCACTGTGTGTGTTTGTGTGTGTGTGTGTACATGTGTGTGTGTATGTCTGTGTGCGTGTATGTCTGTGTGTGTGTGTGTGCGTGCGTGCGTGGTATGTGTGTGTGTGTCTGTGTGTGTGTAAGTGAGTGTGTATGTCTGTGTTTGTGTCTGTGTGTCTGCGTGTGTGTGTATGTCTGTGTGTGTGTGTCTGTGTGTGTGTGTGTCTATGTATGTATCTGTGTGTGTGTGTGTGTGTGTGTGTGTGTGTCTGTGTCTGTGAGTGTGTGTGTCTGTGTGTGTGTCTGTGTGTGTGTCTGTGTGTGTGGGTGTGTCCGTGTGTGTGTGTGCTTTCGTCTGATGATTCCTCATGGCAGAATAATTTGATTCTCTGTCTCTGTATTGTCCTAGTTTCAGCTCCCAAATCGAATGTTGAATCATCCACGATCCTATTGAATACCAGAGCAGGCTCGAGGGGCTGGATGGTCTCCTCCTGTTCCTATTTTGGATGGTCTTATGTTGTTAACACTACCTCCCAGCTCTTGGCCCCCACACTGGAGGTTAGGACGACACAAGGGCCTGATCTGTAGAGTGCTGCACTCTTCCGTGAGTCTCGGAGGGAACCAGCCTGATTTGGATTGGAGTTGCAGCCTCTCAGTGAGAAGTGAAATCTCCTTGAGGTTCCCCTCAGTCTCTCACTGTAAGGTGGAGCAGGCCAGACTCGGGGAAGCAAACAGCAGGCCAGATGTGCTCTGTCCTCCAGCTCCATTTCAGACTGCCAGATGGGAGGGGCTTGTTTCCTTCATCAGCTTCCCGTGCTCTCCCTTCTGGGTTAGGGTGGGGCCGAATGGCCTTGCTCCTGCTCCTATTGAGGTGCAGGCTGGCTATGAGTGGGTTATACAGGGCATGCCCCTGGAGTGAGGTTGGTTAGCTCAGTTGGCTGGGCAGTTAGCTTAACACACTAGCTAGAGTTACTCTGAAGGACTCTCCTTCCAAACCTCTCCCCTCAGCTGGGCCATGGTGACCTTCTGTTTACATCCCCACCAGACACCGCTCTGTAATGAGGAGCTGTCCCATGCTCTGGTAAGGCTATTGGTTTGTACCTGGAGCACTGTGTGCTGGACTAGTCACTGCATTGCCAGAGGGATGTTAGTGTGTGGGGAAGGTTTACTGGATGAATCCCCGCTGGAATGAACAGCACTCTCTTTCCCCCAGTTAAGTCACTCTTACAGCTTTTGTGTCTTTGGAGACACAAGGACCAATTCATCTGAAACAGCAGCTGGATTTTATATTCACGGGAACCCAATAAGATTGGCTCGTTTACATACATACACACACACACACACACACACACACTCCCTCAAACACAAACACAGACACACTCTCACAAACACATACACACAGGCACAACTCTCTCTCTCACACACACACACAAGCACACACTTTCTCTCTCACACACATACACGCACACACATACGCTCCCTCAAATACACACATGGACACGCTCTCTCACACATACATGCAGACACACCCTCTCTCTCTCACAGAAACACTCTCTCTCACACACACAGACACTCTCTCTCATGCACACACAGACACACACTCTCTCACACACAGACACACACTCTCTCTCACACACACACATATACACACGCTCTCTCATTTACACACACACTCTCACACACACATTCTTATTCTCTCACACACCTACTCACTCTCACGCACATAGACACACTCTCTCTCTCTCACACACACTCTCTGTCTCTCACACACACACTCTCTCTCACACACATACACACAGACAGACACACGATCCCTCAAACACACACAGACACTCTTTCTCACACACACAAAAACACACAGTTACACTCTCTCACACACACATACACACGCAGACACACACTCCATCAAATGCACATAGACACACTCTCACACACATGCACACAGACACACACTCTCTCACACACACATACACACTCTCTAGCACACAAGACAAACTGTCATACACACACATAGACACACAGACACATGCACACACAGACACACACACACACATAGACACACAGATACATTCTCTCACACACAGACACACTCTCTCACACACACAGACACACTCACACACACACACACATACACACAGACACACTCTCTCACACACATACACACACATACACACTCTCTCACACACCCCCTCACTCACACACATGCACACAGAGACACACACACCGTCAAACACACACACAGCCACACACTCTCACATGAACATGCACTTCCTCTCTCACACACATATACAGACACACAGAAATACACATGCATCCACTCTTTCACACACACAAACACGGACAGTCTCTCTCTCTCTCTCTGACTGTTTCTCTCTCGCACACACACACACACACAGCTGTAAAGGCATTGTCGGGGTGTTGATGGAGAAATGATATCTCCGAGGACTGAGCCATGATCTCACATGATGAGTGCTCCAGGAGGACAGACAGCAGCTGCAGAGACTTGTTGGATCTTCCTGTGCACCACCTCTTGCATCGACAGCATCAGTCTGTTTGGGTGCTGCTTTTCTAAAATGTCTCCAAGCAACAAGTAACAATAGATTGATGAAAGTTTTCCTCCAAACCATGTTTCAGACAAATGCTGCTGTTATTTTTCACTGATTGTTTAAAATGATCTGGATCTGCTGAAATGGGGAGTGGCTTCCATTTCAAATTACGACACCAGAGTGCCCCGGGGACCCTGAGGAAATGATCAGGGAATTGCATCTGTTCCTTTCTACCCTCTGCACTCTGTACCACCAGACAGTGCACCCTCAGTACCTCAGATAGTGTTTCCTCAATACCTCAGATAGTTCTCCCTCAGTACCCCAGATAGTTCTCCCTCAGTACCTCAGATAGTGCACCCTCAGAACCTCAGATAGTTCTCCCTCAGTACCTCAGAAAGTGCACCCTCAATACCTCAAATAGTTCTCCCTCAGTACCTCAGAGAGTGCTTCCTCAATACCTCAGAAAGGGCTTCCTCAATACCTCAGATAGTGTTCCCTCAATACTTCAGAAAGTGCTCCCTCAGTACCTCAGATAGTTCTCCCTCAGTACATAAGATAGTACTCCCTCAGTACCTCAGAAAATGCTCCCTCAATACTTCAGAAAGTGGTCACTCAGTACCTCAGATAGTTCTCCCTCAGTACCTCAGATAGTTCTCCCTCAGTACCTCAGGTAGTGCTCCCTCAATACCTCAGATAGTGCTTCCTCAGTACCTCAGAAGGTGCTCCCTCAATACCTCAGAAAGTGCTCCCTAAATACCTTAGATAGTTCTCCCACAATACGTCAGATAGTTCTCCCTCAAAACCTCTGAAAGTGCACGCTCAATACCTCAGATAGATCTCCGTCAATGCCTCATATAGTGCTCCCTCAGTACCTCAGATAGTGCTCCCTCAAAACCTCAGATAGTTCTTCCTCAATATCTCAGATAGTGCACCTTCAATAGCTCAGATAGTTCTCCCTCAAAACCTCTGAAAGTGCTCCCGCAGTACCTCAGAAAGTGCTCCTCAATACCTCAGAATGTGCTCCCTCAGTACATCAGATAGTATTCCCTCAAAACCTCAGGTAGTGCTTCCTCAGTACGTCAGAATGTGCTTCCTCAATACCTCAGAAAGTGCTCCCTCAGTGCCTCTGATAGTTTTCCCTCACTACCTCAGATGGTTGTCGCTCAGTACCTCAGAAAGTGCTCCCTCAATACCTCAGCAAGAGCTCCCTCAGTACCTCAGATATTGCTCCCTCAATGCCTGAGATAGTGCTGCCTTAATACCTCAGAAAGTGCTCCCTCAGTACCTCACATAGTTCTCCCTCAGTACCTCAAATAGTTCTCCCTAAATACCTCAGATAGTGATCCCTCAATACCTCAGAAAGTGCTCCCTCAATAAATCATAAAGTGCTTCCTCAATACATCAGACTGTGTTCCCTCAATACCTCAGAAAGTGCTTCCTCAATACGTCAGAAAGTGCTTCCTCAATACCTCAGCAAGTGCTCCCTCAGTACCTCAGATAGTGCTCCCTCAGTACCTCAGAAAGTGCTCCCTCAATACATCAGAAAGTGCTCCCTCAGTACCTCATAAAGTGCTTCCACAATAAATCAGATTGTGTTCCCTCAATACCTCAGAAAGTGCTTCCAAAATACCTCAGAAAGTGCTCCCTCAGTACCTCAGATAGTGCTCCCTCAATTCCTCAGAAAGTGCTCCATGAATACCTCAGATAGTTCTCCCTCAGTACCTCAGATAGTGCTCCCTCAATACCTCAGAAAGTGCTCCCTCAGTACCTCAGATAGTGCTCCCACAATACCTCAGAAAATGCTCCCTCAAAACGTCAGAAAGTGCTTCCTCAATAACTCAGAAAGTGCTCCCTCAATACCGAAGATAGTGTTTCCTCAATACCTCAGAAAGTGCTCCCTCAGTACCTCAGATAGTCCTCCCTCAATACCTCAGATAGTGGTCCCTCAATACCTCAGATAGCTCTCCCTCAGTACCTCAGAAAGTCCTCCCTCAGTACGTCAGATCGTGCTTTCTCAGTACCTCAGAAAGTGCTCCCTCAGTACCTCCGATAGTCCTCCCTCAATACTTCAGAAAGTGGTCCCTCAGTACCTCAGATAGTTCTCCCTCAGTACCTCAGAAAGTGCTCCCTCAGTACGTCAGATCGTGCTTCCTCAGTACCTCAGAAAGTGCTCCCTCAGTACCTCAGATAGTCCTCCCTCAGTACCTCAGAAAGTGCTCCCTCAATACCTCAGAAAGTGCTTCCTCAAAACCTCATAAAGTGCTTCCTCAGTACCTCAGAAAGTGCTCCCTCAATACCACAGAAACTGCTCCCTCAATACCTCGGAAAGTGCACCATCAGTACCTCAGATAGTGCTCCCTCAATACCACAGAAAGTGCTCCCTCAATACCTCATACAGTGCTTCCTCAATACATCAGATTGTGTTCCCTCAATACCTCAGAACGTGCTCCCTCAATATCTCAGAAAGTGCTCCATGAATACCTCAGATAGTTCTCCCTCAGTACCTCAGATAGTTCTCCCTCAGTACCTCAGATAGTTCTCCCTCCGTACCTCAGAAAGTGCTTCATCAATACCTCAGAAAGTGCTTCCTCAACACCTCAGAAAGTGCACCCCCAGTACCTCAGATAGTGCTCCCTCAATACCTCAGAAAGTGCTCCCTCAATACCTCATAAAGTTCTTCCTCAATACATCATATTGTGTTCCCTCAATACCTCAGAAAGTGCTTTCTCAATACCTCAGAAAGCGCTCTCTCAGTACCTCAGATAGTGCTCCCTCAATACCTCAGAAAGTGCTCCATCAATACCTCAGATAGTTCTCCCTCAGTACCTCAGAGTGTGCTTCCTCAATACCTCTGAACGTGCTCCCTCAGTACCTCAGATAGTGCTCCCTCAATACCTCAGAATATACTCCCACATTACCTCAGAAAGTGCTTCCTCAATACCTCAGAAAGTGCTTCCTCAATACCTCAGATAGTGCTCCCTCAGTACCTCAGAAAGTGCTCCATCAATACCTCAGATAGTTCTCCCTCAGTACCTCAGAGTGTGCTTCCTCAATACCTCAGAACCTGCTCCCTCAGTACCTCAGATAGTGGTCCCTCAATACCTCAGAAGGTGCTCCCTCAATACCTCAAAAAGTGCTTCCTCAATACCTCAGAAAATGCTCCCTCAGTACGTCAGATCGTGCTTCCTCAGTACCTCAGAAGGTGCTCCCTCAATATCTCAGATAGTGCTACCTCAGTACCACAGAGAGTGCTCCCTCAATGCCTCAGAAAGTGCTTCCTCAATACCTCAGAAAGTGCTTCCTCAATACCTCAGAAAGTGCTCCCTCAATACCTCATAAAGTGCTTCCTCAATACCTCAGATAGTTCTCCCTCAGTACCTCAGAGTGTGCTTCCTCAATACCTCAGAACTTGCTCCCTCAGTACCTCAGATAGTGCTCCCTCAATACCTCAGAAGGTGCTCCCTCAATACCTCAAAAAGTGCTTCCTCAATACCTCAGATAGTGGTCCCTCAATACCTCAGAAAGTGCTCCCTCAATACTTCAGAAAGTGGTCCCTCAGTACCTCAGATAGTTCTCCTTCAGTACCTCAGAAAGTGCTCCCTCAGGACCTCAGATCGTGCTTCCTCAGTACCTCCGAAGATGCTCCCTCAATACCTCAGATAGTGCTTTGTCAGTACCTCAGAAAGTGCTCCCTCAATACCTCAGGTAGTTCCCCCTCAATACCTAGAAAGTGCTCCCTCAATACCTCAGAGAATGTTCCATCAGTACCTCAGAAAGTGCTCCATCAATACCTCAGATAGTTCTCCCTCAGTACCTCAGAGTGTGCTTCCTCAATACCTCAGATAGTGCTCCCTCAATACCTCAGAAGGTGCTCCCTCAATACCTCAAAAAGTGCTCCCTCAATACCTCAGAAAGTGCTCCCTCAATACTTCAGAAAGTGGTCCCTCAGTACCTCAGATAGTTCTCCATCAGTACCTCTGATAGTGCTTCCTCAGTACGTCAGATAGTGCTCCCTCAATACCTCAGAAAGTGTCCCCTCAGTACCTCAGAAAGTGCTACCTCAGAAAGTGCTCCATCAATACCTCAGAGAGTGCTCCATCAATACCTAAGATAGTTCTCCTTCAATACTTCGATAGTTCTCCCTCAAAACCTCTGAAAGTGCTAGCTCAAATCCTCAGATAGTTCTCCCGCAATACCTCAGATAGTGTTCCTCAATACCTCAGATAGTGCTGCCTCAATACCTCAGATAGTGCTCCCTCAATACCTCAGATAGTTCTCCCTCAATACCTCTGAAAGTGCTGCCTCAATACCTCAGATAGTTCTCCCTCAATGCCTCAGATAGTGCTCCCATAATAGGTCAGATAGTTCTCCCTCAATACCTCAGATAGTGCTCCCGCAGTACTTCTGAAAGTGCTCCCTCAATATCTCAGAAAGTGCTCGCTCAGTACCTCAGACAGTCCTCACTCAGAACCTCAGCTAGTGCTTCCTCAGGACGTCAGAATGTGCTCCCTCAATACCTCAGAAACTGCTCCCTCAGTACCTCAGAGAGTTCTCCCTCAGTACCTCAGATAGTTTTCACTCAGTTCCTCAGAAAGTGCTCCCTAAATACCTCAGAAAGTGCTCCCTCAGTACCTCAGATATTGCTCCCTCAATGCCTCATATCGTGCTCCCTTAATACCTCAGAATGTGCTCCCTCAGTACCTCAGATAGTTCTCCCTCAGTACCGCAGATAGTTCTCCCTCAGTACCTCAGAGAGTACTTCATCAATACCTCAGAACTTGTTCCCTCAGTACCTCAGATAGTGCTCCCTCAATTCCTCAGAACTTTCTCCCTCAGTACCTCAGAAAATGCTCTCTCAATACCTCAGAAAATGCTCCATCAATACCAAAGATAGTTCTCCCTCAGTACCTCAGAGTGTGCTTCCCTCAATACCTCAGAACTTGCTCCCTCAGTACCTCATGAAGTGCTCCCTCAATACTTCAGAAAGTTATCCCTCAGTACCTCTGATAGTTCTCCCTCAGTCCCTCAGAAAATGCTCCCTCAGTACGTCAGATCGTGCTTCCTCAGTACCTCAGAAGGTGCTCCCTCAATATCTCAGATAGTGCTACCTCAGTACCACAGAGAGTGCTCCCTCAATGCCTCAGAAAGTGCTTCCTCAATACCTCAGAAAGTGCTTACTCAATACCTCAGAAGGTGCTCCCTCAATACCTCATAAAGTGCTTCCTCAATACCTCAGATAGTGCTCCCTCAGTACCTCAGAAAGTTCTCCATCAATACCTCAGATAGTTCTCCCTCAGTACCTCAGAGTGTGCTTCCTCAATACCTCAGAACTTGCTCCCTCAGTACCTCAGATAGTGCTCCCGCAATACCTCAGAAAATGCTCCCTCAATACCTCAGAAAGTGCTTCATCAATACCTCAGAAAGTGCTCCCTCAATACCTCAGAAAGTGCTTCCTCAATACCTCAGAAAGTGCTCCTCAATACCTCAGATAGTGCTTCCTCAGTACCTCAGAAAGTGTTCCCTCAATACCTCAGGTAGTTCTCTCTCAATACCTCGAAAGTGCTCCCTCAATACCTCAGAGAGTGTTCCATCTGTACCTCAGAGAGTGCTCCCTCAATACCTCAGAAAATGCTCCCCCAGTACCTCAGATAGTCCTCCCTCAATACCTCAGAAAGTGCTCCCTCAATACTTCAGAAAGTGGTCCCTCAGTACCTCAGATAGTTCTCCCTCAGTACCTCAGAAAGTGCTCACTCAGAACCTCAGATCGTGCTTCCTCAGTACATCAGAAAGTGCTCCCTCAATACCTCAGGTAGTTCTCCCTCAATACCTCGAAAGTGCTCCCTCAATACCTCAGAGAGTGTTCCATCAGTACCTCAGAGAGTGCTCCCTCAATAGCTCAGAAAATGCTCCCTCAGTACCTCAGATAGTCCTCCCTCAATACCTCAAAAACTGCTCCATCAATACCTCAGAAAGTGCTTCCTCAATACCTCAGAAAGTGCTTCCTCAGTACCTCAGATAGTGCTCCATCAATACCTCAGAAAGTGCTTCCTCAAAACCTCAGAAAGTGCTCCCTCTGTACCCCAGATAGTGCTCCCTCAATACCTCAGAAGGTGCTCCCTCAATACCTCAGATAGTGCTTCCTCAGTACCTCAGAAAGTGCTCCCTCAATACCTCAGGTAGTTCTCCCTCAATAACTCGAAAGTGCTCCCTCAATACCTCAGAGAGTGTTCCATCAGTACCTCAGAGAGTGCTCCCTCAATACCTCAGAAAATGCTCGCTCAGTACCTCAGATAGTCATCCTTCAATACCTCAGAAAGTGCTCCCTCAATACCTTAGAAAGTGCTTCCTCAATACCTCAGAAAGTGCTTCCTCAACACCTCAGATAGTGCTCCATCAATACCTCAGAAAATGCTTCCTCAATACCTCAGAAAGTGCTCCCTCAGTACCTCAGATAATGCTCCCTCAATACCTCAGAAAGTGCTCCCTCAATACCTCAGAAAGTGCGCCCTCAGTACCTCATAAAGTGCTTGCTCAATACATCAGATTGTGTTCCCTCAATACCTCAGAAAGTGCTTCCACAATACCTCAGAAAATGCTCCCTCAGTACTTCAGATAGTGCTCCCTCAATACCTCAGAAAGTGCTCCATCAATACCTCAGATAGTTCTCACTCAGTACCTCAGATAGTTCTCCCTCAGTACCTCAGATAATTCTCCCTCAGTACCACAGAAAATGCTTCATCAATACGGCAGAAATTGCTTCCTAAACACCTCAGAAAGTGCACCCTAAGTACCTTAGATAGTGCTCCCTCAATACCTCATAAAGTGCTTCCTCAATACATCAGATTGAGTTCCCTCAATACCTCAGAAAGTGCTTCATCAATACCTCAGAAAGTGCTCCCTCAGTACCTCAGATAGTGCTCCCACAATACCTCAGAAAGTGTTCCTTCAATACCTCAGATATTTCTCCCTCAGTACCTCAGATAGTGCTCCCTGAATACCTCAGAAAGTGCTCCCTCAATATCTCAGAAAGTGCTTCCTCAATAACTCATAACTTGCTCCGTCAGTACCTCAGATAGTGCTCCCACAATACCTCAGAAAATGCTCCCTCAATACCTCAGAAAGTGCTTCCTCAATACCTCAGAAAGTGCTCTCTCAATAACTCAGAAAGTGCTTTCTCAATACCTCAGAAAGTGCTCCCTCAATTCCTCAAAATGTGCTTCCTCAATACCTCAAATAGAGGTCCCTCAATACCTCAGAATGTGCTCTCTCAATACTTCAGAAAGTGGTCCCTCAGTACCTCAGATAGTCCTCACTCAGAACCTCAGCCTGTGCTTCCTCAGGACGTCAGAATGTGCTCCCTCAATACCTCAGAAACTGCTCCCTCAGTACCTCAGAGAGTTCTCCCTCAGTACCTCAGATAGTTTTCACTCAGTACCTCAGAAAGTGCTCCCTAAATACCTTAGAAAGTGCTCCCTCAGTACCTCAGATATTGCTCCCTCAATGCCTCATATAGTGCTCCCTTCATACCTCAGAATGTGCTCCCTCAGTACCTCAGATAGTTCACCCTCAGTACCTCAGAGAGTACTTCATCAATACCTCAGAACTTGTTCCCTCAGTACCTCAGATAGTGTTCCCTCAATTCCTCAGAACTTTCTCCCTCAGTACCTCAGAAAATGCTCTCTCAATACCTCAGAAAATGCTCCATCAATACCAAAGATAGTTCTCCCTCAGTACCTCAGAGTGTGCTTCCCCCAATACCTCTGAACTTGCTCCCTCAGTACCTCATGAAGTGCTCCCTCAATACTTCAGATAGTTATCCCTCAGTACCTCTGATAGTTCTCCCTCAGTACCTCAGAAAATGCTCCCTCAGTACGTCAGATCGTGCTTCTTCAGTACCTCAGAAGGTGCTCCCTCAATATCTCAGATAGTGCTACCTCAGTACCACAGAGAGTGCTCCCTCAATGCCTCAGAAAGTGCTTCCTCAAAACCTCAGAAAGTGCTCCCTCTGTACCTCAGATAGTGCTCCCTCAATAACTCAGAAAGTGCTCCCTCAATACCTCAGGTACTTCTCCCTCAATACCTCGAAAGTGCTCCCTCAATACCTCAGACAGTGTTCCATCAGTACCTCAGAGAGTGCTCCCTCAATACCTCAGAAAATGCTCGCTCAGTACCTCAGATAGTCATCCTTCAATACCTCAGAAAGTGCTCCCTCAATACCTCAGAAAGTGCTTCCTCAATACCTCAGAAAGTGCTTCCTCAACACCTCAGATAGTGCTCCATCAAAACCTCAGAAAATGCTTCCACAATACCTCAGAAAGTGCTCCCTCAGTACCTCAGATAGTGCTCCCTCAATACCTCAGAAAGTGCTCCCTCAATACCTCAGAAAGTGCGCCCTCAGTACCTCATAAAGTGCTTGCTCAATACATCAGATTGTGTTCCCTCAATACCTCAGAATGTGCTTCCACAATAACTCAAAAAATGCTCCCTCAGTACTTCAGATAGTGCTCCCTCAATACCTCAGAAAGTGCTCCATCAATACCTCAGATAGTTCTCCCTCAGTACCTCAGATAGTTCTCCCTCAGTACCTCAGATAATTCTCCCTCAGTACCTCAGAAAATGCTTCATCAATACGGCAGAAATTGCTTCCTAAACACCTCAGAAAGTGCACCCTCAGTACCTTAGATAGTGCTCCCTCAATACCTCATAAAGTGCTTCCTCAATACATCAGATTGAGTTCCCTCAATACCTCAGAAAGTGCTTCATCAATACCTCAGAAAGTGCTCCCTCAGTACCTCAGATAGTGCTCCCTCAATACCTCAGAAAGTGTTCCTTCAATACCTCAGATATTTCTCCCTCAGAACCTCAGATAGTGCTCCCTGAATACCTCAGAAAGTGCTCCCTCAATACCTCAGAAAGTGCTCTCTCAATAACTCAGAAAGTGCTTCCTCAATACCTCAGAAAGTGCTCTCTCAATAACTCAGAAAGTGCTTCCTCAATACCTCAGAAAGTGCTCCCTCAATTCCTCAAAAAGTGCTTCCTCAATACCTCTGATAGACGTCCCTCAATACCTCAGAAAGTGCTCTCTCAATACTTCAGAAAGTGGTCCCTCAGTACCTCAGATAGTTCTCCCTCAGTACCTCAGAAAGTGCTCCCTCAGTACGTCAGGTAGTGCTCCCTCAGTACCTCAGATAGTCCTCCCTCAATACCTCATAAAGTGCTCCCTCAATACCTCAGAAAGTGCTTCCTCAATACCTCAGAAAGTGCTTCCTCAGTACCTCAGATAGTGCTCCCTCAATACCTCAGAAACTGCTCCCTCAATACCTCAGAAAGTGCACCCTCAGTACCTCAGATAGTGCTACCTCAATACCACAGAAAGTGCTCCCTCAATACCTCATAAAGTGCTTCCTCAATACAACAGATTGTGTTCCCTCAATACCACAGAAAGTGCTTCCTCAATACCTCAGAAAGTGCTCCCTCAGTACCTCAGATAGTGCTCCCTCAATACCTCAGAAAGTGCTTCATCAATACCTCAGAAATTGCTTCCTAAACACCTCAGAAAGTGCACCCTCAGTACCTTAGATATTGCTCCCTCAATACCTCATAAAGTGCTTCCTCAGTACCTCAGATAGTGCTTCCTCAATACCTCAGAAAGTGCTTCCTCAGTACCTCAGATAGTGATCCCTCAATACCTCAGAAACTGCTCCCTCAATACCTCAGAAAGTGCACCCTCAGTACCACAGATAGTGCTACCTCAATACCACAGAAAGTGCTCCCTCAATACCTCATAAAGTGCTTCCTCAATACCTCAGATAGTTCTCCCTCAATACCTCAGATAGTGCTCCCTCAATACCACAGATAGTTCTCCCTCAATACCTCTGAAAGTGCTCCCTCAATACCTCAGATAGTTCTCCCTCAATGCCTCAGATAGTGCTCCCGCAGTACCTCAGAAAGTGCTCCCGCAATACCTCAGAAAGTGCTCCCTCAGTACCTCAGATAGTACTCACTCAGAACCTCAGCTAGTGCTTCCTCAGTACGTCAGAAAGTGCTCCCTCAATACCTCAGAAACTGCTCCCTCAATATCTCAGATAGTTCTCCCTCAGTACCTCAGATAGTTCTCACTCAGTACCTCAGAAAGCGCTCACTAAATACCTCAGAAAGTGCTCCCTCAGTACCTCAGATAGTTCTCCCTCAGTACCTCAGATAGTTCTCCCTCAGTACCTCAGAGAGTGCTTCCTCAATACCTCAGAACTTGTTCCTTCAGTACCTCAGATAGTGCTCCCTCAATACCTCAGAAACTGCTCCCTCAGTACCTCGGAAAATGCTTCCTCAGTACCTCAGAAAGTGCTCAATCAATACCACAGATAGTTCTCCCTCAGTACCTCAGAGAGTGCTTCCTCAATACCTCGGAAAGTGCTCCATCAATACCACAGATAGTTCTCCCTCAGTACTTCAGATAGTTCTCCCTCAATTCCTCAGAAAGTGCTCCCTCAGTACCTCATAAAGTGCTCCCTCAATACCTCAGAAAGTGCTTCCTCAATACCTCAGAAAGTGCTCCCTCAGTACCTCAGAAAGTGATCCCTCAATACCTCAGAAAGTGCTTCCTCAATACCTCAGAAAGTGCTTCCTCTGACCCTCAGAAATTGCACCTCAGTACCTCTGATACCTCAGAAAGTGCTCCCTCAATGCCTCGGAAAGTGCTTCCTCAATACCTCAGAACGTGCTCCCTCAATACCTCAGAAAGTGCTTCCTCTGACCCTCAGAAAGTGCTCCCTCAGTACCTCAGAAAGTGATCCCTCAATACCTCAGAAAGTGCTTACTCAATACCTCAGAAAGTGCTCGCTCAATACTTCAGAAAGTGGTCTCTCAGTACCTCAGATAGTTCACCCTCAGTCCCTCAGATAGTACTCGCTCAGAACCTCAGATAGTTGACACTCAGTACCTCAGAAAGTGCTCCCTAAATACCTCAGAAAGTGCTCCCTCAATACCTCAGATAGTGCTCCGTTACTACCTCAGAAAGTGCTCCCTCAGTACCTCAGAGAGTGCTTCCTCAATACTACAGAACTTGTTCCGTCAGTACCTCAGATAGTTCTCACTCAGTACCTCAGAAAGTGCTCCCTAAATACCTCAGAATGTGCTCCCTCAGTACCTCAGATATTGCTCCCTCAATGCGTCAGATAGTGCTCCCTTAATACCTCAGAAAGTGCTCCCTCAGTACCTCAGATAGTTCTCCCTCAGTACCTCAGATAGTTCTCCCTCAGTACCTCAGAGAGTGCTTCCTCAATACCTCAGAACTTGTTCCCTCAGTACCTCAGATAGTGCTCCCTCAATACCTCAGAATGTGCTCCCTCAGTACCTCGGAAAATGCATCCACAATACCTCAGAAAGTGCTCCATCAATACCACAGATAGTTCTCCCTCAATACCTCAGAAAGTGGTCCATCAATACCTCAGATAGTTCTCCTTCAGTACCTCAGAAACTGCTTACTCAATACCTCAGAAAGTGCTCGCTCTGTACCTCAGATAGTTCTCCCTCAGTACCTCAGAAACTGCTTACTCAATACCTCAGAAAGTGCTCCCTCAATACTTCAGAAAGTGGTCTCTCAGTACCTCAGATAGTTCTCCCTCAGTCCCTCAGATAGTACTCGCTCAGAACCTCAGATAGTGCTTTCTCAGTACATCAGAAAGTGCTCCATAAATACCTCAGATAGTGCTCCCTTAATACCTCAGAAAGTGCTCCCTCAGTAACTCAGATAGTTCTCCCTCAGTACCTCAGAAAGTGCTTCCTCAATACCTCAGAACTTGTTCCCTCAGAACCTCAGATAGTGCTCCCTCAATACCTCAGATAGTGCTCCCTCAATACCTCAGATAGTTCTCTCTCAATACCTCTGAAATTGCTCCCTCAATACCTCAGATAGTTCTTCCTCAGTACCTCAGATAGTTCTCACTCAATACTTCTGAAATTGCTCCCTCAATAACTCAGAAAGTTCTCACTCAGTACCTCAGATAGTACTCACTCAGAACCTCAGCTAGTGCTTCCTCAGTACGTCAGAAAGTGCTCCCTCAATACCTCAGAAAGTGCTCCCTCAGTACCTCAGATAGTTCTCCCTCAGTACCTCAGATAGTTTACACTCAGTACCTCAGATAGTGCTCCGTTACTACCTCAGAAAATGCTCCCTCAGTACCGCAGATAGTTCTCCCTCAGTACCTCAGAGAGTGCTTCCTCAATACCTCAGAACTTGTTCCGTCAGTACCTCAGATAGTTCTCACTCAGTCCCTCAGAAAGTGCTCCCTTAATACCTTAGAAAGTGCTCCCTCAGTACCTCAGATAGTTCTCCCTCAGTACCTCAGATAGTTCTCCCTCAGTACCTCAGAGAGTGCTTCCTCAATACCTCAGAACTTGTTCCCTCAGTACCTCAGATAGTGCTCCCTCAATAACTTACAATGTGCTCCCTCAGTACCTCGGAAAATGCTTCCACAATACCTCAGAAAGTGCTCCATCAATACCACAGATAGTTCTCCCTCAGTACCTCAGAGAGTGCTTCCTCAATACCTCAGAAAGTGCTCCATCAATACCACAGATAGTTCTCCCTCAGTACTTCAGATAGTGCTCCCTCAATTACTCAGAAAGTGCTCCCTCAGTACCTCAGAAAGTGATCTCTCAATACCTCAGAAAGTGCTTCCTCAATACCTCAGAAAGTGCTTCCTCTGATCCTCAGAAATTGCTCCCTCAGTACCTCAGATACCTCAGAACGTGCTCCCTCAATGCCTCAGAAATTGCTTCCTCAATACCTCAGATAGTGCTCCCTCAATACCTCAGAAAGTGCTTCCTCTGACCCTCAGAAAGTGCTCCCTCAGTACCTCAGATAGTGCTCCCTCAATACCTCAGAAAGTGGTCCATCAACACCTCAGATAGTTCTCCCTCAGTACCTCAGATAGTGCTCCCTCAATACCTCAGAACATGCTCGCTCAGTACCTCAGATAGTTCTCCCTCAGTACCTCAGAAAATGCTTACTCAATACCTCAGAAAGTGCTCCCTCAATACTTCAGAAAGTGGTCCCTCAGTACCTCAGATAGTTCTCCCTCAGTCCCTCAGATAGTATTCGCTCAGAACCTCAGATAGTGCTTTCTCAGTACATCAGAAAGTGTTCCCTAAATACCTCAGATAGTGCTCCCTTAATACCTCAGAAAGTGCTCCCTCAGTAACTCAGATAGTTCTCCCTCAGTACCTCAGAGAGTGCTTCCTCAATACCTCAGATAGTTCTCTCTCAATACCTCTGAAATTGCTCCCTCAATACCTCAGATAGTTCTTCCTCAGTACCTCAGATAGTTCTCCCTCAATACTTCTGAAATGGCTCCCTCATGACCTCAGAAAGTTCTCGCTCAGTACCTCAGATAGTACTCACTCAGAACCTCAGCTAGTGCTTCCTCAGTACGTCAGAAAGTGCTCCCTCAACACCTCAGAAACTGCTCCCTCAGTACCTCAGATAGTTCTCCCTCAGTACCTCAGATAGTTTTCACTCAGTACCTCAGAAAGTACTCCCTAAATACCTCAGAGAGTGTTCCATCAGTACCTCAGAAAGTGCTCCATCAATACCTCAGAAAGTGCTCCATCAATACCTCAGAGAGTGCTCCCTCAATACCAAAGATAGTTCTCCTTCAATACCTCAGATAGTTCTCCCTCAAAACCTCTGAAAGTGCTCGCTCAATACCTCAGATAGTTCTCCCTCAATACCTCAGATAGTGCTCCTCAATACCTCAGATAGTTTTCCCTCAATACCGCAGATAGTGCTCCCTCAATACCTCAGATAGTTCTCCCTCAATACCTCTGAAAGTGCTCCCTCAATACATCAGAAAATTCTCCCTCAATGCCTCCGATAGTGCTCCCACAATACCTCAGATAGTTCTCCCTCAATACCTCAGATAGTGCTCCCGCAGTACCTCAGAAAGTGCTCCCTCAATACCTCAGAAAGTGCTCCCTCAGTACCTCAGGTAGTACTCACTCAGAACCTCAGCTAGTGCTTCCTCAGTACGTCAGAAAGTGCTCCCTCGATACCTCACAAAATGCTCCCTCAATATCTCAGATTGTTCTCCCTCAGTACCTCAGATAGTTCTCACTCAGTACCTCAGAAAGTGCTCCCTCAGTACCTCAGGTATTGCTCCCTCAATGCGTCAGATAGTGCTCCCTTAATACCTCAGAAAGTGCTCCCTCAGTACCTCAGATAGTTCTCCCTCAGTACCTCAGATAGTTCTCACTCAGTACCTCAGAGAGTGCTTCCTCAATACCTCAGAACTTGTTCCCTCAGTACCTCAGATAGTGCTCCCTCAATACCTCAGAAAGTGCTCCCTCAGTACCTCGGAAAGTGCTTCCACAATACCTCAGAAAGTGCTCCATCAATACCACAGATAGTTCTCCCTCAGTACCTCAGAGAGTGCTTCCTCAATACCTCAGAAAGTGCTCCATCAATACCACAGATAGTTCTCCCTCAGTACTTCAGATAGTGCTCCCTCAATTACTCAGAAAGTGCTCCCTCAGTACCTCAGAAAGTGATCCCTCAATACCTCAGAAAGTGCTTCCTCAATACCTCAGAAAGTGCTTCCTCTGATCCTCAGAAATTGCTCCCTCAGTACCTCAGATACCTCAGAACGTGCTCCCTCAATGCCTCAGAAATTGCTTCCTCAATACCTCAGATAGTGCTCCCTCAATACCTCAGAAAGTGCTTCCTCTGACCCTCAGAAAGTGCTCCCTCAGTACCTCAGATAGTGCTCCCTCAATACCTCAGAAAGTGGTCCATCAATACCTCACAAAATGCTCCCTCAATATCTCAGATAGTTCTCCCTCAGTACCTCAGATAGTTCTCACTCAGTACCTCAGAAAGTGCTCCCTCAGTACCTCAGGTGTTGCTCCCTCAATGCGTCAGATAGTGCTCCCTTAATACCTCAGAAAGTGCTCCCTCAGTACCTCAGATAGTTCTCCCTCAGTACCTCAGATAGTTCTCACTCAGTACCTCAGAGAGTGCTTCCTCAATACCTCAGAACTTGTTCCCTCAGTACCTCAGATAGTGCTCCCTCAATACCTCAGAAAGTGCTCCCTCAGTACCTCGGAAAGTGCTTCCTCAATACCTCAGAAAGTGCTCCATCAATACCACAGATAGTTCTCCCTCAGTACCTCAGAGAGTGCTTCCTCAATACCTCAGAAAGTGCTCCCTCAGTACTTCAAATAGTGCTCACTCAATACCTCAGAAAGTGCTTCCTCAATACCTCAGAAAGTGCTCCCTCAGTACCTCAGGAAGTGATCCCTCAATACCTCAGAAAGTGCTTCCTCTGACCCTCAGAAATTGCTCCCTCAGTACCTCAGATAGTGCTCCCTCTATACCTCAGAAAGTGCTCCGTCAATGCCTCAGAAAGTGCTTCCACAATACCTCAGATAGTGCTCCCTCAATACCTCAGAAAGCGCTTCCTCTGACCCTCAGAAAGTGCTCCCTCAATACCTCAGAAAGTGGTCCATCAATACCTCAGATAGTTCTCCCTCAGTACCTCAGATAGTGCTCCCTCAATACCTCAGAACTTGCTCGCTCAGTACCTCAGATAGTTCTCCCTCAGTACCTCAGAAAGTGCTTACTCAATATCCCAGAAAGTGCTCCCTCAATACTTCAGAAAGTGGTCCCTCAGTACCTCAGATAGTTCTCCCTCAGTACCTCAGATGGTACTCGCTCAGAACCTCCGATAGTGCTTCCTCAGTACGTCAGAAAGTGCTCCCTCAATACCTGAGAAACTGCGCCCTCAGTACCTCAGATAGTTCTCCCTCAGTACCTCAGATAGTTCTTACCCAGTACCTCAGAAAGTACTCCCTCAGGACTTCAGATATTGCTCCCTCAATGCCTTAGATAGTGCTCCCTTAATACCTCAGAAAGTGCTCCCTCAGTACCTCAGATAGTTCTCCCTCAGTACCTCAGATAGTTCTCACTCAGTACCTCAGAGAGTGTTTCCTCAATACCTCAGAACTTGTTCCCTCAGTACCTCAGATAGTGCTCCCTCAATACCTCAGAAAGTGCTCCCTCAGTACCTCGGAAAGTGCTTCCTCAATACCTCAGAAAGTGCTCCATCAATACCACAGATAGTTCTCCCTCAGTACCTCAGAGAGTGCTTCCTCAATACCTCAGAAAGTGCTCCCTCAGTACTTCAGATAGTGCTCACTCAATACCTCAGAAAGTGCTTCCTCAATACCTCAGAAAGTGCTCCCTCAGTACCTCAGGAAGTGATCCCTCAATACCTCAGAAAGTGCTTCCTCTGACCCTCAGAAATTGCTCCCTCAGTACCTCAGATAGTGCTCCCTCTATACCTCAGAAAGTGCTCCGTCAATGCCTCAGAAAGTGCTTCCACAATACCTCAGATAGTGCTCCCTCAATACCTCAGAAAGCGCTTCCTCTGACCCTTAGAAAGTGCTCCCTCAATACCTCAGAAAGTGGTCCATCAATACCTCAGATAGTTCTCCCTCAGTACCTCAGATAGTGCTCCCTCAATACCTCAGAACTTGCTCGCTCAGTACCTCAGATAGTTCTCCCTCAGTACCTCAGAAAGTGCTTACTCAATATCTCAGAAAGTGCTCCCTCAATACTTCAGAAAGTGGTCCCTCAGTACCTCAGATAGTTCTCCCTCAGTACCTCAGATGGTACTCGCTCAGAACCTCCGATAGTGCTTCCTCAGTACGTCAGTAAGTGCTCCCTCAATACCTGAGAAACTGCTCCCTCAGTACCTCAGATAGTTCTCCCTCAGTACCTCAGATAGTTCTTACTCAGTACCTCAGAAAGTACTCCCTCAGGACTTCAGATATTGCTCCCTCAATGCCTTAGATAGTGCTTCCTTAATACCTCAGAAAGTGCTCCCTCAGTAACTCAGATAGTTCTCCCTCAGTACCTCTGAGTGTGCTTCCTCAATACCTCAGAACTTGTTCCCTCAGTACCTCTGATAGTGCTCCCTCAATACCTCAGAAAGTGCTCCCTCAATACCTGAGATATTTCTCCCTGAGTACATCAGATAATGCTCCCTCAATACCTCAGAAAGTGCTCCCTCAGTAACTCAGAAAGTGCTTCCTCAATACCTCAGAAAGTGCTACCTCAGTACCTCAGATAGTGCTCCGCCAATACCTCAGAAATTGAACCATCAATACCTCAGAAAGTGCTTCCTCAATACCACAGAAAGTCCTTCCTCAATACCTCAGAAAGTGCTACCACAATACCTCAGAAAGTGATCCCTCAGTACCTCAGAAAGTGCTCCCTCAATACCTCAGATAATGCTCCCTCAATACCTCAGAAAGTGCTCGCTCAATACCTCAGATAGTGCTCCCACAGTACCTCAGATAGTACTCCCTCAGTACCTCAGAGAATGCTTCCTCAGTACGTCAGAAAGTGCCCGCTCAATACCTCAGAAAGTACTCCCTCAGTACCTCAGATAGTACTCCCTCAGTACCTCAGAGAATGCTTCCTCAGTACGTCAGAAAGTGCTCCATCAATACCTCAGAAAGTGTCCCCTCAGTACCTCAGAAAGTGCTCCCTCAATAACTCAGAATGTGCTCCATCAATACCTCAGATGGTTCTCCCTCAATACCTCAGAGAGTGCTTCCTCAATACCTCAGAAAGTGCTTCATCAATACCTCTGAAAGTGCTCCCCCCATACCTCAGAAAGTACTCCCTCAATACTCAGAAAGTGCTTCCTCAATACCTCAGAGAGTGCTTCCTCAATACCTCAGATAGTGCTCTCTCAATACCTCAAAAAGTGCTCCCTCACTACCTCAGATAATTCTCACTCAGTACCTCAGAACGTGCTCCCTCAATACCTCAGAAAGTGCTTCCTCAATACCTCAGAAAGTGCTCACTCAGTACCTCAGATAGTTCTCCCTCATTTCCTCAGATAGTTCTCCCTCAGTACCTCAGAAAGTGCTCCCTCAATACTTCAGAAAAATGGTCCCTCAGTACCTCAGATAGTTCTCCCTCAGTACCTCAGATAGTGCTCCCTCAGTACCTCAGATAGTGTTTCCTCAGTACCTCAGAAAGTGCTCCCTCAAAACCTCCGAAAGTGCTCCATCAATACCTCAGAAAGTGCTCCCTCAATACCTCAGATAGTGCTCCCTCAGTACCTCAGAACGTGGTCCCTCAATACCTCAGAGAGTGCTACCTCAATACCTCAGAAAGTGCTTCATCAATACCTCAGAAAGTGCTCCCTCAATACCTCAGAAAGTACTCCCTCAATACTCAGAAAGTGCTTCCTCAATACCTCAGAAAGTGCTTCCTCAATACCTCAGATAGTGCTCTCTCAATACCTCAAAAAGTGCTCCCTCAGTACCTCAGATAATTCTCCCTCAGTACCTCAGAACGTGCTCCCTCAATACCTCAGAAAGTGCTTCCTCAATACCTCAGAAAGTGCTCACTCAGTACCTCAGATAGTTCTCCCTCATTTCCTCAGATAGTTCTCCCTCAGTACCTCAGAAAGTGCTCCCTCAATACTTCAGAAAAATGGTCCCTCAGTACCTCAGATAGTTCTCCCTCAGTACCTCAGATAGTGCTCCCTCAGTACCTCAGATAGTGTTTCCTCAGTACCTCAGAAACTGCTCCCTCAATACCTCTGAAAGTGCTACCTCAATACCTCAGACAGTGCTCCCTCATTACCTCAGATAGTGCTCCCTCAGTACCTCAGATAGTGCTTCCTCAGTACCTCAGAAAGTGCTCCCTCAATACCTCAGAAAGTGCTCCCTCAACACCTCAGAAAGTGCTCCCTCAATACCTCAGAAAGTGCTCCCTCAGTACCTCAAATAGTGCTTCCTCAGTACTTCAGAAAGTCCTCCATCAATACTTCAGATAGTGCTCCCTCAATACCTCTGAAAGTGCTCCCTCAATACCTCAGATATTTTTCCCTCAATGCCTCAGATAGTGCTCCCTCAAAACTCAGATAGTGCTCCATCAATACCTCAGATAGTTCTGCCTCAATACCTCAGAAAGTGCTCCCTCAGTACCTCTGATAGTTCTCCCTCAGTACCTCAGAAAGTTCTCCCAAAATGCCTCAGATAGTGCTCCCTCAATACCACATAAAGTGCTCCCTCAATACCTCAGAATGTGCTCCCTCAATAACTCAGAAAGTGCTCCCTTAATACCGAAGAATTCATCACTTTGTTGTGTTTAACCCCAAAGCCCCTTAGACAGTATGTCCACAAAACATTCACATCCTCAACACTTCAGGGCTCAGGGCTCAGGGCTCAGCCCCCCCCCCCCCCCCCCCCCCCCCCCCCTCAGACTGTAAGGACCCACATCCACCCCTGTCCAAGATTGGAGTCCAGGTCCCCAGAACATTACTTGTCTCTCTGATCCTCAGCATCCCACCCAGACTCACACCCTCTACTCTATCCCTGTAATGCTGCATTTCCCATGGCATCTTTGGGCGGTGAGAGGAAACTGGAGCACCCGGAGGGAACCCGCACAGATACAGAGAGATTGTGTAAACTCCACACAGACAGTCACCGGGAGTTAGAATCAAACCACTGGGGCTCCGTGCTGTCCTCTCTCCTTGGATGCCATCTCATCTAACCTTTTACTAAGCAGTCTCCCATGTGAAACCTTCTCATCTGTCTCCTTGGTCATCCCTTCAAAAGCTCTATCAAGTTGGACACATTATTTCCACAAACAAAGCCAAGCTGACCATCCCTAATCAATTCTTGCTTTTCCAAATACATGTAAGTTGTCTCTCAGAATGCACTCCAACAGCTTACCCACCACTGCCATCAGGCTCACAGCTCCATAGTTCAATGGCTGTTCCTTGCAGCCTTACTTCAATAATGGCCCATCATTAATCACCCTCCAATCTTCAGGCACAACACCCGTTGTCACTGATCGGTCCATCTGACAAGGCCATCTCCATCCTTCTGTAACCTAAGGCTATCCTCCTCAGTATTTATCACCCCACCAATCTTCATATCATTCATGAACCCAATGATTCACCCTCCACCATTCAAATCTAAATCTTTTCTAACAACCACATCAGCAAGACCCCAGCAGTGAGACATGAATGGACAGAGATTTCTAACTGGGCCATCACTGTCTGCTTCCTGCCACTCAGCATTCTGCACCAAATTCCTTGGATCTTGAGTTTTTATGTTCACTATCAGTTTCCAGTATGGGTCCTGATAAAAGCCTTACTGACCTCCAAGCAGACGACAGGAAAGTATTGCCCTTATTTACACACCTGGTCACCTCCTTAAAAAGTGCAATCCCATTGGTCAGACCTGCCCTCCCCTTAACACAACCATTCTGACTGTTCATCATGAACTCCAGTCTCTGTAAATGCTGATTAATTCTATCTCCCAAAATTGCTTCCAACAGACGCCCCACCCACGATATTAGCCTGACTGGCCTGTAGCTGCCTGGTATATCCCATGTTCCGTCTTGAATAACAGTACCACATGGTCAGTCCGACGGCACCTCTCCTGTGGCCAGAGGGGATTTGAAAATGTTTGCAAGTGTCCCTGCTACTTCCTCCATCCCCTCATTCGGTAAACTGAGATACATTTCCACCATCTTTGGAGATTTACTGGTTTGTCAGAAGGCCAGACTACTCAGAACCATCTCTCTCTCTATATATGCTAATACATTTAATTGTATCACAGAGCATCTCCACGATTTCATACCGTCCCTGTCCCAATGAGCATTGACAAAATGCATCCATTCACTGTAGCCTCTGGGTCCATGCACAACTTCTCACTGTGTTCCACAACCTACTCTTTCTCTCATTATCAATTCACCCTTAATGTCACTGTAAAGTACTGTCAGATTTTTATTTCCTCTCTTAGCACTCCTCGTTCCCAGACAAATAGCCTGCGATACGATTTGGAGGAGTGTGGGATGTCATTCTGGATGTGGATTAGCATTGGGAAGCTCAGAAATAAGGAACACACGACTGTGCTGAGTGTGGGGCAGTGGGATTCATTTGGGATGAGCACACGGAAGCTGAGGAATAAGCCTCAGCCCTGTCGGCTGCAAAGGGACTTGGATATGATGCAGAGCTGGGCTGAGGAGTGGCAGATGGAGTTCTACCCTGCCAAGTGTGAGGTTGTCCATTTTGGAAAGACAAATAAGAATGCGGAATACAGGGTTAACGGTAAGGTTCTTAGTAAGGTTCTTAGTAAGGAGCAGAGGGATCTTGGGGTCTATGTTCATAGATCTTTGAAAGTTGCCACTCAGGTGGATAGAGCTTGTAAGAAGGCCTATGGTGTATTAGCGTTCATTAGCAGAGGGATTAATTCAAGAGTCGTGAAGTGATGTTACAGCTGTACAGGACTTTGGTTAGGCCACATTTGGAGTACTGTGTGCAGTTCTGGTCGCCTCACTTTAGGAAATATGTGGAAGCTTTGGAGAGGGTGCAGAGAAGATTTACCAGGATGTTGCCTGGAATGGAGAATAGGTCGTACAAGGATAGGTTGAGAGTGCTAGGCCTTTTCTAGTTGGAACGGAGAAGGATGAGGGGTGACTTGATAGAGGTTTATAATATGATCAGGGAAATAGATAGAGTAGACAGTCAGAAACTTTTTCCCCGGGTACAACAGAGTGTTACAAGGGGACATAAATTTGAGGTGAAGGGTGGAAGGTATAGGGGAGATGTCAGGGGTCGGTTCTTTACCCAGAGAGTGGGGGGGGGAGGGGGGGGGGCATGGAATGCGCTGCCTGTGGGAGTTGTAGAGTCAGAATCTTTGGTGACCTTTAAGCGGCAATTGGATAGGTACATGGATGGGTGCTTAAGCTAGGACAAATGTTCGGCACAACATCGTGGGCCAAAGGGCCTGTTCTGTGCTGTATTGTTCTATGTTCTATGTTCTATATCCTCTGACAGTGCAGCGCTCCCTCAGTACTGACCCTCTGACAGTGCAGCTCTCCCTCAGTACTGACCCTCTGACAGTGCAGCTCTCCCTCAGTACTGACCCTCTGACAGTGCAGCGCTCCCTCAGTACTGACCCTCTGACAGTGCAGCGCTCCCTCAGTACTGACGCTCTGACAGTGCAGCGCTCCCTCAGTACTGACCCTCTGACAATACAGCTCTCCCTCAGCACTGCTCCTTTGACCCTGCAGCACACTCTCAGAAATGACGCTTTGACACAACAGCTTTCCCTCAGTACTGACCCTCTAACTCTGCAGCACTCTCTTTGTCCTGACATTTCCACAGTGCAGCATTCCCTCAGTACTGACACTCATACAGTGTGGCATCCCCTCAGTACTGACCCTCCGACAATGTGGCACTCCCTCAATACAGATGCTCTTACAGTGCAGCACTCCCTCGGTACTGACCCTCCGATAACGTGGCATTTTCTCAGTACCAACCCTCCGGCAGAGCAGAACTCCCTCAGTACTGACAATCTGATAGTGCGGCACTGCCTCATTCCTGCACTTCTGATAGTCCAGCACTCCCTCAGTACTGACCCTTTGGCAGTGCAGCACTCCCTCAGTACTGACCCTCTGAAACAACACTCCCTCAGAACTGACACACTGACCGTGTAGCTCTCCCTCAGTAATGACCCTTTGAGTGTGCATCACTCTCGCAGTACTGACCCTCTGGCAGTGCAGCAATCACTCAGTACAGACTGTCCGACAGATAGCATGGAACTCCCTCAGTACTGACCCCTCACAGCATGGTGATCCCTCACTACTCATCCACTCAGAGTGCGTTGCTCCCTCAGTTCTAACCCTTTCACAGTGCAGCGCTCCGTCAGTAGTAACCCTCTCACAGTGCGACACTCTGACAGCATGGCGATCCATTAGTACTGACCGTCAGAGAGTGCACACTTCATCACTACTGACCCTCTCCCTGCACAGCAATCCCTTCATCCTGACGTTCTGACAATGCAGCACTCACTCCACACTGACCTTCCGACAATGCAGCACTCCCTCCACACTGATCCTCTGACAATGCTGTACTCCCTCCACACTGACCCTCTGACAATGCAGCACTACCTGCACACTGACCCTCTGACAATGCAGCACTACCTGCACACTGACCCTCTGACAATGCAGCACTCCCTCCACACTGACCCTCTGACAATGCTGTACTCCCTCCACACTGACCCTCTGACAATGCAGCACTACCTGCACACTGACCCTCTGACAATGCAGCACTACCTGCACACTGACCCTCTGACAATGCAGCACTCACTCCACACTGACCTTCCGACAATGCAGCACTCCCTCCACACTGATCCTCTGACAATGCTGTACTCCCTCCACACTGATCCTCTGACAATGCTGTACTCCCTCCACACTGACCCTCTGACAATGCAGCACTACCTGCACACTGAACCTCTGACAATGCAGCACTCCCTCCACACTGACCCTCTGACAATGCTGCACTCTCTCCACACTGACCCTCTGACAATGCAGCCCTACCTCCACACTGACCCTCTGACAATGCTGCACTCCCTCCACTCTGACCCTCTGACAATGCTGCACTCCCTCCACACTGATCCTCTGACAATGCTGCACTCCCTCCATCCTGACGTTCTGACAATGCAGCATTCCCTCCACACTGATCCTCTGACAATGCTGCAATCCCTCCACACTGACCCTCTGACAATGCTGTACACCCTCCACACTGATCCTCTGACAATGCTTCACTCCCTCCACACTGACGCTCTGACAATGCTGCACTCCCTCCACACTGACCCTCTGACAATGCTGCAATCCCTCCACACTGACCCTCTGATAATGCTGCACTCTCTCTATACTAATCCTCTGACAATGCAGCACTACCTCCACACTGACCCTCTGATAATGCTGTACTCTCTCTATACTAATCCTCTGACAATGCTGCACTCCCTCCACACTGACCCTCTGACAATGCTGCACTCCCGACACACTGACCCTCTGACAATGCAGCACTCCCTCCACACTGACCCTCTGACAATGCTGCACTCCCTCCACACTGACCCTCTGACAATGCTGCACTCCCGACACACTGATACTCTGACAATGCAGCACTCCCTCCACACTGACCCTCTGACAATGCTACACTCCCTCCACACTGACCCTCTGACAATCCTGCACTCCCTCCACACTGACCCTCTGACAATGCTGCACTCCCTCCACACTGACCCTCTGACAATGCAGCACTACCTCCACACTGAACCTCTGACAATGCTGCACTCCCTCCACACTGACTGTCTGACAATGCAGCACTCCCTCCACACTGACCCTCTGACAATGCTGCACTCGCTCCACACTGACCCTCTGACAATGCAGCACTCCCTCCACACTGACCCTCTGACAATGCTGCACTCCCTCCACACTGACCCTCTGTCAATGCTGCACTCCCTCCACACTGACCCTCTGACAATGCAGCACTACCTCCACACTGACCCTCTGACAATGCTGCACTCCCTCCACACTGACCCTCTGACAATGCTGCACTCCCTCCACACTGACCCCCTGACAATGCTGCACTCCCTCCACACTGACCCTCTGACAATGCAGCACTACCTCCACACTGACCCTCTGACAATGCTGCACTCCCTCCACACTGACCCTCTGACAATGCTGCACTCTCTCTATACTAATCCTCTGACAATGCTGCACTCCCTCCACACTGACCCTCTGACAATGCTGCACTCTCTCTCTACTAATCCTCTGACAATGCTGCACTCCCTGCACACTGACCCTCTGACAATGCTGCACTCCCTCCACACTGACCCTCTGACAATGCAGCACTACCTCCACACTGAACCTCTGACAATGCTGCACTCCCTCCACACTGACTGTCTGACAATGCAGCACTCCCTCCACACTGACCCTCTGACAATGCTGCACTCCCGACACACTGACCCTCTGACAATGCAGCACTCCCTCCACACTGACCCTCTGACAATGCTGCACTCCCTCCACACTGACCCTCTGACAATGCTGCACTCCCGACACACTGATACTCTGACAATGCAGCACTCCCTCCACACTGACCCTCTGACAATGCAGCACTCCCTCCACACTGACCCTCTGACAATGCTGCACTCCCTCCACACTGACCCTCTGAAAATGCTGCACTCCCTCCACACTGACTCTCTGACAATGCAGCACTACATCCACACTGACCCTCTGACAATGCTGCACTCCCTCCACACTGATCCTCTGACAATGCTGCACTCTCTCTATACTAATCCTCTGACAATGCTGCACTCCCTCCACACTGACCCTCTGACAATGCTGCACTCTCTCTATACTAATCCGCTGACAATGCAGCACTCCCTCCACACTGACCCTCTGACAATGCTGCACTCCCTCCACACTGACCCTCTGACAATGCAGCACTCCCTCCACACTGACCCTCTGACAATGCTGCATTCCCTCCACACTGATCCTCTGATAGTGATGTGCTCCCTCAGTACTGACTCTCTGGCAGAGTGGAGGTGGCCCTATACTGACCCTCCGACAGTGTGTCCCAATCTCAGGACAAATCCTCTGACAGTACAACACTCCATCACAACTGACACTCTGAGAGTACAGCACTGCCTCAGTACTGACTCATTGACAGTGTAGCACTCCCTCAGTACTGACCCATTGACAGTGTATCTCTCCCTCAGTACTGACCTTCTGCCTCGGTCCTGCACGTCTGACCGTCCAGCAGTGCCTCAGTACTGTCTATCTGACAGTGTAGCATTCTCGCTGTACTAACCCTCTGTTAGTGCTGCACTCTCTCTGTACTAACCCTCTGACAGTGCAGCACTCCCTCAGTACTGACCATCTGACAGTGCAGCACTCCCTCAGTACTGACCCACTGACAGTGCAGCACTCCCTCAGTACTGATCCTCTGACAGTGCAGCACTCCCTCAGTACTGACCCTCTGACAGTGCAGCACTCCTTCAGTACTGACCCTCTGGCAGTGCAGCACTCCCTCAGTACTGACCCTTTGGCAGTGCAGCATTCCCTCAGTACTGACCCTCTGACAGTGCAGCACTCCCTCAGTACTGACCCTCTGACAGTGCAGCTCTCCCTCAGTACTGACCCTCTGACCGTGCAGCACTCCCTCAGTACTGATCCTCTAACAGTGCAGCACTCCCTCAGTACTGACCCTCTGACAGTGCAGCACCCGCTCGGTACTGACCCTCTGACAGTGCAGTTCTCCCTCAGTACTGACCCTCTGACAGTGCAGCTCTCCCTCAGTACTGACCCTCTGACAGTGCAGCTCTCCCTCAGTACTGACCAGCTGACAGTGCAGCATTCCCTCAGTACTGACCCTCTGACAGTGCAGCACTCCCTCAGCTCTGACCCTCTGACAGTGCAGCACTCCCTCAGTACTGACCCTCTGACAGTGCAGCACTCCCTCAGCACTGAACCTCTGACAGTGCAGCACTCCCTCAGCACAGACCCTCTGACAGTGCAGCTCTCCCTCAGTACTGACCCTCTGACAGTGCAGCACTCCCTCAGTACTGACCCTCTGACAGTGCAGCACTCCCTCAGTACTGACCGTCTGGCAGTGCAGCACTCCCTCAGTACTGACCCTCTGACAGTGCAGCACTCCCTCAGTACTGACCCTCTGACAGTTCAGCACTCCCTCAGTGCTGACCCACTGACAGTGCAGCACTCCCTCAGCACTGACCCACTGACAGTGCAGCACTCCCTCAGTGCTGACCCTCTGGCAGTGCGGCACTCCCTCAGTACTGACCATCTGAGAGTGCAGCTCTGCCTCAGTACTGACCCTCTGACAGTGCTGCACTCCCTCAGTACTGACCCTCGGACAGTGCAGCTCTCCCTCAGTACTGACCCTCTGGCAGAGCAGCATTCCCTCAGTACTGACCATCTGACAGTGCAGAACTCCCTCAGTACTGACCCTCTGACAGTGCAGCACTCCCTCAGTACTGACCCTCTGACAGGGCAGCACTCCCTCAGTACTGACCCTCTGACAGTGCAGCTCTCCCTCAGTACTGACCCTCTGACAGTGCAGCACTCCCTCAGTACTGATCCTCTAACAGTGCAGCACTCCCTCAGTACTGACCCTCTGACAGTGCAGCTCTCCTTCCGTACTGAAGATCTGACAGTGCAGCACTCCCTCAGTACTGACCCTCTGACAGTGCAGCACTCCCTCAGTACTGACCCGCTGGCAGTGCAGCACTCCCTCAGTACTGACCCTCTGACAGTGCAGCACTCCCTCAGTACTGACCCTCTGACAGTGCAGCACTCCCTCAGTACTGACCCTCTGGCAGTGCGGCACTCCCTCAGTACTGACCATCTGACAGTGCAGCTCTCCCTCAGTACTGACCCTCTGACAGTGCTGCACTCCCTCAGTACTGACCCTCAGACAGTGCAGCATTCCCTCAGTACTGACCCTCTGGCAATGCAGCATTCCCTCAGTACTGACCCTCTGACAATGCAGCACTCCCTCAGTACTGACCCTCTGACAGTACAGCTCTCCCTCAGTACTGACCCTCTGGCAGTGCAGCACTCCCTCAGTACTGACCCTCTGACAGTGCAGCACTCCCTCAGTACTGAACCTCTGACAGTGCAGCACTCCCTCAGTACTGACCCTTGGACAGTGCAGCACTCCCTCAGTACTGACCCTCTGACAGTGCAGCACTCCCTCAGTACTGACCCTCTGAGAGTGCAGCATTCCCTCAGTACTGACCATCTGACAGTACAGCACTCCCTCAGTACTGACCCACTGACAGTGCAGCACTCCCTCAGTACTGACCCTCTGACAGTGCAGCACTCCCTCAGTACTGACCGTCTGGCAGTGCAGCACTCCCTCAGTACTGACCCTCTGACAGTGCAGCACTCCCTCAGTACTGACCCTCTGACAGTGCAGCACTCCCTCAGTACTGACCGTCTGGCAGTGCAGCACTCCCTCAGTACTGACCCTCTGACAGTGCAACACTCCCTCAGTACTGACCCTCTGACAGTTCAGCACTCCCTCAGTGCTGACACACTGACAGTGCAGCACTCCCTCAGCACTGACCCACTGACAGTGCAGCACTCCCTCAGTGCTGACCCTCTGGCAGTGCGGCACTCCCTCAGTACTGACCATCCGAGAGTGCAGCTCTGCCTCAGTACTGACCCTCTGACAGTGCTGCACTCCCTCAGTACTGACCCTCGGACAGTGCAGCTCTCCCTCAGTACTGACCCTCTGGCAGAGCAGCATTCCCTCAGTACTGACTCTCTGACAGTGCAGAACTCCCTCAGTACTGACCCTCTGACAGTGCAGCACTCCCTCAGTACTGACCCTCTGACAGGGCAGCACTCCCTCAGTACTGACCCTCTGACAGTGCAGCTCTCCCTCAGTACTGACCCTCTGACAGTGCAGCACTCCCTCAGTACTGATCCTCTAACAGTGCAGCACTCCCTCAGTACTGACCCTCTGACAGTGCAGCTCTCCCTCCGTACTGAAGATCTGACAGTGCAGCACTCCCTCAGTACTGACCCTCTGACAGTGCAGCACTCCCTCAGTACTGACCCTCTGGCAGTGCAGCACTCCCTCAGTACTGACCCTCTGACAGTGCAGCACTCCCTCAGTACTGACCCTCTGACAGTGCAGCACTCCCTCAGTACTGACCCTCTGGCAGTGCGGCACTCCCTCAGTACTGACCATCTGACAGTGCAGCTCTCCCTCAGTACTGACCCTCTGACAGTGCTGCACTCCCTCAGTACTGACCCTCAGACAGTGCAGCATTCCCTCAGTACTGACCCTCTGGCAGTGCAGCATTCCCTCAGTACTGACCCTCTGACAATGCAGCACTCCCTCAGTACTGACCCACTGACAGTACAGCTCTCCCTCAGTACTGACCCTCTGGCAGTGCAGCACTCCCTCAGTACTGACCCTCTGACAGTGCAGCACTCCCTCAGTACTGAACCTCTGACAGTGCAGCACTCCCTCAGTACTGACCCTTGGACAGTGCAGCACTCCCTCAGTACTGACCCTCTGACAGTGCAGCACTCCCTCAGTACTGACCCTCTGAGAGTGCAGCATTCCCTCAGTACTGACCATCTGACAGTACAGCACTCCCTCAGTACTGACCCTCTGACAGTGCAGCTCTACCTCAGTACTGACCCTCTGACAGTGCAGCACTCTCTCAGTACTGACCCACTGACAGTGCAGCACTCTCTCAGTACTGACCCACTGACAGTGCAGCACTCCCTCAGTACTGACCATCTGACAGTGCAGCACGCCGTCAGTACTGACACTCTGACAGTGCAGCACTCCCTCAGTACTGACCCTCTGACAGTGCAGCACTCCCTCAGTACTGACCCTCTGACACTGCAGCACTCCCTCAGTACTGACCATCTGACAGTGTAGCACTCTCTCAGTACTGACCCTCTGACAGTGCAGCACTCCCTCAATACTGACCATCTGACAGTGCAGCCTTCCCTCAGTACTGACCCTCTGACAGTGCAGCACTCCCTCAGTACTGACCCTCTGACACTGCAGCACTCCCTCAGTACTGACCATCTGACAGTGCAGCACTCCCTCAGTACTGACCCGCTGACAGTGCAGCACTCCCTCAGTACTGACCATCTGACTGTGCAGCTCTCCCTCAGTACTGACCCTCTGACAGTACAGGTCTCCCTCAGTACTGACCCTCTGGCAGTGCAGCACTCCCTCAGTACTGACCCTCTGGCTGTGCAGCTCTCCCTCAGTACTGACCATCTGACAGTACAGGTCTCCCTCAGTACTGACCCTCTGACAGTGCAGCACTCCCTCAGTACTGACCGTCGGACAGTGCAGCACTCCCTCAGTACTGACCCTCTGACAGTGCAGCACTCCCTCAGTATTGACCCTCTGACGGTGCAGCATTCCCTCAGTACTGACCATCTGACAGTACAGCACTCCCTCAGTACTGACCCTCTGACAGTGCCGCTCTCCCTCAGTACAGACCCTCTGACAGTGCAGCACTCTCTAAGTACTGACCCACTGACAGTGCAGCTCTCCCTCAGTACTGACCCTCTGACAGTGCAGCTCTCCCTCAGTACTGAACTTCTGACAGTGCAGCACTCTGTCAGTTCTGACCCTCTGTCAGTGCTGCACTCCCTCAGTACTGACCATCTGCCAGTGCAGCACTCCCTCAGTACTGACCCTCTGACAGTGCAGCACCCGCTCGGTACTGACCCTCTGACAGTGCAGTTCTCCCTCAGTACTGACCCTCTGACAGTGCAGCTCTCCCTCAGTACTGACCCTCTGACAGTGCAGCATTCCCTCAGTTCTGACCCTCTGACAGTGCAGCACTCCCTCAGCTCTGACCCTCTGACAGTGCAGCACTCCCTCAGTACTGACCCTCTGACAGTGCAGCACTCCCTCAGCACTGAATCTCTGACAGTGCAGCAATCCCTCAGCACAGACCCTCTGACAGTGCAGCTCTCCCTCAGTACTGACCCTCTGATAGTGCAGCACTCCCTCAGTACTGACCCTCTGACAGTGCAACACTCCCTCAGTACTGACCGTCTGGCAGTGCAGCACTCCCTCAGTACTGACCCTCTGACAGTGCAGCACTCCCTCAGTACTGACCCTCTGACAGTGCAGCACTCCCTCAGTACTGACCCTCTGACAGTGCAGCACTCCCTCAGTACTGACCGTCTGGCAGTGCAGCACTCCCTCAGTACTGACCCTCTGACAGTGCAGCACTCCCTCAGTACTGACCCTCTGACAGTGCAGCACTCCCTCAGTACTGACCGTCTGGCAGTGCAGCACTCCCTCAGTACTGACCCTCTGACAGTGCAGCACTCCCTCAGTACTGACCCTCTGACAGTTCAGCACTCCCTCAGTGCTGACCCACTGACAGTGCAGCACTCCCTCAGCACTGACCCACTGACAGTGCAGCACTCCCTCAGTTCTGACCCTCTGGCAGTGCGGCACTCCCTCAGTACTGACCATCTGAGAGTGCAGCTCTGCCTCAGTACTGACCCTCTGACAGTGCTGCACTCCCTCAGTACTGACCCTCGGACAGTGCAGCTCTCCCTCAGTACTGACCCTCTGGCAGAGCAGCATTCCCTCAGTACTGACCCTCTGACAGTGCAGAACTCCCTCAGTACTGACCCTCTGACAGTGCAGCACTCCCTCAGTACTGACCCTCTGACAGGGCAGCACTCCCTCAGTACTGACCCTCTGACAGTGCAGCTCTCCCTCAGTACTGACCCTCTGACAGTGCAGCACTCCCTCAGTACTGGTCCTCTAACAGTGCAGCACTCCCTCAGTACTGACCCTCTGACAGTGCAGCTCTCCCTCCGTACTGAAGATCTGACAGTGCAGCACTCCCTCAGTACTGACCCTCTGACAGTGCAGCACTCCCTCAGTACTGACCCTCTGGCAGTGCAGCACTCCCTCAGTACTGACCCTCTGACAGTGCAGCACTCCCTCAGTACTGACCCTCTGACAGTGCAGCACTCCCTCAGTATTGACCCTCTGGCAGTGCGGCACTCCCTCAGTACTGACCATCTGACAGTGCAGCTCTCCCTCAGTACTGACCCTCTGACAGTGCTGCATTCCCTCAGTACTGACCCTCAGACAGTGCAGCATTCCCTCAGTACTGACCCTCTGGCAGTGCAGCATTCCCTCTGTACTGACCCTCTGACAATGCAGCACTCCCTCAGTACTGACCCACTGACAGTACAGCTCTCCCTCAGTACTGACCCTCTGACAGTGCAGCACTCCCTCAGTACTGACCCTCTGACAGTGCAGCACTCCCTCAGTACTGAACCTCTGACAGTGCAGCACTCCCTCAGTACTGACCCTCTGACAGTGCAGCACTCCCTCAGTACTGACCGTCGGACAGTGCAGCACTCCCTCAGTACTGACCCTCTGACAGTGCAGCACTCCCTCAGTATTGACCCTCTGACGGTGCAGCATTCCCTCAGTACTGACCATCTGACATTACAGCACTCCCTCAGTACTGACCCTCTGACAGTGCCGCTCTCCCTCAGTACAGACCCTCTGACAGTGCAGCACTCTCTAAGTACTGACCCACTGACAGTGCAGCTCTCCCTCAGTACTGACCCTCTGACAGTGCAGCTCTCCCTCAGTACTGAACTTCTGACAGTGCAGCACTCTGTCAGTACTGACCCTCTGTCAGTGCTGCACTCCCTCAGTACTGACCATCTGCCAGTGCAGCACTCCCTCAGTACTGACCCTCTGACAGTGCAGCACCCGCTCGGTACTGACCCTCTGACAGTGCAGTTCTCCCTCAGTACTGACCCTCTGACAGCGCAGCTCTCCCTCAGTACTGACCCTCTGACAGTGCAGCATTCCCTCAGTTCTGACCCTCTGACAGTGCAGCACTCCCTCAGCACTGACCCTCTGACAGTGCAGCAATCCCTCAGTACTGACCCTCTGACAGTGCAGCACTCCCTCAGCACTGAACCTCTGACAGTGCAGCAATCCCTCAGCACAGACCCTCTGACAGTGCAGCCCTCCCTCAGTACTGACCCTCTGATAGTGCAGCACTCCCTCAGTACTGACCCTCTGACAGTGCAACACTCCCTCAGTACTGACCGTCTGGCAGTGCAGCACTCCCTCAGTACTGACCCTCTGACAGTGCAGCACTCCCTCAGTACTGACCCTCTGACAGTGCAGCACTCCCTCAGTACTGACCCTCTGACAGTGCAGCACTCCCTCAGTACTGACCGTCTGGCAGTGCAGCACTCCCTCAGTACTGACCCTCTGACAGCGCAGCACTCCCTCAGTACTGACCCTCTGACAGTGCAGCACTCCCTCAGTACTGACCGTCTGGCAGTGCAGCACTCCCACAGTACTGACCCTCTGACAGTGCAGCACTCCCTCAGTACTGACCCTCTGACAGTTCAGCACTCCCTCAGTGCTGACCCACTGACAGTGCAGCACTCCCTCAGCACTGACCCTCTGACAGTGCAGCACTCCCTCAGTGCTGACCCTCTGGCAGTGCGGCACTCCCTCAGTACTGACCATCTGAGAGTGCAGCTCTGCCTCAGTACTGACCCTCTGACAGTGCTGCACTCCCTCAGTACTGACCCTCGGACAGTGCAGCTCTCCCTCAGTACTGACCCTCTGGCAGAGCAGCATTCCCTCAGTACTGACCCTCTGACAGTGCAGCACTCCCTCAGTACTGACCCTCTGACAGGGCAGCACTCCCTCAGTACTGACCCTCTGACAGTGCAGCTCTCCCTCAGTACTGACCCTCTGACAGTGCAGCACTCCCTCAGTACTGGTCCTCTAACAGTGCAGCACTCCCTCAGTACTGACCCTCTGACAGTGCAGCTCTCCCTCCGTACTGAAGATCTGACAGTGCAGCACTCCCTCAGTACTGACCCTCTGACAGTGCAGCACTCCCTCAGTACTGACCCTCTGGCAGTGCAGCACTCCCTCAGTACTGACCCTCTGACAGTGCAGCACTCCCTCAGTACTGACCCTCTGACAGTGCAGCACTCCCTCAGTATTGACCCTCTGGCAGTGCGGCACTCCCTCAGTACTGACCATCTGACAGTGCAGCTCTCCCTCAGTACTGACCCTCTGACAGTGCTGCACTCCCTCAGTACTGACCCTCAGACAGTGCAGCATTCCCTCAGTACAGACCCTCTGGCAGTGCAGCATTCCCTCAGTACTGACCCTCTGACAATGCAGCACTCCCTCAGTACTGACCCACTGACAGTACAGCTCTCCCTCAGTACTGACCCTCTGGCAGTGCAGCACTCCCTCAGTACTGACCCTCTGACAGTGCAGCACTCCCTCAGTACTGAACCTCTGACAGTGCAGCACTCCCTCAGTACTGACCCTTGGACAGTGCAGCACTCCCTCAGTACTGACCCTCTGACAGTGCAGCACTCCCTCAGTACTGACCCTCTGAGAGTGCAGCATTCCCTCAGTACTGACCATCTGACAGTACAGCACTCCCTCAGTACTGACCCTCTGACAGTGCAGCTCTCCCTCAGTACTGACCCTCTGACAGTGCAGCACTCTCTCAGTACTGACCCACTGACAGTGCAGCACTCTCTCAGTACTGACCCACTGACAGTGCAGCACTCCCTCAGTACTGACCATCTGACAGTGCAGCACGCCGTCTGTACTGACACTCTGACAGTGCAGCACTCCCTCAGTACTGACCCTCTGACAGTGCAGCACTCCCTCAGTACTGACCCTCTGACACTGCAGCACTCCCTCAGTACTGACCATCTGACAGTGTAGCACTCTCTCAGTACTGACCCTCTGACAGTGCAGCACTCCCTCAATACTGACCATCTGACAGTGCAGCCTTCCCTCAGTACTGACCCTCTGACAGTGCAGCACTCCCTCAGTACTGACCCTCTGACACTGCAGCACTCCCTCAGTACTGACCATCTGACAGTGCAGCACTCCCTCAGTACTGACCCGCTGACAGTGCAGCACTCCCTCAGTACTGACCATCTGACTGTGCAGCTCTCCCTCAGTACTGACCCTCTGACAGTACAGGTCTCCCTCAGTACTGACCCTCTGGCAGTGCAGCACTCCCTCAGTACTGACCCTCTGGCTGTGCAGCTCTCCCTCAGTACTGACCCTCTGACAGTACAGGTCTCCCTCAGTACTGACCCTCTGACAGTGCAGCACTCCCTCAGTACTGACCGTCGGACAGTGCAGCACTCCCTCAGTACTGACCCTCTGACAGTGCAGCACTCCCTCAGTATTGACCCTCTGACGGTGCAGCATTCCCTCAGTACTGACCATCTGACAGTACAGCACTCCCTCAGTACTGACCCTCTGACAGTGCCGCTCTCCCTCAGTACAGACCCTCTGACAGTGCAGCACTCTCTAAGTACTGACCCACTGACAGTGCAGCTCTCCCTCAGTACTGACCCTCTGACAGTGCAGCTCTCCCTCAGTACTGAACTTCTGACAGTGCAGCACTCTGTCAGTACTGACCCTCTGTCAGTGCTGCACTCCCTCAGTACTGACCATCTGCCAGTGCAGCACTCCCTCAGTACTGACCCTCTGACAGTGCAGCACCCGCTCGGTACTGACCCTCTGACAGTGCAGTTCTCCCTCAGTACTGACCCTCTGACAGTGCAGCTCTCCCTCAGTACTGACCCTCTGACAGTGCAGCATTCCCTCAGTACTGACCCTCTGACAGTGCAGCACTCCCTCAGCTCTGACCCTCTGAGAGTGCAGCATTCCCTCAGTACTGACCCTCTGACAGTGCAGCACTCCCTCAGCACTGAACCTCTGACAGTGCAGCACTCCCTCAGCACAGACCCTCTGACAGTGCAGCTCTCCCTCAGTACTGACCCTCTGATAGTGCAGCACTCCCTCAGTACTGACCCTCTGACAGTGCAACACTCCCTCAGTACTGACCGTCTGGCAGTGCAGCACTCCCTCAGTACTGACCCTCTGACAGTGCAGCACTCCCTCAGTACTGACCCTCTGACAGTTCAGCACTCCCTCAGTGCTGACCCACTGACAGTGCAGCACTCCCTCAGCACTGACCCACTGACAGTGCAGCACTCCCTCAGTGCTGACCCTCTGGCAGTGCGGCACTCCCTCAGTACTGACCATCTGAGAGTGCAGCTCTGCCTCAGTACTGACCCTCTGACAGTGCTGCACTCCCTCAGTACTGACCCTCGGACAGTGCAGCTCTCCCTCAGTACTGACCCTCTGGCAGAGCAGCATTCCCTCAGTACTGACCCTCTGACAGTGCAGAACTCCCTCAGTACTGACCCTCTGACAGTGCAGCACTCCCTCAGTACTGACCCTCTGACAGGGCAGCACTCCCTCAGTACTGATCCTCTAACAGTGCAGCACTCCCTCAGTACTGACCCTCTGACAGTGCAGCTCTCCCTCAGTACTGAAGATCTGACAGTGCAGCACTCCCTCAGTACTGACCCTCTGACAGTGCAGCACTCCCTCAGTACTGACCCTCTGGCAGTGCAGCACTCCCTCAGTACTGACCCTCTGACAGTGCAGCATTCCCTCAGTACTGACCCTCTGACAGTGCAGCATTCCCTCAGTACTGACCCTCTGACAGTGCAGCTCTCCCTCAGTACTGAAGATCTGACAGTGCAGCACTCCCTCAGTACTGACCCTCTGACAGTGCAGCACTCCCTCAGTACTGACCATCTGACAGTGCAGCTCTCCCTCAGTACTGACCCTCTGACAGTGCTGCACTCCCTCAGTACTGACCCTCAGACAGTGCAGCATTCCCTCAGTACTGACCCTCTGGCAGTGCAGCATTCCCTCAGTACTGACCCTCTGACAGTGCAGCACTCCCTCAGTACTGACCCTCTGACAGTGCAGCACTACCTCAGTACTGACCCTCTGACAGTACAGCTCTCCCTCAGTACTGATCCTCTGACAGTGCAGCACTCCCTCAGTACTGACCCTCTGACAGTGCAGCTCTCCCTCAGTACTGACCCTCTGACAGTACAGCTCTCCCTCAGTACTGACCCTCTGGCAGTGCAGCACTCCCTCAGTACTGACCCTCTGACAGTGCAGCACTCCCTCAGTACTGAACCTCTGACAGTGCAGCACTCCCTCAGTACTGACACTTGGACAGTGCAGCACTCCCTCAGTACTGACCCTCTGAGAGTGCAGCATTCCCTCAGTGCTGACCATCTGACAGTACAGCACTCCCTCAGTACTGACCCTCTGACAGTGCAGCTCTCCCTCAGTACTGACCCTCTGACTGTGCAGCACTCTCTCAGTACTGACCCACGGACAGTGCAGCACTCCCTCAGTACTGACCATCTGACAGTGCAGCACTCCGTCAGTACTGACACTCTGACAGTGCAGCACTCCCTCAGTACTGACCCTCTGACAGTGCAGCACTCCCTCAGTACTGACCCTCTGACACTGCAGCCCTCCCTCAGTACTGACCATCTGACAGTGTAGCACTCTCTCAGTACTGACCCTCTGACAGTGCAGCACTCCCTCAATACTGACCATCTGACAGTGCAGCCTTCCCTCAGTACTGACCCTCTGACAGTGCAGCACTCCCTCAGTACTGACCCTCTGACACTGCAGCACTCCCTCAGTACTGACCATCTGACAGTGCAGCACTCCCTCAGTACTGACCCGCTGACAGTGCAGCACTCCCTCAGTACTGACCATCTGACTGTGCAGCTCTCCCTCAGTACTGACCCTCTGACAGTACAGGTCTCCCTCAGTACTGACCCTCTGGCAGTGCAGCACTCCCTCAGTACTGACCCTCTGGCTGTGCAGCTCTCCCTCAGTACTGACCCTCTGACTGTACAGGTCTCCCTCAGTACTGACCCTCTGACAGTGCAGCACTCCCTCAGTACTGACCGTCGGACAGTGCAGCACTCCCTCAGTACTGACCCTCTGACAGTGCAGCACTCCCTCAGTATTGACCCTCTGACGGTGCAGCATTCCCTCAGTACTGACCATCTGACAGTACAGCACTCCCTCAGTACTGACCCTCTGACAGTGCCGCTCTCCCTCAGTACTGACCCTCTAACAGTGCAGCACTCTCTCAGTACTGACCCTCTGACAGTGCAGCTCTCCCTCAGTTCTGACCCTCTGACAGTGCAGCTCTCCCTCAGTACTGAACTTCTGACAGTGCAGCACTCTGTCAGTACTGACCCTCTGTCAGTGCTGCACTCCCTCAGTACTGACCATCTGACAGTGCAGCACACCCTCAGTACTGAATCTCTGACAGTGCAGCAATCCCTCAGTATTGACCCTCTGACGGTGCAGCATTCCCTCAGTACTGACCATCTGACAGTACAGCACTCCCTCAGTACTGACCCTCTGACAGTGCAGCGCTCCCTCAGTACTGACCGTCGGACAGTGCAGCACTCCCTCAGTACTGACCCTCTGACAGTGCAGCACTCCCTCAGTATTGACCCTCTGACGGTGCAGCATTCCCTCAGTACTGATCATCTGACAGTATAGCACTCCCTCAGTACAGACCCTCTGACAGTGCCGCTCTCCCTCAGTACTGACCCTCTGACAGTGCAGCACTCTCTCAGTACTGACCCTCTGACAGTGCAGCACTCCCTCAGTACTGACCATCTGACAGTGCAGCACTCTCTCAGTACTGACCCTCTGACAGTGCAGCTCTCCCTCAGTACTGACCCTCTGACAGTGCAGCAACCTCTCAGTACTGACCCTCTGACAGTGCAGCTCTCCCTCAGTACTGACCCTCTGACAGTGCAGCACTCTCTCAGTACTGACACTCTGACAGTGCAGCTCTCCCTCAGTACTGAACTTCTGACAGTGCAGCACTCTGTCAGTACTGACCCTCTGTCAGTGCTGCACTCCCTCAGTACTGACCATCTGACAGTGCAGCACACCCTCAGTACTGAAACTCTGATAGTGCAGCACTCCCTCAGTACTGACCCTCTGACAGTGCAGCTCTCTCTCAGTACTGACCCTCTGACAGTGCAGCACTCCCTCAGTACTGACCATCTGACAGTGCAGCACTCTCTCAGTACTGACCCTCTGACAGTGCAGCACTCCCTCAGTACTGACCCTCTGACAGTGCAACACTCCCTCAGTACTGACCGTCTGGCAGTGCAGCACTCCCTCAGTACTGACCCTCTGACAGTGCAGCACTCCCTCAGTACTGACCCTCTGACAGTTCAGCACTCCCTCAGTGCTGACCCACTGACAGTGCAGCACTCCCTCAGCACTGACCCACTGACAGTGCAGCACTCCCTCAGTGCTGACCCTCTGGCAGTGCGGCACTCCCTCAGTACTGACCATCTGAGAGTGCAGCTCTGCCTCAGTACTGACCCTCTGACAGTGCTGCACTCCCTCAGTACTGACCCTCGGACAGTGCAGCTCTCCCTCAGTACTGACCCTCTGGCAGAGCAGCATTCCCTCAGTACTGACCCTCTGACAGTGCAGAACTTACTCAGTACTGACACTCTGACAGTGCAGCACTCCCTCAGTACTGACCCTCTGACAGGGCAGCACTCCCTCAGTACTGACCCTCTGACAGTGCAGCTCTCCCTCAGTACTGACCCTCTGACAATGCAGCACTCCCTCAGTACTGATCCTCTAACAGTGCAGCACTCCCTCAGTACTGACCCTCTGACAGTGCAGCACTCCCTCAGTACTGACCCTCTGGCAGTGCAGCACTCCCTCAGTACTGACCCTCTGACAGTGCAGCATTCCCTCAGTACTGACCCTCTGACAGTGCAGCACTCCCTCAGTACTGACCCTCTGGCAGTGCGGCACTCCCTCAGTACTGACCATCTGACAGTGCAGCTCTCCCTCAGTACTGACCCTCTGGCAGTGCTGCACTCCCTCAGTACTGACCCTCAGACAGTGCAGCATTCCCTCAGTACTGACCCTCTGGCAGTGCAGCATTCCCTCAGTACTGACCCTCTGACAGTGCAGCACTCCCTCAGTACTGACCCTCTGACAGTGCAGCACTACCTCAGTACTGACCCTCTGACAGTACAGCTCTCCCTCAGTACTGATCCTCTGACAGTGCAGCACTCCCTCAATACTGACCCTCTGACAGTGCAGCTCTCCCTCAGTACTGACCCTCTGACAGTACAGCTCTCCCTCAGTACTGACCCTCTGGCAGTGCAGCACTCCCTCAGTACTGACCCTCTGACAGTGCAGCACTCCCTCAGTACTGAACCTCTGACAGTGCAGCACTCCCTCAGTACTGACACTTGGACAGTGCAGCACTCCCTCAGTACTGACCCTCTGACAGTGCAGCACTCCCTCAGTACTGACCCTCTGAGAGTGCAGCATTCCCTCAGTACTGACCATCTGACAGTACAGCACTCCCTCAGTACTGACCCTCTGACAGTGCAGCTCTCCCTCAGTACTGAACCTCTGACTGTGCAGCACTCTCTCAGTACTGACCCACTGACAGTGCAGCACTCCCTCAGTACTGACCATCTGACAGTGCAGCACTCCGTCAGTACTGACACTCTGACAGTGCAGCACTCCCTCAGTACTGACCGTCTGACAGTGCAGCACTCCCTCAGTACTGACCCTCTGACACTGCAGCCCTCCCTCAGTACTGACCATCTGACAGTGTAGCACTCTCTCAGTACTGACCCTCTGACAGTGCAGCACTCCCTCAATACTGACCATCTGACAGTGCAGCCTTCCCTCAGTACTGACCCTCTGACAGTGCAGCACTCCCTCAGTACTGACCCTCTGACACTGCAGCACTCCCTCAGTACTGACCATCTGACAGTGCAGCACTCCCTCAGTACTGACCCGCTGACAGTGCAGCACTCCCTCAGTACTGACCATCTGACTGTGCAGCTCTCCCTCAGTACTGACCCTCTGACAGTACAGGTCTCCCTCAGTACTGACCCTCTGGCAGTGCAGCACTCCCTCAGTACTGACCCTCTGGCTGTGCAGCTCTCCCTCAGTACTGACCCTCTGACAGTACAGGTCTCCCTCAGTACTGACCCTCTGACAGTGCAGCACACCCTCAGTACTGACCGTCGGACAGTGCAGCACTCCCTCAGTACTGACCCTCTGACAGTGCAGCACTCCCTCAGTATTGACCCTCTGACGGTGCAGCATTCCCTCAGTACTGACCATCTGACAGTACAGCACTCCCTCAGTACTGACCCTCTGACAGTGCCGCTCTTCCTCAGTACTGACCCTCTGACAGTACAGCACTCTCTCAGTACTGACCCTCTGACAGTGCAGCTCTCCCTCAGTACTGACCCTCTGACAGTGCAGCTCTCCCTCAGTACTGAACTTCTGACAGTGCAGCACTCTGTCAGTACTGACCCTCTGTCAGTGCTGCACTCCCTCAGTACTGACCATCTGACAGTGCAGCACACCCTCAGTACTGAATCTCTGACAGTGCAGCAATCCCTCAGTATTGACCCTCTGACGGTGCAGCATTCCCTCAGTACTGACCATCTGACAGTACAGCACTCCCTCAGTACTGACCCTCTGACAGTGCAGCGCTCCCTCAGTACTGACCGTCGGACAGTGCAGCACTCCCTCAGTACTGACCCTCTGACAGTGCAGCACTCCCTCAGTATTGACCCTCTGACGGTGCAGCATTCCCTCAGTACTGACCATCTGACAGTATAGCACTCCCTCAGTACTGACCCTCTGACAGTGCCGCTCTCCCTCAGTACTGACCCTCTGACAGTGCAGCACTCTCTCAGTACTGACCCTCTGACAGTGCAGCACTCCCTCAGTACTGACCATCTGACAGTGCAGCACTCTCTCAGTACTGACCCTCTGACAGTGCAGCTCTCCCTCAGTACTGACCCTCTGACAGTGCAGCACCCTCTCAGTACTGACCCTCTGACAGTGCAGCTCTCCCTCAGTACTGACCCTCTGACAGTGCAGCACCCTCTCAGTACTGACCCTCTGACAGTGCAGCTCTCCCTCAGTACTGATCCTCTGACAGTGCAGCACACCCTCAGTACTGAAACTCTGATAGTGCAGCACTCCCTCAGTTCTGACCCTCTGACAGTGCAGCTCTCTCTCAGTACTGACCCTCTGACAGTGCAGCACTCCCTCAGTACTGACCATCTGACAGTGCAGCACTCCCTCAGTACTGACCCTCTGACAGTGCAACACTCCCTCAGTACTGACCGTCTGGCAGTGCAGCACTCCCTCAGTACTGACCCTCTGACAGTGCAGCACTCCCTCAGTACTGACCCTCTGACAGTTCAGCACTCCCTCAGTGCTGACCCACTGACAGTGCAGCACTCCCTCAGCACTGACCCACTGACAGTGCAGCACTCCCTCAGTGCTGACCCTCTGGCAGTGCGGCACTCCCTCAGTACTGACCATCTGAGAGTGCAGCTCTGACTCAGTACTGACCCTCTGACAGTGCTGCATTCCCTCAGTACTGACCCTCGGACAGTGCAGCTCTCCCTCAGTACTGACCCTCTGGCAGAGCAGCATTCCCTCAGTACTGACCCTCTGACAGTGCAGAACTCCCTCAGTACTGACCCTCTGACAGTGCAGCACTCCCTCAGTACTGACCCTCTGACAGGGCAGCACTCCCTCAGTACTGACCCTCTGACAGTGCAGCTCTCCCTCAGTACTGACCCTCTGACAATGCAGCACTCCCTCAGTACTGATCCTCTAACAGTGCAGCACTCCCTCAGTACTGACCCTCTGACAGTGCAGCACTCCCTCAGTACTGACCCTCTGGCAGTGCAGCACTCCCTCAGTACTGACCCTCTGACAGTGCAGCATTCCCTCAGTACTGACCCTCTGACAGTGCAGCACTCCCTCAGTACTGACCCTCTGGCAGTGCTGCACTCCCTCAGTACTGACCCTCAGACAGTGCAGCATTCCCTCAGTACTGACCCTCTGGCAGTGCAGCATTCCCTCAGTACTGACCCTCTGACAGTGCAGCACTCCCTCAGTACTGACCCTCTGACAGTGCAGCACTACCTCAGTACTGACCCTCTGACAGTACAGCTCTCCCTCAGTACTGATCCTCTGACAGTGCAGCACTCCCTCAATACTGACCCTCTGACAGTGCAGCTCTCCCTCAATACTGACCCTCTGACAGTACAGCTCTCCCTCAGTACTGACCCTCTGGCAGTGCAGCACTCCCTCAGTACTGACCCTCTGACAGTGCAGCACTCCCTCAGTACTGAACCTCTGACAGTGCAGCACTCCCTCAGTACTGACACTTGGACAGTGCAGCACTCCCTCAGTACTGACCCTCTGACAGTGCAGCACTCCCTCAGTACTGACCCTCTGAGAGTGCAGCATTCCCTCAGTACTGACCATCTGACAGTACAGCACTCCCTCAGTACTGACCCTCTGACAGTGCAGCTCTCCCTCAGTACTGACCCTCTGACTGTGCAGCACTCTCTCAGTACTGACCCACTGACAGTGCAGCTCTCCCTCAGTACTGACCATCTGACAGTGCAGCACACCCTCAGTACTGAATCTCTGACAGTGCAGCAATCCCTCAGTATTGACCCTCTGACGGTGCAGCATTCCCTCAGTACTGACCATCTGACAGTACAGCACTCCCTCAGTACTGACCCTCTGACAGTGCAGCGCTCCCTCAGTACTGACCGTCGGACAGTGCAGCACTCCCTCAGTACTGACCCTCTAACAGTGCAGCACTCCCTCAGTATTGACCCTCTGACGGTGCAGCATTCCCTCAGTACTGACCATCTGACAGTATAGCACTCCCTCAGTACTGACCCTCTGACAGTGCCGCTCTCCCTCAGTACTGACCCTCTGACAGTGCAGCACTCTCTCAGTACTGACCCTCTGACAGTGCAGCACTCCCTCAGTACTGACCATCTGACAGTGCAGCACTCTCTCAGTACTGACCCTCTGACAGTGCAGCTCTCCCTCAGTACTGACCCTCTGACAGTGCAGCACCCTCTCAGTACTGACCCTCTGACAGTGCAGCTCTCCCTCAGTACTGACCCTCTGACAGTGCAGCACTCTCTCAGTACTGACACTCTGACAGTGCAGCTCTCCCTCAGTACTGAACTTCTGACAGTGCAGCACTCTGTCAGTACTGACCCTCTGTCAGTGCTGCACTCCCTCAGTACTGACCATCTGACAGTGCAGCATTCCCTCAGTACTGAAACTCTGATAGTGCAGCACTCCCTCAGTTCTGACCCTCTGACAGTGCAGCTCTCTCTCAGTACTGACCCTCTGACAGTGCAGCACTCCCTCAGTACTGACCATCTGACAGTGCAGCACTCTCTCAGTACTGACCCTCTGACAGTGCAGCACTCCCTCAGTACTGACCATCTGACAGTGCAGCACTCCCTCAGTACTGACCCTCTGACAGTGCAGCACTCCCTCAGTACTGATCCTCTGACAGTGCAGCACTCCCTCAGTACTCACTCGCTGACAGTGCAGCACTCCCTCAGTACTGACCATCTGACTGTGCAGCACTCCCTCAGTACTGACCCGCTGACAGTGCAGCACTCCCTCAGTACTGACCATCTGACTGTGCAGCACTCCCTCAGTACTGACCATCTGACAGTGCAGCTCTCCCTCAGTACTGACCCTCTGACAGTGCAGCACTCCCTCATTACTGACCCTCTGACAGTGCAGCACTCCCTCAGTACCTACCCGCTGACAGTGCAGCACTCCCTCAGTACTGACCATCTGACTGTGCAGCACTCCCTCAGTACTGACCATCGGACAGTTCAGCACTCCCTCAGTACTGACCCTCTGACAGTGCAGCACTCCCTCAGTACTGATCCTCTGACAGTGCAGCATTCCCTCAGTACTGACCATCTGACAGTGCAGCACTCCCTCAGTACTGACCATCGGACAGTTCAGCACTCCCTCAGTACTGACTCTCTGACAGTGCAGCACTCCCTCAGTACTGATCCTCTGACAGTGCAGCATTCCCTCAGTACTGACCATCTGACAGTACAGCACTCCCTCAGTACTGACCCTCTGACAGTGCAGCTCTCCCTCAGTACTGACCCTCTGACAGTGCAGCACTCTCTCAGTACTGACCCTCTGACACTGCAGCACTCCCTCAGTACTGACCATCTGACAGTGCAGCACTCCCTCAGTACTGACCCGCTGACAGTGCAGCACTCCCTCAGTACTGACCATCTGACTGTGCAGCTCTCCCTCAGTACTGACCCTCTGACAGTACAGGTCTCCCTTAGTACTGACCCTCTGGCAGTGCAGCACTCCCTCAGTACTGACCCTCTGGCTGTGCAGCTCTCCCTCAGTACTGACCCTCTGACAGTACAGGTCTCCCTCAGTCTTGACCCTCTGACAGTGCAGCACTCCCTCAGTACTGACCGTCGGACAGTGCAGCACTCCCTCAGGACTGACCCTCTGACAGTGCAGCACTCCCTCAGTATTGACCCTCTGACGGTGCAGCATTCCCTCAGTACTGACCATCTGTCAGTACAGCACTCCCTCAGTACTGACCCTCTGACAGTGCCGCTCTCCCTCAGTACTGACCCTCTGACAGTGCAGCACTCTCTCAGTACTGGCCCTCTGACAGTGCAGCTCTCCCTCAGTACTGACCCTCTGACAATGCAGCTCTCCCTCATTACAGAACTTCTGACAGTGCAGCACTCTGTCAGTACTGACCCTCTGTCAGTGCTGCACTCCCTCAGTACTGACCATCTGACAGTGCAGCACACCCTCAGTACTGAAACTCTGACAGTGCAGCAATCCCTCAGTTTTTACCCTCTGACGGTGCAGCATTCCCTCAGTACTGACCATCTGACAGTACAGCACTCCCTCAGTACTGACCCTCTGACAGTGCAGCACTCCCTCAGTACTGACCGTCGGACAGTGCAGCACTCCCTCAGTACTGACCCTCTGACAGTGCAGCTCTCCCTCAGTATTGACCCTCTGACGGTGCAGCATTCCCTCAGTACTGACCATCTGACAGTATAGCACTCCCTCAGTACTGACCCTCTGACAGTGCCGCTCTCCCTCAGTACTGACCCTCTGACAGTGCAGCACTCTCTCAGTACTGACCCTCTGACAGTGCAGCTCTCCCTCAGTACTGACCCTCTGACAGTGCAGCACTCTCTCAGCACTGACCCTCTGTCAGTGCAGCACTCCCTCAGTACTGACGATCTGACAGTGCAGCACTCTCTCAGTACTGACCCTCTGACAGTGCAGCACTCCCTCAGTACTGACCATCTGACAGTGCAGCACTCCCTCAGTACTGACCCTCTGACAGTGCAGCACTCCCTCAGTACTGATCCTCTGACAGTGCAGCACTCCCTCAGTACTCACCCGCTGACAGTGCAGCACTCCCTCAGTACTGACCATCTGACTGTGCAGCACTCCCTCAGTACTGACCCGCTGACAGTGCAGCACTCCCTCAGTACTGACCATCTGACTGTGCAGCACTCCCTCAGTACTGACCATCTGACAGTGCAGCTCTCCCTCAGTACTGACCCTCTGACAGTGCAGCACTCCCTCATTACTGACCCTCTGACAGTGCAGCACTCCCTCAGTACCTACCCGCTGACAGTGCAGCACTCCCTCAGTACTGACCATCTGACTGTGCAGCACTCCCTCAGTACTGACCATCGGACAGTTCAGCACTCCCTCAGTACTGACCCTCTGACAGTGCAGCACTCCCTCAGTACTGATCCTCTGACAGTGCAGCATTCCCTCAGTACTGACCATCTGACAGTGCAGCACTCCCTCAGTACTGACCATCGGACAGTTCAGCACTCCCTCAGTACTGACTCTCTGACAGTGCAGCACTCCCTCAGTACTGATCCTCTGACAGTGCAGCATTCCCTCAGTACTGACCATCTGACAGTACAGCACTCCCTCAGTACTGACCCTCTGACAGTGCAGCTCTCCCTCAGTACTGACCCTCTGACAGTGCAGCACTCTCTCAGTACTGACCCTCTGACACTGCAGCACTCCCTCAGTACTGACCATCTGACAGTGCAGCACTCCCTCAGTACTGACCCGCTGACAGTGCAGCACTCCCTCAGTACTGACCATCTGACTGTGCAGCTCTCCCTCAGTACTGACCCTCTGACAGTACAGGTCTCCCTTAGTACTGACCCTCTGGCAGTGCAGCACTCCCTCAGTACTGACCCTCTGGCTGTGCAGCTCTCCCTCAGTACTGACCCTCTGACAGTACAGGTCTCCCTCAGTCTTGACCCTCTGACAGTGCAGCACTCCCTCAGTACTGACCGTCGGACAGTGCAGCACTCCCTCAGTACTGACCCTCTGACAGTGCAGCACTCCCTCAGTATTGACCCTCTGACGGTGCAGCATTCCCTCAGTACTGACCATCTGTCAGTACAGCACTCCCTCAGTACTGACCCTCTGACAGTGCCGCTCTCCCTCAGTACTGACCCTCTGACAGTGCAGCACTCTCTCAGTACTGGCCCTCTGACAGTGCAGCTCTCCCTCAGTACTGACCCTCTGACAATGCAGCTCTCCCTCATTACAGAACTTCTGACAGTGCAGCACTCTGTCAGTACTGACCCTCTGTCAGTGCTGCACTCCCTCAGTACTGACCATCTGACAGTGCAGCACACCCTCAGTACTGAAACTCTGACAGTGCAGCAATCCCTCAGTATTGACCCTCTGACGGTGCAGCCCTCCCTCAGTACTGACCATCTGACAGTGTAGCACTCTCTCAGTACTGACCCTCTGACAGTGCAGCACTCCCTCAATACTGACCATCTGACAGTGCAGCCTTCCCTCAGTACTGACCCTCTGACAGTGCAGCACTCCCTCAGTACTGACCCTCTGACACTGCAGCACTCCCTCAGTACTGACCATCTGACAGTGCAGCACTCCCTCAGTACTGACCCGCTGACAGTGCAGCACTCCCTCAGTACTGACCATCTGACTGTGCAGCTCTCCCTCAGTACTGACCCTCTGACAGTACAGGTCTCCCTCAGTACTGACCCTCTGGCAGTGCAGCACTCCCTCAGTACTGACCCTCTGGCTGTGCAGCTCTCCCTCAGTACTGACCCTCTGACAGTACAGGTCTCCCTCAGTACTGACCCTCTGACAGTGCAGCACTCCCTCAGTACTGACCGTCGGACAGTGCAGCACTCCCTCAGTACTGACCCTCTGACAGTGCAGCACTCCCTCAGTATTGACCCTCTGACGGTGCAGCATTCCCTCAGTACGGACCATCTGACAGTACAGCACTCCCTCAGTACTGACCCTCTGACAGTGCCGCTCTCCCTCAGTACTGACCCTCTGACAGTGCAGCACTCTCTCAGTACTGACCCTCTGACAGTGCAGCTCTCCCTCAGTACTGACCCTCTGACAGTGCAGCTCTCCCTCAGTACTGAACTTCTGACAGTGCAGCACTCTGTCAGTACTGACCCTCTGTCAGTGCTGCACTCCCTCAGTACTGACCATCTGACAGTGCAGCACACCCTCAGTACTGAATCTCTGACAGTGCAGCAATCCCTCAGTATTGACCCTCTGACGGTGCAGCATTCCCTCAGTACTGACCATCTGACAGTACAGCACTCCCTCAGTACTGACCCTCTGACAGTGCAGCGCTCCCTCAGTACTGACCGTCGGACAGTGCAGCACTCCCTCAGTACTGACCCTCTAACAGTGCAGCACTCCCTCAGTATTGACCCTCTGACGGTGCAGCATTCCCTCAGTACTGACCATCTGACAGTATAGCACTCCCTCAGTACTGACCCTCTGACAGTGCCGCTCTCCCTCAGTACTGACCCTCTGACAGTGCAGCACTCTCTCAGTACTGACCCTCTGACAGTGCAGCACTCCCTCAGTACTGACCATCTGACAGTGCAGCACTCTCTCAGTACTGACCCTCTGACAGTGCAGCTCTCCCTCAGTACTGACCCTCTGACAGTGCAGCACCCTCTCAGTACTGACCCTCTGACAGTGCAGCTCTCCCTCAGTACTGACCCTCTGACAGTGCAGCACTCTCTCAGTACTGACACTCTGACAGTGCAGCTCTCCCTCAGTACTGAACTTCTGACAGTGCAGCACTCTGTCAGTACTGACCCTCTGTCAGTGCTGCACTCCCTCAGTACTGACCATCTGACAGTGCAGCATTCCCTCAGTACTGAAACTCTGATAGTGCAGCACTCCCTCAGTTCTGACCCTCTGACAGTGCAGCTCTCTCTCAGTACTGACCCTCTGACAGTGCAGCACTCCCTCAGTACTGACCATCTGACAGTGCAGCACTCTCTCAGTACTGACCCTCTGACAGTGCAGCACTCCCTCAGTACTGACCATCTGACAGTGCAGCACTCCCTCAGGACTGACCTTCTGACAGTGCAGCACTCCCTCAGTACTGATCCTCTGACAGTGCAGCACTCCCTCAGTACTCACCCGCTGACAGTGCAGCACTCCCTCAGTACTGACCAACTGACTGTGCAGCACTCCCTCAGTACTGACCCGCTGACAGTGCAGCACTCCCTCAGTACTGACCATCTGACTGTGCAGCACTCCCTCAGTACTGACCATCTGACAGTGCAGCTCTCCCTCAGTACTGACCCTCTGACAGTGCAGCACTCCCTCATTACTGACCCTCTGACAGTGCAGCACTCCCTCAGTACCTACCCGCTGACAGTGCAGCACTCCCTCAGTACTGTCCATCTGACTGTGCAGCACTCCCTCAGTACTGACCATCGGACAGTTCAGCACTCCCTCAGTACTGACCCTCTGACAGTGCAGCACTCCCTCAGTACTGATCCTCTGACAGTGCAGCATTCCCTCAGTACTGACCATCTGACAGTGCAGCACTCCCTCAGTACTGACCATCGGACAGTTCAGCACTCCCTCAGTACTGACTCTCTGACAGTGCAGCACTCCCTCAGTACTGATCCTCTGACAGTGCAGCATTCCCTCAGTACTGACCATCTGACAGTACAGCACTCCCTCAGTACTGACCCTCTGACAGTGCAGCTCTCCCTCAGTACTGACCCTCTGACAGTGCAGCACTCTCTCAGTACTGACCCTCTGACACTGCAGCACTCCCTCAGTACTGACCATCTGACAGTGCAGCACTCCCTCAGTACTGACCCGCTGACAGTGCAGCACTCCCTCAGTACTGACCATCTGACTGTGCAGCTCTCCCTCAGTACTGACCCTCTGACAGTACAGGTCTCCCTTAGTACTGACCCTCTGGCAGTGCAGCACTCCCTCAGTACTGACCCTCTGGCTGTGCAGCTCTCCCTCAGTACTGACCCTCTGACAGTACAGGTCTCCCTCAGTCTTGACCCTCTGACAGTGCAGCACTCCCTCAGTACTGACCGTCGGACAGTGCAGCACTCCCTCAGGACTGACCCTCTGACAGTGCAGCACTCCCTCAGTATTGACCCTCTGACGGTGCAGCATTCCCTCAGTACTGACCATCTGTCAGTACAGCACTCCCTCAGTACTGACCCTCTGACAGTGCCGCTCTCCCTCAGTACTGACCCTCTGACAGTGCAGCACTCTCTCAGTACTGGCCCTCTGACAGTGCAGCTCTCCCTCAGTACTGACCCTCTGACAATGCAGCTCTCCCTCATTACAGAACTTCTGACAGTGCAGCACTCTGTCAGTACTGACCCTCTGTCAGTGCTGCACTCCCTCAGTACTGACCATCTGACAGTGCAGCACACCCTCAGTACTGAAACTCTGACAGTGCAGCAATCCCTCAGTATTGACCCTCTGACGGTGCAGCATTCCCTCAGTACTGAACATCTGACAGTACAGCACTCCCTCAGTACTGACCCTCTGACAGTGCAGCACTCCCTCAGTACTGACCGTCGGACAGTGCAGCACTCCCTCAGTACTGACCCTCTGACAGTGCAGCTCTCCCTCAGTATTGACCCTCTGACGGTGCAGCATTCCCTCAGTACTGACCATCTGACAGTATAGCACTCCCTCAGTACTGACCCTCTGACAGTGCCGCTCTCCCTCACTACTGACCCTCTGACAGTGCAGCACTCTCTCAGTACTGACCCTCTGACAGTGCAGCTCTCCCTCAGTACTGACCCTCTGACAGTGCAGCACTCTCTCAGTACTGACCCTCTGACAGTGCAGCACTCCCTCAGTACTGACGATCTGACAGTGCAGCACTCTCTCAGTACTGACCCTCTGACAGTGCAGCACTCCCTCAGTACTGACCATCTGACAGTGCAGCACTCCCTCAGTACTGACCCTCTGACAGTGCAGCACTCCCTCAGTACTGATCCTCTGACAGTGCAGCACTCCCTCAGTACTCACCCGCTGACAGTGCAGCACTCCCTCAGTACTGACCATCTGACTGTGCAGCACTCCCTCAGTACTGACCCGCTGACAGTGCAGCACTCCCTCAGTACTGACCATCTGACTGTGCAGCACTCCCTCAGTACTGACCATCTGACAGTGCAGCTCTCCCTCAGTACTGACCCTCTGACAGTGCAGCACTCCCTCATTACTGACCCTCTGACAGTGCAGCACTCCCTCAGTACCTACCCGCTGACAGTGCAGCACTCCCTCAGTACTGACCATCTGACTGTGCAGCACTCCCTCAGTACTGACCATCGGACAGTTCAGCACTCCCTCAGTACTGACCCTCTGACAGTGCAGCACTCCCTCAGTACTGATCCTCTGACAGTGCAGCATTCCCTCAGTACTGACCATCTGACAGTGCAGCACTCCCTCAGTACTGACCATCGGACAGTTCAGCACTCCCTCAGTACTGACTCTCTGACAGTGCAGCACTCCCTCAGTACTGATCCTCTGACAGTGCAGCATTCCCTCAGTACTGACCATCTGACAGTACAGCACTCCCTCAGTACTGACCCTCTGACAGTGCAGCTCTCCCTCAGTACTGACCCTCTGACAGTGCAGCACTCTCTCAGTACTGACCCTCTGACACTGCAGCACTCCCTCAGTACTGACCATCTGACAGTGCAGCACTCCCTCAGTACTGACCCGCTGACAGTGCAGCACTCCCTCAGTACTGACCATCTGACTGTGCAGCTCTCCCTCAGTACTGACCCTCTGACAGTACAGGTCTCCCTTAGTACTGACCCTCTGGCAGTGCAGCACTCCCTCAGTACTGACCCTCTGGCTGTGCAGCTCTCCCTCAGTACTGACCCTCTGACAGTACAGGTCTCCCTCAGTCTTGACCCTCTGACAGTGCAGCACTCCCTCAGTACTGACCGTCGGACAGTGCAGCACTCCCTCAGTACTGACCCTCTGACAGTGCAGCACTCCCTCAGTATTGACCCTCTGACGGTGCAGCATTCCCTCAGTACTGACCATCTGTCAGTACAGCACTCCCTCAGTACTGACCCTCTGACAGTGCCGCTCTCCCTCAGTACTGACCCTCTGACAGTGCAGCACTCTCTCAGTACTGGCCCTCTGACAGTGCAGCTCTCCCTCAGTACTGACCCTCTGACAATGCAGCTCTCCCTCATTACAGAACTTCTGACAGTGCAGCACTCTGTCAGTACTGACCCTCTGTCAGTGCTGCACTCCCTCAGTACTGACCATCTGACAGTGCAGCACACCCTCAGTACTGAAACTCTGACAGTGCAGCAATCCCTCAGTATTGACCCTCTGACGGTGCAGCATTCCCTCAGTACTGACCATTTGACAGTACAGCACTCCCTCAGTACTGACCCTCTGACAGTGCAGCACTCCCTCAGTACTGACCGTCGGACAGTGCAGCACTCCCTCAGTACTGACCCTCTGACAGTGCAGCTCTCCCTCAGTATTGACCCTCTGACGGTGCAGCATTCCCTCAGTACTGACCATCTGACAGTATAGCACTCCCTCAGTACTGACCCTCTGACAGTGCCGCTCTCCCTCAGTACTGACCCTCTGACAGTGCAGCACTCTCTCAGTACTGACCCTCTGACAGTGCAGCTCTCCCTCAGTACTGACCCTCTGACAGTGCAGCACTCTCTCAGTACTGACCCTCTGACAGTGCAGCACTCCCTCAGTACTGACCCTCTGACAGTGCAGCACTCTCTCAGTACTGACCCTCTGACAGTGCAGCTCTCCCTAAGTACTGACCCTCTGACAGTGCAGCACTCTCTCAGTACTGACCCTCTGACAGTGCAGTTCTCCCTCAGTACTGACCCTCTGACAGTGCAGCTCTCCCTCAGTACTGACCCTCTGACAGTGCAGCTCTCCCTCAGTACTGAACTTCTGACAGTGCAGCACTCTGTCAGTACTGACCCTCTGTCAGTGCTGCACTCCCTCAGTACTGACCATCTGACAGTGCAGCACACCCTCAGTACTGAATCTCTGACAGTGCAGCAATCCCTCAGTATTGACCCACTGACGGTGCAGCATTCCCTCAGTACTGACCATCTGACAGTACAGCACTCCCTCAGTACTGACCCTCTGACAGTGCAGCGCTCCCTCAGTACTGACCGTCGGACAGTGCAGCACTCCCTCAGTACTGACCCTCTGACAGTGCAGCACTCCCTCAGTATTGACCCTCTGACGGTGCAGCATTCCCTCAGTACTGACCATCTGACAGTATAGCACTCCCTCAGTACTGACCCTCTGACAGTGCCGCTCTCCCTCAGTACTGACCCTCTGACAGTGCAGCACTCTCTCAGTACTGACCCTCTGACAGTGCAGCACTCCCTCAGTACTGACCATCTGACAGTGCAGCACTCTCTCAGTACTGACCCTCTGACAGTGCAGCTCTCCCTCAGTACTGACCCTCTGACAGTGCAGCAACCTCTCAGTACTGACCCTCTGACAGTGCAGCTCTCCCTCAGTACTGACCCTCTGACAGTGCAGCACTCTCTCAGTACTGACACTCTGACAGTGCAGCTCTCCCTCAGTACTGAACTTCTGACAGTGCAGCACTCTGTCAGTACTGACCCTCTGTCAGTGCTGCACTCCCTCAGTACTGACCATCTGACAGTGCAGCACACCCTCAGTACTGAAACTCTGATAGTGCAGCACTCCCTCAGTTCTGACCCTCTGACAGTGCAGCTCTCTCTCAGTACTGACCCTCTGACAGTGCAGCACTCCCTCAGTACTGACCATCTGACAGTGCAGCACTCTCTCAGTACTGACCCTCTGACAGTGCAGCACTCCCTCAGTACTGACCATCTGACAGTGCAGCACTCCCTCAGTACTGACCCTCTGACAGTGCAGCACTCCCTCAGTACTGATCCTCTGACAGTGCAGCACTCCCTCAGTACTCACCCGCTGACAGTGCAGCACTCCCTCAGTACTGACCATCTGACTGTGCAGCACTCCCTCAGTACTGACCCGCTGACAGTGCAGCACTCCCTCAGTACTGACCATCTGACTGTGCAGCACTCCCTCAGTACTGACCATCTGACAGTGCAGCTCTCCCTCAGTACTGACCCTCTGACAGTGCAGCACTCCCTCATTACTGACCCTCTGACAGTGCAGCACTCCCTCAGTACCTACCCGCTGACAGTGCAGCACTCCCTCAGTACTGACCATCTGACTGTGCAGCACTCCCTCAGTACTGACCATCGGACAGTTCAGCACTCCCTCAGTACTGACCCTCTGACAGTGCAGCACTCCCTCAGTACTGATCCTCTGACAGTGCAGCATTCCCTCAGTACTGACCATCTGACAGTGCAGCACTCCCTCAGTACTGACCATCGGACAGTTCAGCACTCCCTCAGTACTGACTCTCTGACAGTGCAGCACTCCCTCAGTACTGATCCTCTGACAGTGCAGCATTCCCTCAGTACTGACCATCTGACAGTACAGCACTCCCTCAGTACTGACCCTCTGACAGTGCAGCTCTCCCTCAGTACTGACCCTCTGACAGTGCAGCACTCTCTCAGTACTGACCCTCTGACACTGCAGCACTCCCTCAGTACTGACCATCTGACAGTGCAGCACTCCCTCAGTACTGACCCTCTGACAGTGCAGCTCTCCCTCAGTACTGACCCTCTGACAGTGCAGCACTCTCTCAGTACTGACCCTCTGACACTGCAGCACTCCCTCAGTACTGACCATCTGACAGTGCAGCACTCCCTCAGTACTGACCCGCTGACAGCGCAGCACTCCCTCAGTACTGACCATCTGACTGTGCAGCTCTCCCTCAGTACTGACCCTCTGACAGTACAGGTCTCCCTCAGTACTGACCCTCTGGCTGTGCAGCTCTCCCTCAGTACTGACCCTCTGACAGTACAGGTCTCCCTCAGTCTTGACCCTCTGACAGTGCAGCACTCCCTCAGTACTGACCGTCGGGGGTTGCAGCACTCCCTCAGTACTGACCCTCTGACAGTGCAGCACTCCCTCAGTATTGACCCTCTGACGGTGCAGCATTCCCTCAGTACTGACCATCTGTCAGTACAGCACTCCCTCAGTACTGACCCTCTGACAGTGCCGCTCTCCCTCAGTACTGACCCTCTGACAGTGCAGCACTCTCTCAGTACTGGCCCTCTGACAGTGCAGCATTCCCTCAGTACTGACCCTCTGACAATGCAGCTCTCCCTCAGTACTGAACTTCTGACAGTGCAGCACTCTGTCAGTACTGACCCTCTGTCAGTGCTGCACTCCCTCAGTACTGACCATCTGACAGTGCAGCACACCCTCAGTACTGAAACTCTGACAGTGCAGCAATCCCTCAGTATTGAACCTCTGACGGTGCAGCATTCCCTCAGTACTGACCATCTGACAGTACAGCACTCCCTCAGTACTGACCCTCTGACAGTGCAGCACTCCCTCAGTACTGACCGTCGGACAGTGCAGCACTCCCTCAGTACTGACCCTCTGACAGTGCAGCTCTCCCTCAGTATTGACCCTCTGACGGTGCAGCATTCCCTCAGTACTGACCATCTGACAGTATAGCACTCCCTCAGTACTGACCATCTGACAGTGCCGCTCTCCCTCAGTACTGACCCTCTGACAGTGCAGCACTCTCTCAGTACTGACCCTCTGACAGTGCAGCTCTCCCTCAGTACTGACCCTCTGACAGTGCAACACTCTCTCAGTACTGACCCTCTGACAGTGCAGCACTCCCTCAGTACTGACCCTCTGACAGTGCAGCACTCTCTCAGTACTGACCCTCTGACAGTGCAGCTCTCCCTCAGTACTGACCCTCTGACAGTGCAGCACTCTCTCAGTACTGACCCTCTGACAGTGCAGCTCTCCCTCAGTACTGACCCTCTGACAGTGCAGCACTCTCTCAGTACTGACACTCTGACAGTGCAGCTCTCCCTCAGTACTGAACTTCTGACAGTGCAGCACTCTGTCAGTACTGACCCTCTGTCAGTGCAGCATTCCCTCAGTACTGACCATCTGACAGTGCAGCACACCCTCAGTACTGAAACTCTGATAGTGCAGCACTCCCTCAGTTCTGACCCTCTGACAGTGCAGCTCTCTCTCAGTACTGACCCTCTGACAGTGCAGCACTCGCTCAGTACTGACCATCTGACAGTGCAGCACTCTCTCAGTACTGACCCTCTGACAGTGCAGCACTCCCTCAGTACTGACCATCTGACAGTGCAGCTCTCCCTCAGTACTGACCCTCTGACAGTGCAGCACTCCCTCAGTACTGATCCTCTGACAATGCAGCACTCCCTCAGTACTCACCCGCTGACAGTGCAGCACTCCCTCAGTACTGACCATCTGACTATGCAGCACTCCCTCAGTACTGACCATCTGACAGTGCAGCACTCCCTCAGTACTGACCATCTGACTGTGCAGCACTCCCTCAGTACTGACCATCTGACAGTGCAGCTCTCCCTCAGTACTGACCCTCTGACAGTGCAGCACTCCCTCAGTACTGATCCTCTGACAGTGCAGCATTCCCTCAGTACTGACCATCTGACAGTGCAGCACTCCCTCATTACTGACCCTCTGACAGTGCAGCACTCCCTCAGTACTGACCCTCTGACAGTGCAGCTCTCCCTCAGTACTGACCCTCTGACAGTGCAGCACTCTCTCAGTACTGACCCTGTGACAGTGAGCACTCCCTCGGTACTGACCATCTGACAGTGCAGCACTCCCTCAGTACTGACACTCTGACACTGCAGCACTCCCTCAGGACTGACCCTCTGACAGTGCAGCACTCTCTCAGTACTGACCCTGTGACAGTGAGCACTCCCTCAGTACTGACCATCTGACAGTGCAGCACTCCCTCAGTACTGACACTCTGACACTGCAGCACTCCCTCAGTACTGACCCTCTGACAGTGCAGCACTCTCTCTGTACTGACCCTCTGACAGTGCAGCACTCCCTCAGTACTGACCATCTGACAGTGCAGCACTCTCTCAGTACTGACCCTCTGACAGTGCAGCACTCCCTCAGTACTGACCCTCTGACAGTGCAGCACTCCCTCAGTACTGACCATCTGACAGTGCAGCACTCTCTCAGTACTGACCCTCTGACAGTGCAGCACTCCCTCAGTACTGACCATCTGACAGTGCAGCTCTCCCTCAGTACTGACCCTCTGACAGTGCAGCACTCCCTCATTACTGACCCTCTGACAGTGCAGCACTCCCTCAGTACTGACCCGCTGACAGTGCAGCACTCCCTCAGTACTGACCATCTGACTGTGCAGCACGCCCTCAGTACTGACCATCTGACAGTGCAGCACTCCCTCAGTACTGACCCTCTGACAGTGCAGCACTCCCTCAGTACTGACCCTCTTTTCTTCTATTTCATAGAGTCTTGTGGAAATTTGGAGACATTGGGTTTGCAGAGTCTGAGGAAGCCTGAGAGAGACACACAAACCAAACCCTGTCTGAAACTCTCTGTTATAGACTATTCAGAGGCACTGAGTCACAGAGGTGCACAGCTTGGAACCAGCCCCTCATGTCCAACTCGTCCATACCAACCAGATATTCTCATCTCATTTCATTCCATTAGCTAGCACTTGGCTCATGTCCCTCTAAACCCTTCCTATTCTCATACTCATCCTGATGCCTTTTAAATATCACAATTGTACCAGCCCCCATCACTTCCTCTGGCAGCTACCTGCATGCCCTTGAATAAGTGCTCAAACATTCATACTGTCGATACCATACTCTAATAAACACCAACCTACGATGTTAGGGAGGGAGCTCCAGGATTTTGACCTGAACCATGTAAAGAGCTCTCTTACTGGAGTGTCCTTTTAAAGTTGGGAAGTTATTATAGACCAGGAGGACCCGAGAGCTGCTGTCTTGTCAGAGAGAGAGGCCTGGAGGGTCACTCACCTCAGGTGAGGGGCGAGGTTGAGAAGCTGGGGGCTTCATGGTAATTTCAGACATGATAGAGATTGAGCCAACAATGTTGGCATCACGAACCTGTTAGCTGTGGGAAGTGACCCTCCTTTGTAGCAGAGGGATTCAATCCCTTTAATAGAGCCAGCTTGAGAATTCAACCCTAAAACCAATCTGTACGGACGCGCTGGAGACCTGAAACATCAATACAGAGATTGCTGAAGAAACTCAGCTTGTCCGGCAGCATCCCTGAAGGGAGAGGGAGAAAGAGACAGAGAGAGAGTTCACCTTTCAATCCAGTGATTTCTGCATGAAGTTTCCATCAGAACAGACCGTTTTGAGGAAGGGTCACTTGAAATGCGAATTGTTCCTCTCTCTCTTCACTGTTGCTACCTGCTGAATTCTGCTGAATTTCCCCACCACCTTCTGGATCAGTGGTGCTGGAAGAGCACAGCAATTCAGGCAGCATCCGAAGACAGGCAAAATCGACGTTTCAGGCAAAAGCCCTTCATCAGGAATAAAGGCAGAGAACCTGAAGCATGGAGATTTTTTCCCCACCATCTGTTTGCTTGAGAATTTGACCTGATCCAAGCGTCACTGAGTCATTCAGTCTGTGTTCAATGCCCTGAGGCTGCTTCTGCTGAAAGTTGACAAACAGGTTTAAGGCTTTGTAAGGTATTGTATTCGGAGGGCGGGGTGCATGGGAGAACAGATACAGAGCACAGGCACTTCACAAAGATCCTTCTCAATGTAACTTTGTGATGTTCATTCAGAAGGAACAGCTCAGACCTAACATTTCAGTTTATCAGCGAAGGGGAGGATATATGTCATTGCAAAGACTTGTTGTAAAGACTGAACAGAACCGAACTTTAGAGACTATATTTGTACGTAAAGTTTTTTCGTGAATAAAGTATCTTTTTGAAATTGATATAAATATTTTTTCGAGGGGGACCAAGCATCTTGAGCTTGTGGAGGCATTGCCCTTGTCCCTAATCTTTCTTAAATAAACGCTAGACAAGTTCGATACTCCCCGGGTATAGACATCAAACAGTCATCAACGGGGAGGAGATGGTGGGATGGTCATGGGGGGCGCAGTGTTGCCTCACCCCACCCGGGTTCGATTCCAGCCTCGGGCGACTCTCTGTGTGGAGTTGGCACATTCTCCCCGTGTCAGCCTCCGGGTGCTCCAGTTCCCACCCACTGTCCAAAGATGTGCAGGCTGGGTGGGTTAGTCAGAGGAAATGAAGGGATCCAGGGACAGAGAAGGTGGGTGGGATGCTCTGCCGAGGGTCAGTGTGAACCTGATAAGCCGAATGGCCTGCTTCCACATTCTATGATCAATCCAGAGACTCAAATAATGTTCTGGTCCCTGGGCTCCAATCTTGGAGGTGGCTGTGGGTCATCACAGTGAGAACAGGTTTGGGAATGAACACGGTCCATGGGGGCAACAGGTTTGCTTTCTGAGGTGTTGAGGGCATGAATGTTCAGTCGAGGTGTTTTGGGGATAAACATACTGAGGGGATGGTTTCTAAGGTATTGAGGGAGCACTATCTGTCAGTACAGGGTGCAGATGGTCGAAAGGTACAGATACACTTCATAGAACATAGAACATAGGACATCGAACAGTACAGCACAGAACAGGCCCGTCAGCCCTTGATGCTGTGCCGACCATCGATCCTCATGTCAGTTAAACCTAATGTACAAACCCTCAAATGTCTGTGACCATATGCATGTCCAGCAGTCACTTAAATATCCCCAATGACCTTGCTTCCACAACTGCTGCTTGCAACGCATTCCATGCTCTCGCAACCCTCTGCTTAAAGAACCCGCCTCTGACATCCCCTCTATACTTTCCTCCAAACAGCTTAAAACTATGACCTCTCGTGTTAACAATTTCTGCCCTGGGAAAAAAGTGTCTGGCTATCAACTCTATCTATGCCTCTCATTATCTTGTATACCTCAGTTAGGTCCCCTGTCTTCCTTCTTTTTTCCACTGAAAGAAGTCTGAGCTCAGTCAACCTCTCTTTGTTCGATAAGCCCACCATTCCAGGCAGCATCCTGGTAAACCTCCTCTGAACCCTCTCCATAGCATCCAATCTTTCCTATAATAGGGCGACCAGAACTGGACACAGTATTCCAAGTGCGTTCGAACCAAAGTTTTATAGAGCTGCATCAAGATCTCACGGCTCTTAAACACAATCCTCCTGTTAATGAAAGCCAAAACACCATATGCTTTCTTAACATCCCTGTCCACTTGGGTAGCCATTTTAAGGGATCTATGTACCTGCACACCAAGATCCCTCTGTTCCGTCACACTGCCAAGAATCCTGTCTTTAATCCTGTACTCAGTTTTCAAATTTGACCTTCCAAAATGCATCACCTCCATTTATTCAGGTTGAACTCCATCTGCCACCTCTCAGCCCATCTCTGCATCCTATCAATGTCCCGCTGCAGCCTACAACAGCCCTCCACACTGTCAACGACACTCCAACCTTTGTGTCGTCTGCAAACATGCTGACCCATCTTTCAATCCCCTCATCCAAGTCATGAATAAAAATTACAAACAGTAGAGGCCCAAGGACAGAGCCCTGTGGAACACCACTCACCACTGACTTCCAGGCAGAATATTTTCCTTCTGCTACCACTCGCTGTCTTCTGTTGGCCAGCCAATTCTGTATCCAGACAGCTAAGTTCCCCTGTATCCCATTCCTCCTGACCTTCTGAATGAGGCTACCATGGGGAACCTTATCAAATGCCTTACTGAAGTCCATATCCACCACATCCACAGCTCGACCCTCATCAACTTGCCTAGTAACATCCTCAAAGAACTCAGTTAGGTTTGTGAGGCATGACCTGCCCCTCACAAAGCCGTATTGATTGCATTAAATCAAGCCATGCTCTTCCAGATGCTCATAAATCCTGTCCCTTAGAATCCTTTCTAACACCTTACAGACGACAGACGTGAGAGTGTCTGGTCTGTAATTGCCGGGGATTTCCCTATTTCCTTTCTTGAAGAGAGGAATTATATTTGCCTCCCTCCAGTCCTCAGGTACGACTCCAGTGGAGAGCGAGGATGTAAGGATCTTCGCAAGCAGCGAAGCAATCACATTTCTCACTTCCCAAAGCAGCTGAGGACAAATCTGGTCTGGCCCTGGCGACTTGTCAATCTTAATGTTTGTCAAAATGTTCAGCACATCAGCTTCCTCAATCTCTATCTGTTCCAGCATGCTTACCTGCTCCTCAATGGTTTCATTCACTACAAGGTCCTTTTCTTTAGTAACGACAGAAGCAAAAAACTCATTTAGGGGGTTCCCCTGCCTCCTCAGACTCTACACACAAGTTCCCTATGCTATCCCTGAGCGGACCTACTCTTTCTTTGATCATTGTCTTACTCCTCACATCCGTGTAAAATGTCTTTGGATTCTCCCTAATCCTTCCTGTCAAGCCTTTTTCCTGCCCCCTCCTGGCTCTCCTCAGGCCATTTTTGAGCTCCTTCCTCGCCGGCCTGTAATCCTCTAGAGCTGAGCAAGACCCTTCCTTCCTCCACCTTACGTAAGCTGCCTTCTTTCTTTCGAAAAGAATCTCCTCCGCTCTCGTCATCCAAGATTCCTTTATCTTACCCCTTCTTGCCTGTCTCAGAGGAACACATTTATGCATCACTCGCAACAACTGTTCCTTAAACCGTCTCCACATGTCTGTCGTGGCCTTTCCATGGAATAATTGCTCCCAGTCCATGGTTCTCAACTCACGTCTGATAGCATCATAGTTTCCTTTTCCCCAATTAAATATCCTCCCATTGTGCCTGCATCTCTCCATCTCCACGGCTATATAGAATGTGAGGCAGTTGTGGTCACTATAACCAAAATGCTCTCCCACCACAAGATCTGACACCTGTCCCAGCTCATTGCCGAGCACCAAAATCAAAATGGCCTCTCCCCTCGTCGGCCGCTTCAATGTGCTGAGTTAGGAAACCCTCCTGAACACACCTTAGAAAACCATCTGCTCGAAGGAGGTGCCAATCTATATTGAGAAAGTTAAAGTCACCCATTACAACAACCCTATTACATTCACTCTTTACCAAAATCTGCTGACCTATGCTTTCTTCAATCTCCCTGCTGCTGTTGGGGGTGGTGGGGGGGGGTGGGGGGGGGGGCTGTAGTGAACCCCTAATGAGGTGACTGCTCCCTTACTGTTTCTAATTTCCACCCATACTGACTCAGTAGGCAGACCCTCCTCGACAATAGTAACTTCTGTAGCTGTGATACCCTCTCTGATTTCCTTTCTGAATTCATTGCATGTGTTGTCCCTCAAGGGTTAGCCAGCACGGTGGCTCAATGGTGAGCACTGCTGCCTCACTGCATCAGGGACCCAGGTTCGATTCCAGACTCGGGCGACTGTCTGTGTGGAGTTTGCACTTTCTCCCAGTGTCTGCGTGGGTTTCCTCCGGGTGCTGCGGTTTCTTCCCACAGTCCAAAGATGTGCAGGTTAGGTGAAATGGCCATGCTAAAGTGCCTGTAGTGTTAGGTGCATCAATCAGTGGTAAACGTAGGGGAATGGGTCTGGATGGGTTCCTCTTCGGAGGTCGGTGTAGACTTGTTGGGACGAAGGGACTGTTTCCACACTGTAGGGAATCTAAGGATCTATCCTTGGACCCTCCTTTTTCTCACCGACATACTGCCAGGAGGTGTCATTGTCCAAAAGCACTGTGTTAGGTTTCACATGTAAACTGACACTGCCCAGCTCTCCCTCCCCATCATCTGTCTTCATTACTCCACTGTTACTCAGTTATCAAACTGCTTACCATGCTCCCACTACTCGATTAGCTGCAGTTTTCTCCAGTGAAACATTGTAATGGTTAGAACCATTGCCTTCAGTTGCTATTACAAATTCCTTTCCCTTACTGCTGAGCCCCTCCCTCCCACTGGGAAATATCTGAGGTACACTACATTCTTCACAATACTGCTGTTATATCTGACCCCAAGGTGATCTTCTGATCAGACATCCACACAATCCCAAACACCAGGAATTCCATTCTGTTAAACGTTGCTTGTCCCCCCTCACCCCAGCTCCATTGTTACAGAAACCCCTTACCCGTGTCGGTGTTGCCTTAAACTTGACGATTCTGAAGCCGAACCCTTGATTCCGTGACTGACCCAGAATCTGCTGCTTCCTGTGTTTCCTGCACAATTACCCCCTGGTCCCTTTGTGATGCAACTTTCTACAGTTTCCACCATTTAAATAGCACTGTTCTTTTATTATCCCCTCCAAAATGACCAACTTCCCATTTTCCCAAATTATACTCCATCTGGCAACTTGTTGCCCCCTTCTCCTGTGCATCTCTCTCACTTCACAATCCTCTTAGACCTTTACAGTTATGCCTTTTCTGACAGATATCCCCACCGCCCCCCCCCCACCCCCCCCCACCCCAATTCTTCTAACCGTTTACTGGGAATCCTGGGCAGTGGGAAGCGTGCAGTGTTGCTCTGTTTTCCGTGAGACTCAATGGGATGACAGGGAGGAGCTTGCTGCCCATTGGTCAGAATGGAGACAACTTGCCCATCGCGCTGCATGAGCCTTTCACTCCCCATGTCTTATTGATGAGGCACAGCGGCAACACGGAAGGAAAGAAAAGGAAGGAAATCCTGCTCTCCACATCTCACTAACTCTTGGATCATTCTGTCCCATCTATGAAAGATCTGCCCTGTTCAGTCACATGAAGTCCCAAGGTGGAAACTCCTAGAAACCCACATAGATTTCCCCCTGAACTAACTGCTGTCCTCCACAAGGGGTAATGTGTCCAGTCATCCTGGGCCAGGAGGAGGGGATGGTGTGAGTTTCTAACCTGAACTGACAGTGATGGATTTTATAAACTTGTATTACAGGATACTACAGGTGGGTATTCAGATGGTCATCTCAGTAACTGTAACGCCAAACCCTGACAGCATTATTCAATTCATCAGGACCTGGATATTCACATTGTGCGTGAGTATTGTGTTCCTGCTCAATCCCATTTACTTTATAAAAGTTCTTCTTTAAATCATCCCATTCTCTCAATAGTTCTCCCCACACCTTCAATGTGTCCTGTAATCCTTGTATAATGAGCTGATGAGTATAAGGTTTATTTTAACGTGTAACGTTTGTAAACCCCTCGGTTACAGCTCCCTTCAATTGCCTTTGCTACAAGGAGAACAATCTCAGGTTCCCCAAACCCCTGATTCCCCAATGTCTGTTTGCTCTCTATAAGGTACACATCAGGGTTGTGCTGGAACATTCCCCACTTGCCTGCATCAGTGCAGCTCCCAGCAATGTTAAAGAACATGAACATCCTCCAGGACAAAGCATTGTGCCTCAGTGGTGTCCCATCCACCACCCTCAGCATTCCCTCTCCCCAACCTCGAGGTACAGTGTCATCAATGTGTAAGAGGCAAAGTCAGTAATGGAGGAGAAAGTGAGGTCTGCAGATGCTGGAGATCAAAGTTGAAACTTTATTGCTGGAACAGCACAGCAGGTCAGGCAGCATCCAGGGAACAGGAGATTTGACGTTTCGGGCACAGGCCCTTCTTCAGGAATTCTTCAGTAATGTCCGACCAGACCACAGGGCTGCTCTCTCATTAGGGAGAGATGACTGGTGGTGGTTTAACCTGAAGGTTACCCCAGCCCAGGCAAGGGAAGAGGTTGAGAAGGAGAGTCCATCTATTGTAGATCGATATTATCTACCCAATGTATCAGCAACAACTATATCAGACCAATGAATAATGTAAAAGAATATCCAAAACATGCTGCTAAAATCCCCCATTCCTTGAACCATCCTGGTAAATCCCCTGTGCCCCCTCTCAGGGACCCTGCCGTCCTTCCCAATGTGTGGGCGATCTCTGGTTTGCACAGATCCAGCTGCTCTGTGTTCCTGTGGGTGACGCCATCATCGAGCACCAGTTGCACTAAACCTCACTGTCTGGGAGGGTGGGAGATAAGGAATTCCCAACAGCATTTAAGACACATTTCGGTGCACACTGTGATACCAAGACAGATGGTGCCAATGACAGTGTATTGGAAAATGGATCAGGATAGTTTGGTGAAAGTTTTCTTTACTGGCACAGACTCAATGGCCCACAGAGCCTTTTTCTGTGCTGTAATCCTCAACACACTTAATATAGGAATATGACCGGCCACCTTTGAAACCAGGTCAGAAAAAATGATAGTAGATTAGATGACACATGATTGGTGAATGTGTTTGGGAGGAAAGTGAGATGGAGCGGTTTGGGAGGAAATTCTGGAGCTCGATGCAGGAATCTGAAAGGGCCATCATCAAGTGAGAAATAAAAATGGGATATCCTAAAGGCTGCAATCAAAGAAAGGCACATACAGCACAACTTTCAGAGACTGGAGGGGATTAGATAGAGTTAGGGAGGTGTCTGAGGCTGGAGAGGAATTATTAGAGATAAGGAAGATGTTCGCCGAGCTGGAAATTTGTGTTGCAGACGTTTCGTCCCCTGTCTAGGTGACATCCTCAGTGCTTGGGAGCCTCCTATGAAGCGCTTCTATGATTTTTCCTCCGGCATTTATAGTGGCCTGTCTCTGCCGCTTCCGGTTGTCAGTTCCTGGACGACTATAAATGTCGGAAAAAACATCACAGAAGCGCTTCACAGGAAGCTCCCAAGCACTGACGATGTCACCTAGACAGGGGACAAAACATCTGCAACACAAATTCCCAGCTCGGCGAACAGAACCACAACAACGATCACCCGAGCTACAAATCTTCTCACAAACTTGGAAGATAAGGAAGAGTTGTGAGGCTGGGTGAGGTGACAGAGATAGGGAGAGATGTGAAGAGGGAGGAATGCAGAGATAGCAAGAATTAGAGTCGTAATGTTATGTAGCATGGAAACAGACCCTGTGATCCAATCAATCCATGTCAAACATAATTCCAAACTGAGGTAATCTCACCTGCCTCCCCTTGGTCCACATGGATCCAAACATTTCCTATGAGGTACCTGTCCAAATGGGTTTCCCATAGTGCCACTGTGGTGTGGAAACTGACCATTTAGAGTCACAGTCATTGAGATGTACAACATGGAAACAGACCCTTCCATCCAACCCATCCATGCTGACCAGATATCCCAACCCAATCTAGTCCCACCCGCCAGCACCCAGTCCATATTCCTCCAAACCCTTCCTATTCATATATCCATCCAAATGCCTCCTAAATGTTGCAATGTTACCTGCCTCTACCACTTCCTCTGGCAGCTCATTCCATACACGTACCACCCTCTGTGTGAAACAGTTGCCCCTTCAGTCTCTTTTATATCTTTACCCTGTCACCCTAAACCTATGCCCTCTGGTTCTGGACTAGTTTCTGGAAGACTGGTGCCCTTATTTGAGAAAGGCGGTAAGGAAAAGTCAGCAAACTATAGACCGGTGAGCCTGAAGTCAGTAGAAGGCAAGTTGTTGGAAGGGCTGAAAAGGGGCAGGATTTACATGTAATTGGAAAGACAAGAATGATTAGGGATAGTCAGCATGGCGTTGTGCATGGAAATCACTAACTTGGACTTCAGAAAGACGGTCAGCAAGAGTCCACATAACACACAGGTATAAAAGTCCATCACGATAGAATACAAGGAGATGGGGAGATTTGGATACAAAATTGGCTGGAAGGTCATAGAGTCATAGAGATATACAGCACAGAAACAGACCCTTCGGTCCAACCCGTCCATGCTGACCAGGTATCCCCACCCATTCTAGTCCCACCTGCCAGCACCTGGCCCATATCCCTCTAAACCCTTCCTATTCATTTTCCCACCGACAGAGGAACCTCAATTATGTGAACGAGTTGGGTGGGCACTAATTCATTCGGACAATCAATGATTCGGTGAATCGATTAAATGCCTTTCCTCTGGGGCTCGGAGTTTTCAAATCTGCTCCCCATTCAGGAGACTGCAACAGCACACAGCACGAATGCCCACCCACACACCGTCCCCAGCCTGACCCTCACTCCGTCCCACACACCGCCCCCAGCCTGACCCTCACTGCTGTCCACACACCGCCCCCACCTGACCCTCACTGCCATTCTCACACCGTCCCCAGCCTGACCCTCACTGCCGCCCACACACCAACACCAGCCTGACCCTCATCGCTGTCTAATACCGCCCCCAGCCTGACCCTCACCGCTGTCCAACACCGCCCCCAGCTTGACCCTCTCTGCCGGCCACACACCAACCCCAGCCTGACCCTCATCGTCGTCCAGCACCGCTCCCAGGCTGACACTCACTGCCAACCACATACCGCCTCCAGCCTGACCCTCACTGCCACCCCCACATTGCCCCACAGCCTGACACTCACCGCCGTCCACTCACCACCCCCGACTGACCCTCACTGCCGCTCACACAACACCCCCAGCCTGACCCTCAGCATTGTCAAAAACTACTCCCAGCCTGACCCTCAACGCTGCCCACACACTGCCCCCAGCCTGACCCTAACTACCGTCCACACACCGCTCCCAACCCGACCTTCTCCGCCATCCACACACCAACCCAGCCTGACCCTCACTGCCATCCACACACTGACCCAGCCTGCCCCTTACCACCATCTGCACACCACCTCAGTCTGACTCTCACCAGAATCCACACTGCCCCAAGCCTGACCCTAACCGCCGTCCACACACCACCCCCAGCCTGGCCTTCACCGGCATACGCACACCACCCCCAGCCTGAACCTCACTGCCATCCACACACTGACCCAGCCTGACCCTTACTGCCATCAACACAATGCCCCCAGACTGACCCTCAGCGCCATCCACACACCGCCGCAGACTGATCTTCACTGCCGCCCATACAATGCCCCCAAGACTGACCCTCAGCGCCATCCATATACCGCCCACAGCCTGACTCTCAGCGCCGTCCACACACTGCCCCCAGCCTGACACTCACCACCGTCCACACACTGCCCCCAGCCTGACCCTCACTGCTGTCCACACATCGCCCCCAGCCTGACCTTCACTGGCATCCACACACCACCCCAAGCCTCACCCTCACTGCCATCCACACACCGACCCAGCCTGACCCTTACTGCCATCCACACACTGACCCAGACTGATCTTAACTGCCGCCCATACAATGCCCCCAAGACTGATCCTCAGCGCCATCCCTACACCGCCCCCAGCCTGACCCTCACCTCCTTCCAAAGACCGCCCCCAGGCTGGCCCTCACTGATGCCCACACACCGCCCTCAACCTGACCCTTACTGCTACCCACAAATCACCCCATCCTGACTCTTACTGCCGTCCAACACTGCCCCCCGCCTGACCCTCACTGCCGCTCACACACAACCAACAGCCTGACTCTCACCACCATCCACATAGTGCCCCCAGCCTGACACTCACCACCGTCCACACACCGACCCCAGCCTGACCCTCACCACCTTCCAAAGACCGCCCCCTGGCTGGCCCTCACTGCCGTCCACACACTGCCCTTAGCCTTACCCTCACCAATGTCCAACAGCGACCCCAGCCAGACCCTAACTGCCGTCCACACACCACCCCCCAGCCTGACCCTTACCGCCCCGGACTCACTGCCCCCAGCCTGTCCCTCACCGCCCCCAGCTTGTCCTTACCGCCCCCAGCCTGACCTTACCGCCCCCATCCTGACCCTCACCGCCGTCCAACATTGCCCCCAGCCTGACCCTCACCGCCGTTCAACACCACCCCCAGCCTGACCCTCACTGCCGCCCACACACCACCCCCAGCCTGACCCTCACCACCATTCAACACCACCTCCAGCTTGACCCTCACTGCCGCCCACACACCACCCCCAGCCTGACCCACAACGCTGTCCAACACCACCCCCAGCCTGACCCTCACTGCCACCCACACACCACCCCCAGCCTGACCTTCACCGTCATCCAACATCGCTCCCAACCTGACCCTCAATGTCGCCCACACATTGCCCCACAGCCTGACACTCACCGCCGCCCACACACCACCCCCAGCCTGACCCTCACCGCCATCCAACACCACCCCCAGCCTGACCCTCACCACCATTCAACACCACCTCCAGCTTGACCCTCACTGCCGCCCACACACCACCCCCAGCCTGACCCACAACGCTGTCCAACACCACCCCCAGCCTGACCCTCACTGCCACCCACACACCACCCCCAGCCTGACCTTCACCGTCATCCAACATCGCTCCCAACCTGACCCTCAATGTCGCCCACACATTGCCCCACAGCCTGACACTCACCGCCGTCCACTCGCCGCCCCCAACCTGACCCTCAGTGCCATCCGTACACTGCCCCCAGGCTGACCCTCACTGCCACCCACAAACCACCTCCCAGACTGACCCTCAATGCCATTCACACACCATCCCCAGCCTGACCCTCACTGCTCTGCCACACCCCACCCCCTAGCCTGACCCTCACCACCCCGGACGCACTGCCCCCAGCCGGACCCTCACTGCACCCAGCCTGACCTTACCGCCCCAAGCCTGACCTTACCGCCCCCAGCCTGACCCTCACCGTCCCAGACGCACTGCCCCCAGCCGGACCCTGACCACACCCAGCCTGACCTTACGGCCCCCAGCCTGACCCTGACCGCTGTCCCTGTGAGGGACCCTGTGAGGGTCAGGCTGGGCATGGAGTGTAGACGGTGGTGAGGGTCAGGCTGGGGGTGATGTGTGGATGGCAGAAAGGATCAGACTGGAGACGGTATTTGCGTGGTGGTGAGGGACAGACTGAGGACCGTGTGTGGGCGGCAGCGAGAGTCAGACTGGGGGCTGTGTGTGGATGGCACTGAGGGTCAGTCTAGGGGTGGTGTGTGGGTGGCAGCGATGGTAATGCTTGGGGTAGTGTGTAGACTGTGGGGAGGGTCAAGCTAGGGGCTGTGTGTAGACAGCGCTGAGGGTCAGGTTGAGGGCGGTGTGTGAGCGGCAGTGAGGACCAGGCTGGGGGCGGAGTGTGGATAGTGGTGAGGATCAGGCTGGTGGCGGTATGTGGATGGCGCTGAGGGTCGGGCTGGGGGTGGTGTGTGAGCGGTAGTGGGGGTCAGGCTTGGGTGGTGTTGAATGGTGGTGAGGGACAGGTTGGTGGCAATGTTGGACAGTGGTGAGGGTCAGGCTGGGGGCGGTAAGGTCAGGCTGGGTGCGTTAGGGTCCGGCTGGGGGCAGTGCGTCCGGGGCGGTGAGGGTCAGGCTGTGGGGTGGGGTGTGGCAGAGCAGTGAGGGTCTGGCTGGGGGCGGTGAGTGGCCGATAGTGAGGGTAGTTTGGGGGCGGTGTGTGGGCGGCAGTGAGGGTCAGGCTGGGGGCGATGTGTGAATGACATTCAGGGTCAGTCTGGGGGTGGTGTCTGGGTGGCAGTGAGGGTCAGCCTGGGGGCAGTGTGTGAATGACATTCAAGGTCAGTCTGGGGGTGGTGTGTTGGCGGCAGTGAGGGTCAGGCTGGGGGTAGTGTGTGAATGATATTCAGGGTCAGTCTGGGGGTGGTGTGTGGGTGGCAGTGAGGGTCAGCCTGGGGGCAGTGTGTGGATGGTACTGAGGGTGAGGCTGGCGGCAGTGTGTGAATGGCATTGAGGGTCAGTCTGGGGGTGGTATGAGGGCAGCAGTGAGGGCCAGGCTGGGGGTGGTATGAGGGCAGCAGTGAGGGCCAGGCTGAGGGCAGTGTTGGACAGCAGTGAGGGTCAGGACGGGGGCGGTGTGTGGGCGTCAGTGAGGGCATGGTTGGGGGCTGTGTGTGAACGGTGCTGAGGGTCAGGCTAGGGGCGGTGAGTGGACAGCAGTGAGGGTCAGGCGGGGGCGGTGTTGGACGGCGCTGAGGGTCAAGCTGGGGGCGAAGTGTAGACGGTGGTGAGTGTCAGGCTGTGGGACAATGTGTGGGCAGCGTTTAGGTTCAGGCTGGGAGCGGTGTTCGACAATGCTGAGGGTCAGGCTGGGGGTGTTGTGTGAGCAGCAGTGAGGGTCAGGCTGGGGGTGGTGAGGGGACGGCGGTGAGTGTCAGGCTGTGGGGCAATGTGTGGGTGGCAGTGAGGGTCAGGCTGGAGGCGGAATGTGGTTAGCAGTGAGTGTCAGCCTGGGAGCAGTGTTGGACGACGATGAGGGTCAGGCTGGGTTTGGTGTGTGGGCGGCAGTGAGGGTCAAGCTGGGGCGGTGTGTGGGCGGCAGTGTGTGTCATGCTGGGGGAGGTATTGGACAGCAATGAGGATCAGGCTGGTGGTGGTATGTGGGCGGCAGTGAGGGTCAGGCTGGGGGCGGTGTGAGGATGGCAGTGAGGGCCAGGCTGGGGGCCGTGTGTGAGTGGGCAATCGTGCTGTGTGCTGCTGCAGTCTCCTGAATGGGGAGCAGACTTTGAAAACTCCGAGCCCCAGAGGAAAGACATTTAATCGATTCACCGAATCATTGATTATCCGAATGAATTAGTGCCCACCCAACTCGTTCACATAATTGAGGTTCCTCTGTCGGTGGGAACATGCTTTGGAAGGGTTTAGAGGGATATGGGCCAGATGCTGGCAGGTGGGACTAGAATGGGTTGGGATGCCTGGTCAGCATGGACGGGTTGGCCCGAAGGGTCTATTTCTGTGCTGTATATCTCTATGACTCTATGACCTTCCAGGAGAAAGTGAGGTCTGCAGATGCTGGAGATCAAAGCTGAAACTTTATTGCTGGAACAGCACAGCAGGCCAGGCAGCATCCAGGGAACAGAAGATTCGACGTTTCGGGCACATGCCCTATGACCTTCCAGCCAATTTTGTATCCAAGTCTCCCCATCTCCTTGTATTCTATGGTGATGGAATGGCTAACCCGTGTGTTATGTGGAACCTTGCTGAACGTCTTTCTGAAGTCCAAGTTAGTGATTTCCGTGCACAATTACATGCTGACTATCCCTAATCATTCTTGTCTTTCCAATTACATGTACATCCTACCCCTTATAAGCCCTTCCAATAACTTGCCTTCTACTGACTACAGGCTCACCGCTGTATGGTTTGCTTACTTTTCCTTATCACCTTTCTCATAAGCTTCCCGAAGAAGGGCTTATGCCCGAAATGTTGATTCTCCTGTTCCCTGAATGCTGCCTGACCTGCTGCGCTTTTCCAGCAACACATTTTCAGCTTAGGATATCTGGTCAGCATGGATGGGTTAGATGGAAGGGTCTGTTTCCATGTTGTACATCTCAATGGCTCTGACACTAAATGGCCAGTTTCCACACCACAGTGACTCTACGGGAAACCCATTTGGACAGGTACCTCATAGGAAATGTTTGGATACATGTGGACCAAGGGGAGACAGGTGAGATTACCTCAGTTTGGAATTATGTTTGACATGGATTGATTGGATCACAGGGTCTGTTTCCATGCTACATAACATTACGACTCTAATTCTTGCTATCTCTGCATTCCTCCCTCTTCACATCTCTCCCTATCTCTGTCACCTCACCCAGCCTCACAACTCTTCCTTATCTTCCAAGTTTGTGAGAAGATTTGTAGCTCGGGTGATCGTTGTTGTGGTTCTGTTCGCCGAGCTGGGAATTTGTGTTGCAGATGTTTTGTCCCCTGTCTCGGTGACATCCTCAGGACTTGGGAGCTTCCTGTGAAGCGCTTCTGTGATGTTTCCTCCGACATTTATAGTGGTTCAGGAACTGACAACCGGAAGCGGCAGAGACAGGCCACTATAAATGCCGGAGGAAACATCACAGAAGCGCTTCACAGGAGGCTCCCAAGCCCTGAGGATGTCACCTAGACAGGGGACGAAACGTCTGCAAGACAAATTTCCAGCTCGGCGAACATCTTCCTTATCTCTAATAATTCCTCTCCAGCCTCAGACACCTCCCTAACTCTAATCCCCTCCAGTCTCTCAAAGCTGTGCTATATGTGCCTTTCTTTGATTCCAGCCTTGAGGATATCCCATTTTTATTTCTAACTTGATGACGGCCCTTTCAGATTCCTGCATCGAGCTCCAGAATTTCCTCCTAAACCGCTCCATCTTACTTTCCTCCCAAACACATTGACCAATCATGTGTCATCTATTCTACTATCATTTTTTCTGACCTGGTTTCAAAGGTGGCCGGTCATATTCCTATATTAAGTGTCTCGAGGTTTACAGCAAAGAAAAAGGCTCTGTGGGCCATTGAGTCTGTGCCAGTAAAGAAAACTATAACCAAACTATCCTGATCCATTTTCCAATACACTGTCATTCGCACCATCTGTCTTGGTATCACAGTGTGCACCGAAATGTGTCTTAAATGCTGTTGGGAATTCTGTGTCTCCCACCCTCACAGACAGTGAGGTGTAGTGCAACTGGTGCTCGATGATGGCATCACCCACAGGAACACAGAGCAGCTGGGTCTGTGCAAACCAGAGATCGCCCACACATTGGGAAGGATGGCAGGGTCCCTGAGAGGGGGCACAGGGGATTTACCAGGATGGTTCAAGGAATGGGGGATTGTAGCAGCATGTTTTGGATATTCTTTTACATTATTCATTGGTCTGATATAGTTGTTGCTGATACATTGGGTAGATAATATCGATCTACAATAGATGGACTCTCCTTCCCAACCTCTCCCCTTGCCTGGGCTGGGGTAACCTTCAGGTTAAACCACCACCAGTCATCTCTCCCTAATGAGAGAGCAGCCCTATGGTCTGGTAGGACATTACTGACTTTGCCTCTTACACAGTGATGTCACTGTACCTCGGGGGTGGGGAGAGGGAATGCTGAAGGTGGTGGATGGGACACCACTCAGGCACAGTGCTTTGTCCTGGAGGATGTTCACGTTCTTTAACATTGCTGGGGGGGTGGTGCACTGATGTAGGTGAGTGGACACTGTTCCAATACAACTCTGATGTGTACCTTACAGAGAGCAAACAGACATTGGGGAATCAGGGGTTTGGAGAAACTGAGATTGCTCTCCTTGTAGCAAAGGAAATTGTGGGGAGCTGTGACAGAGGGGTTTACAAACGTTACCCGTTATAATAATAAACCTGACACCCATCAGCTCATTATACAAGGATTACAGGACACATTGAAGGTGTGGGGAGAACTATTGAGAGAATGGGATGATTTAAAGGAGAACTTTTATGCAGTAAATGGGATTGAGCTGGAACACAATGTTCACGCACAATGTGAATATCCAGGTCCTGATGAATTGAGTAAGAGTTTGGCGTTACAGTTACTGAGATTACCATCTGAATGTCCACCTGGAGTATCCTGTAATACAAGTTTATAAAATCCGTCACTGACAGTTCAGGTTAGAAACTCACACCATCCCCTCCTCCTGGCCCAGGATGACTGGACACATTACCCATTGTAGAGGTCAGCAGTTAGTTCAGGGGGAAATCTATGTGGGTTTCTAGGAGTTTCCAACTTGGGACTTCATGTGACTGAACAGGGCAGATCTTTCATAGATGGGACAGAATGACCCAAGAGTCAGTGAGATGTGGAGAGCAGGATTTCCTTCCTTTTCTTTCCTTCCGTGCTGTCGCTGTGCCTCATCAATAAGACATGGGGAGTGAAAGGCTCATGCAGCTCGATGGGCAAGTTGTCTCCATTCTAACCAATGGGCAGCAAGATCCTCCCTGTCATCCCATAGAGTCTCACGGAAAACAGAGCAACACTGCACGCTTCCCACTGCCCAGGATTCCCAGTAAACGGTTAGAAGAATTGGGGGGGGGGGATATCTGTCAGAAAAGGCATAACTGTAAAGGTCTCAGAGGATTGTGAAGTGAGAGAGATGCACAGGAGAAGGGGGCAACAAGTTGCCAGTTGGAGTATAATTTGGGAAAATGGGAAGTTGGTCATTTTGGAGGGGATAATAAAAGAACAGAGTGCTATTTAAATGGTGGAAACTGTAGGAAGCTGCACCACAAAGGGACCAGGGGTAATTGTGCAGGAAACACAGAAAGCAGCAGATTCTGGGTCAGTCACGGAATCAAGAGTTCGGCTTCAGATTCGTCAAGTTTAAGGTAACACCGACACGGGTAAGGGGTTTCAGTAACAATGGAGCTGGGGTGAGGGGGAGACAAGGAACGTTTAACAGAATGTAATTCCTGGTGTTTGGGATTGTGTGGATGTCCGATCAGAAGGTCACCTTGAGGTCAGATATAACAGCAATATTGTAAAGAATGTAGTGTACCTCAGATATTTCCCAGTGGGGGGGAGAGGCTCAGCAGGAAGGGAAAGGAATTTGTAATAGCAACTGAAGGCAATGGTTCTAACCATTACAATGTTTCACTGGAGAAAACTGCAGCTAATCGAGTAGTGGGAGTGTGGAAAGCAGTTTGATAACTGAGTAACAGTGGAGTAATGGAGAGGGATGATGGGGAGCGGGACTTGGGCAGTGTCAGTTTACATGTGAAACCTAACACAGTGCTTTTGGACAATGTCACCTCCTGGCAGTATGTCGGTGAGAAAAAGGAGGGTCCAAGGATAGATCCTTAGATTCCCTACAGTGTGGAAACAGTCCCTTCGTCCCAACAAGTCCACACCGACCCTCCGAAGAGGAACCCATCCAGACCCATTCCCCTACGTTTACCACTGATTGATGCACCTAACACTACAGGCACTTTAGCATGGCCATTTCACCTAACCTGCACATCTTTGGACTGTGGGAAGAAACCGCAGCACGCGGAGGAAACCCACGCAGACACTGGGAGAAAGTGCAAACTCTACACAATCGCCCGAGTCTGGAATCGAACCTGGGTCCCTGATGCTGTGAGGCAGCAGTGCTCACCATTGAGCCACCGTGCTGGCCAACCCTTGAGGGACAACACATGCAATGAAATCAGAAAGGAAATCAGAGAGGGTATCACAGCTACAGAAGTTACCATTGTCGAGGAGGGTCTGCCTACTGAGTCAGTATGGGTGGAAATTAGGAACAGTAAGGGAGCAGTCACCTCATTAGGGGTTCACTACAGCCACCTCCCCCCCCCAACAGCACAGGGAGATTGAAGGAAGCATAGGTCAGCAGATTTTGGTAAAAAGTGAATGTAATAGGGTTGTTGTAATGGGTGACTTTAAATTTCTCAATATAGATTGGCACCTCCTTCGAGCAGATGGTTTTCTAAGGTGTGTTCATGAGTGTTTCCTAACTCAGCACATTGAAGCGGCCGACGAGGGGAGAGGTCATTTTGATTTTGGTGCTCGGCAATGAGCTGGGACAGGTGTCAGATCTTGCGGTGGGAGAGTATTTTGGTGATAGTGACCACAACTGCCTCACATTGTATATAGCCATGGAGAAGGAGAGAAGCAGGCACAATGGGAGGATATTTAATTGGGGAAAAGGAAACTATGATGCTATCAGACGTGAGTTGAGAACCATGGACTGGGAACAATTATTCCATGGAAAGGCCACGACAGACATGTGGAGACGGTTTAAGGAACAGTTGTTGCGAGTGATGCATAAATATGTCCCTCTGAGACAGGCAAGAAGGGGTAAGATAAAGGAATCTTGGATGACGAGAGCGGAGGAGATTCTTTTCGAAAGAAAGAAGGCAGCTTACGTAAGGTGGAGGAAGGAAGGGTCTTGCTCAGCTCTAGAGGATTACAGGCAGGCGAGGAAGGAGCTCAAAAATGGCCTGAGGAGAGCCAGGAGGGGGCAGGAAAAAGGCTTGACAGGAAGGATTAGGGAGAATCCAAAGACATTTTACACGGATGTGAGGAGTAAGACAATGATCAAAGAAAGAGTAGGTCCGCTCAGGGATAGCATAGGGAACTTGTGTGTAGAGTCTGAGGAGGCAGGGGAACCCCCTAAATGAGTTTTTTGCTTCTGTCGTTACTAAAGAAAAGGACCTTGTAGTGAATGAAACCATTGAGGAGCAGGTAAGCATGCTGGAACAGATAGAGATTGAGGAAGCTGATGTGCTGAACATTTTGACAAACATTAAGATTGACAAGTCGCCAGGGCCAGACCAGATTTGTCCTCAGCTGCTTTGGGAAGTGAGAAATGTGATTGCTTCGCTGCTTGCGAAGATCCTGACATCCTCGCTCTCCACTGGAGTCGTACCTGAGGACTGGAGGGAGGCAAATATAATTCCTCTCTTCAAGAAAGGAAATAGGGAAATCCCCGGCAATTACAGACCAGACACTTTCACGTCTGTCGTCTGTAAGGTGTTAGAAAGGATTCTAAGGGACAGGATTTATGAGCATCTGGAAGAGCATGGCTTGATTTAATGCAATCAATACGGCTTTGTGAGGGGCAGGTCATGCCTCACAAACCTTACTGAGTTCTTTGAGGATGTTACTAGGCAAGTTGATGAGGGTCGAGCTGTGGATGTGATGTATATGGATTTCAGTAAGGCATTTGATAAGGTTCCCCATGGTAGGTTCATTCAGAAGGTCAGGAGGAATGGGATACAGGGGAACTTAGCTGTCTGGATACAGAATTGGCTGGCCTACAGAAGACAGCGAGTGGTAGTAGAAGGAAAATATTCTGCCTGGAAGTCAGTGGTGAGTGGTGTTCCACAGGGCTCTGTCCTTGGGCCTCTACTGTTTATAATTTTTATTAACGACTTGGATGAGGGGATTGAAGGAGGGGTCAGCAAGTTTGCAGACAACACAAAGGTTGGAGTGTCGTTGACAGTATGGAGGGCTGTTGTTGGCTGCAGCGGGACATTGACAGGATGCAGAGATGGGCTGAGAGGTGTCAGATGGAGTTCAACCTGGATAAATGGAGGTGATGCATTTTGGAAGGTCAAATTTGAAAACTGAGTACAGGATTAAAGACAGGATTCTTGGCAGTGTGACGGAACAGAGGGATCTTGGTGTGCAGGTACATAGATCCCTTAAAATGGCTACCCAAGTGGACAGGGTTGTTAAGAAAGCATATGGTGTTTTGGCTTTCATTAACAGGAGGATTGTGTTTAAGAGCCGTGAGATCTTGATGCAGCTCTGTAAAACTTTGGTTAGAACGCACTTGGAATACTGTGTCCAGTTCTGGTCGCCCTATTATAGGAAAGATTGGATGCTATGGAGAGGGTTCAGAGGAGGTTTACCAGGATGCTGCCTGGAATGGTGGGCTTATCGAACAAAGAGAGGTTGACTGAGCTCAGACTTCTTTCAGTGGAAAAAAGAAGGAAGACAGGGGTCTTCCTAACTGAGGTATACAAGATAATGAGAGGCATAGATAGAGTTGATACCCAGACACTTTTTTCCCAGGGCAGAAATTGTTAACACGAGAGGTCATAGTTTTAAGCTGTTTGGAGGAAAGTATAGAGGGGATGTCAGAGGCGGGTTCTTTACACAGAGTTGCGAAAGCATGGAATGCGTTGCCAGCAGCAGTTGTGGAAGCGAGGTCATTGGGGATATTTAAGTGACTGCTGGACATGCATATGGTCACAGACATTTGAGGGTTTGTACATTAGGTTTAACTTACATAAGGATCGATGGTCGGCACAACACCGTGGGCTGAAGGGCCTGTTCTGTGCTGTACTGTTCTATGTTCTATGTTCTATGTTCTATGAAGTATATCTGTACCTTTCGACCATCTGCACCCTGGACTGACAGATAGTGCTCCCTCAATACCTTAGAAACCATCCCCTCAGTATGTTTATCCCCAAAACACCTCGACTGAACATTCATGCCCTCAACACCTCAGAAAGCAAACCTGTTGCCCCCTTGGACCGTGTTCATTCCCAAACCTGTTCTCACTGTGATGACCCACAGCCACCCCTAAGATTGGAGCCCAGGGCACAGAACATTATTTGAGTCTCTGGATTGATCATAGAACGTGGAAGCAGGCCATTCGGCCTATCAGGTTCACACTGACCCTCGGCAGAGCATCCCACCCACCTTCTCTGTCCCTGGATCCCTTCATTTCATCTGACTAACCCACCCAACCTGCACATCTTTGGACAGTGGGTGGGAACTGAAGCACCCGGTGGCTGACACGGGGAGAATGTGCCAACTCCACACAGAGAGTCGCCCGAGGCTGGAATCGAACCGTGGTGGGATGAGGCAACACTGAGCCCCCGTGACCATCCCACCATCTCCTCCCTGTTGATGACCGTTTGATGTCTGTATCCGGGGAGTACGCTAAATAAACCTTGTCTAGCGTTTATTTAAGAAAGGGACAAGGGCAATGCCTCCACAAGCTCAAGATGCTTGGTCCCCCTCGAAAAAATATTTATATCAATTTCAAAAAGATACTTTATTCACGACAAAACTTTACGTACAAACATATTCTCTGAAGTTCGGTTCTGTTCAGTCTTTACAACAAGTCTTTGCAATGACATATATCCTCCCCTTGGCTGATAAACTGAAATGTTAGGTCTGAGCTATTCCTGCTGAATGAACATCACAAAGTTACATTGAGAAGGATCTTTGTGAAGTGCCTGTGCTCTGTATCTGTTCTCCCATGTACCCCGCCCTCCGAATACAATACCTTACAAAGCCTTAAACCTGTTTGTCAACTTACAGCAGAAGCAGCCTCAGGGCATTGAACACACACTGAATGACTCAGTGACGCTTGGATCATGTCAAATTCTCAAGCAAACAGATGGTGGGGAAAAAATCTCCATGCTTCAGGCTCTCTGTCTTTATTCCTGATGAATGCCTTTTGCCCGAAACGTCGATTTTGCCTGTCCTCGGATGCTGCCTGAATTGCTGTGCTCTTCCAGCACCACTGATCCAGAAGGTGGTGGGGAAATTCAGCAGAATTCAGCAGGTAGCAACAATGAAGAGAGAGAGGAACAATTCGCATTTCAAGTGACCCTTCCTCAAAACGGTCTGTTCTGATGGAACCTTCCTGCAGAAATCACTTGATTGAAAGGTGAACTCTCTCTCTGTCTCTTTCTCCCTCTCCCTTCAGGGATGTTGCCGGACATGCTGAGTTTCTTCAGCAATCTCTGTATTGATGTTTCAGGTCTCCAGCGCGTCCGTACAGATTGGTTTTAGGGTTGAATTCTCAAGCTGGCTCTATTAAAGGGATTGAATCCCTCTGCTACAAAGGAGGGTCACTTCCCACAGCTAACAGGTTCGTGATGCCAACATTGTTGGCTCAATCTCTATCATGTCTGAAATTACCATGAAGGTCCCAGCTTCTCAACCTCGCCCCTCACCTGAGGTGTGTGACCCTCCAGGCCTCTCTCTCTGACAAGACAGCAGCTCTCGGATCCTCCTGGTCTATAATAACTTCCCAACTTTAAAAGGGCACTCCAGTAAGAGAGCTCTTTACATGGTTCAGGTCAAAATCCTGGAGCTCCCTCCCTAACATCGTAGGTTGGTGTTTATTAGAGTATGGTATCGACAGTATGAATGTTTGAGCACTTATTCAAGGGCATGCAGGTAGCTGCCAGAGGAAGTGATGGGGGCTGGTACAATTGTGATATTTAAAAGGCATCAGGATAAGTATGTGAATAGGAAGGGTTTAGAGGGATGTCAGCCAAGTGCTAGCTAATGGAATGAAATCAGATGAGAATATCTGGTTGGTATGGACGAGTTGGACAGGAGGGGCTGGTTCCAAGCTGTGCACCTCTGTGACTCAGTCCCTCTGAACAGTCTATTGCAGAGATTTTCAGACAGGGTTTGGTTTGTGAGTCTCTCTCATGCTTCCTCAGAATCTGCAAACCCTATGTCTCCAAATTTCCACAAGACTCTATGAAATAGAAGAAAAGAGGGTCAGTACTGAGGGAGTGCTGCCTTGTCAGAGGGTCAGTACTGAGAGAGTGCTGCATTGTCAGAGGGTCAGTACTGAGGGAGTGCTGCACTGTCAGAGGGTCAGTGCTGAGGGAGTGCTGCGCTGTCAGATGGTCAGTACTGAGGGCGTGCTGCACTGTCAGATGGTCAGTACTGAGGGAGTGCTGCATTGTCAGAGGGTCAGTACTGAGGGAGTGCTGCACTGTCAGAGGGTCAGTACTGAGGGAGTGCTGCACTGTCGGAGGGTCAGTACTGAGGGAGTGCTGCACTGTCAGAGGGTCAGTACTGAGGGAGTACTGCACTGTCAGATGGTCAGTACTGAGGGAGTGCTGCACTGTCAGATGGTCAGTACTGAGGGAGTGCTGCAATGTCAGAGGGTCAGTACTGAGGGAGTGCTGCACCATCAGAGGATCAGGACTGAGGGATTGCTGCACTGTCAGATGGTCAGTACTGAGGGAGTGCTGCACTGTCAGAGGGTCAGTACTGAGGGAGTGCTGCACTGTCAGATGGTTAGTACAGAGAGAGTGCAGCACTGACAGAGGGTTAGTACAGAGAGAATGCTACACTGTCAGATAGACAGTACTAAGGCACTGCTGGACGGTCAGACGTGCAGGACCGAGGCAGAGGGTCAGTACTGAGGGAGTGATACACTGTCAATGGGTCAGTACTGAGGGAGTACAACACTGTCAATGAGTCAGTACTGAGGCAGCGCTGTACTGTCAGAGTGTCAGTTGTGATGGAGTGTTGTACTGTCAGAGGATTTGTCCTGAGATTGGGCCACACTGTCGCAGGGTCAGTATAGGGCCACCTCCACTCGGCCAGAGAGACAGTACTGAGGGAGCGCATCACGATCAGAGGATCAGTGTGGAGGGAGTGCAGCATTGTCAGAGAGTCAGTGTGGAGGGAGTGCAGCATTGACAGAGGATTAGTATAGAGAGAGTGCAGCATTGTCAGAGGGTCAGTGTGGAGGGAGTGCAGCATTGTCAGAGGGTCAGTCTGGAGGTAGTGCTGCATTGTCAGAGGGTCAGTATGGAGGGAGTGCAGCATTGTCAGAGGGTCAGTGTGGAGGGAGTGCTGCATTGTCAGAGTATCAGTGTGGAGGGAGTGCAGCATTGTCAGAGAGTCAGTGTGGAGGGAGTGCAGCATTGTCAGAGGGTTAGTATGGAGGTAGTGCTGCATTGTCAGAGGTCAGTGTGGAGGGAGTGCAGCATTGTCAGAGGGTCAGTGTGGAGGGAGTGCTGCATTGTCAGAGGGTCAGTGAGGAGGGAGTGCAGCATTGTCAGAGGGTTAGTATGGAGGTAGTGCTGCATTGTCAGAGGTCAGTGTGGAGGGAGTGCAGCATTGTCAGAGGGTCAGTGTGGAGGTAGTGCTGCATTGTCAGAGGGTCAGTGTGGAGGAAGTGCTGCATTGTCAGACGATTAGTATAGAGAGAGTGCTGCACTGTCAGAGGGTCAGTACTGAGGGAGTGCTGCACTGTCAGAAGGTCAGTACTGAGGGAGTGCTGCACTGTCAGAGGGTCAGTACTGAGGGAGTGCTGCACTGTCAGAGGGTCAGTACTGAGGGAGAGCTGCACTGTCCAAGGGTCAGTACAGAGGGAGTGCAGCACTGTCAGAGGGTCAGTACTGAGGGATAGCTGCACTGTCAGATGGTCAGTACTGAGGGAGTGCTGCACTGTCAGAGGGTCAGTACTGAGGGAGTGCTGCACGGTCTGAGCGTCAGTACTGAGGGAGTGCTGCACTGTCAGAGGGTCAGTACTGAGGGAGTGCTGCACTGTCAGAGGGTCAGTACTGAGGGAGTGCTGCACGGTCTGAGCGTCAGTGCTGAGGGAATGCTGCACTGTCAGAGGTTCAGTACTGAGGGAGTGCTGCACTGTCAGAGGGTCAGTGCTGAGGGAGAGCTGCACTGTCAGATGGTCAGTACTGAGGGAGAGCTTCACTGTCAGAGGGTCAGTAGCGAGCGGGTGCTGCACTGTCAGAGGGTCAGTACTGAGGGAGTGCTGCACTGTCAGAGGGTCAGTACTGAGGGAGAGCTGTACTGTCAGAGGGTCAGTACTGAGGTAGTGCTGCACTGTCAGAGGGTCAGTACTGAGGGAGTGCTGCACTGTCAGATGGTCAGTACTGAGGGAATGCTGCACTGCCAGAGGGTCAGTACTGAGGGAGAACTGCACTGTCCGAGGGTCAGTACTGAGGGAGTGCAACACTGTCAGAGGGTCAGTACTGAGGGAGGGCTGCACTGTCAGATGGTCAGTACTGAGGGAGTGCCGCACTGCCGGAGGGTCAGTACTGAGGGAGTGCTGCACTGTCAGATGGTCAGTGCTGAGGGAGTGCTGCACTGTCAGAGGGTCAGTACTGAGGGAGTGCTGCACTGTCAGAGGGTCAGTACTGAGGGAGTGCTGCACGGTCAGAGGGTCAGTACTGAGGGAGGGCTGCACTGTCAGAGGGTCAGTACTGTGGGAATGCTGCACTGCCAGAGGGTCAGTACTGAGGGAGTGCTGCACTGTCAGAGGGTCAGTACTGAGGGAGTGCTGCACTGTCAGATGGTCAGTACTGAGGGAGAGCTGCACTGTCAGAGGGTCAGTGCTGAGGGCGTGCTGCACTGTCAGAGGGTCAGTGCTGAGGGAGTGCTGCACTCTCAGAGGGTCAGTACTGAGGGAGTGCTGCACTGTCAGAGGGTCAGTGCTGAGGGAGTGCTGCATTGTCAGAGGGTCAGTACTGTGGGAATGCTGCACTGCCAGAGGGTCAGGACTGAGGGAGTGCTGCACTGTCAGAGGGTCAGTACTGAGGGAGTGCTGCACTGTCAGATGGTCAGTACTGAGGGAGAGCTGCACTGTCAGAGGGTCAGTGCTAAGGGAGTGCTGCACTGTCAGAGGGTCAGTGCTGAGGGAGTGCTGCACTGTCAGAGGGTCAGTACTGAGTGAGTGCTGCACTGTCAGAGGGTCAGTACTGTGGGAATGCTGCACTGCCAGAGGGTCAGTACTGAGGGAGTGCTGCACTGTCAGAGGGTCAGTACTGAGGGAGTGCTGCGCTGTCAGATGGTCAGTACTGAGGGAGAGCTGCACTGTCAGAGGGTCAGTGCTGAGGGCGTGCTACACTGTCAGAGGGTCAGTTCTGAGGGAGTGCTGCACACTCAGAGGGTCAGTACTGAGGGAGTGCTGCACTGTCAGAGGGTCAGTGCTGAGGGAGTGCTGCACTGTCAGAGGGTCAGTACTGTGGGAATGCTGCACTGACAGAGGGTCAGTACTGAGGGAGTGCTGCACTGTCAGAGGGTCAGTACTGAGGCAGTGCTGCACTGTGAGATGGTCAGTACTGAGGGAGAGTTGCACTGTCAGAGGGTCAGTGCTGAGGGAGTGCTGCACTGTCAGAGGGTCAGTGCTGAGGGAGTGCTGCACTGTCAGAGGGTCAGTACTGAGGGAGTGCTGCACTGTCAGAGGGTCAGTGCTGAGGGAGTGCTGCACTGTCAGAGGGTCAGTACTGAGGGAATGCTGCACTGTCAGCGGGTCAGTACTGAGGGAGAGCTGCACTGTCAGAGGATCGTTACTGAGGGAGTGCTGCACTGTCACAGGGTCAGTAGCGAGCGGGTGCTGCACTGTCAGAGGGTCAGTACTGAGGGAGTGCTGCACTGTCAGAGGGTCAGTGCTGAGTGAGTGCTGCACTGTCAGAGGGTCAGTACTGTGGGAATGCTGCACTGCCAGAGGGTCAGTACTGAGGGAGTGCTGCACTGTCAGAGGGTCAGTACTGAGGGAGTGCTGCGCTGTCAGATGGTCAGTACTGAGGGAGAGCTGCACTGTCAGAGGGTCAGTGCTGAGGGCGTGCTACACTGTCAGAGGGTCAGTTCTGAGGGAGTGCTGCACACTCAGAGGGTCAGTACTGAGGGAGTGCTGCACTGTCAGAGGGTCAGTGCTGAGGGAGTGCTGCACTGTCAGAGGGTCAGTACTGTGGGAATGCTGCACTGACAGAGGGTCAGTACTGAGGGAGTGCTGCACTGTCAGAGGGTCAGTACTGAGGCAGTGCTGCACTGTGAGATGGTCAGTACTGAGGGAGAGTTGCACTGTCAGAGGGTCAGTGCTGAGGGAGTGCTGCACTGTCAGAGGGTCAGTGCTGAGGGAGTGCTGCACTGTCAGAGGGTCAGTACTGAGGGAGTGCTGCACTGTCAGAGGGTCAGTGCTGAGGGAGTGCTGCACTGTCAGAGGGTCAGTACTGAGGGAATGCTGCACTGTCAGCGGGTCAGTACTGAGGGAGAGCTGCACTGTCAGAGGATCGTTACTGAGGGAGTGCTGCACTGTCACAGGGTCAGTAGCGAGCGGGTGCTGCACTGTCAGAGGGTCAGTACTGAGGGAGTGCTGCACTGTCAGAGGGTCAGTGCTGAGGGAGTGCTGCACTGTCAGAGGGTCAGTACTGAGTGAGTGCTGCACTGCCAGAGGGTCAGTACTGAGGGAGTGCTGCACTGTCAGAGGGTCAGTACTGAGGGAGTGCTGCGCTGTCAGATGGTCAGTACTGAGGGAGAGCTGCACTGTCAGAGGGTCAGTGCTGAGGGCGTGCTACACTGTCAGAGGGTCAGTTCTGAGGGAGTGCTGCACTCTCAGAGGGTCAGTACTGAGGGAGTGCTGCACTGTCAGAGGGTCAGTGCTGAGGGAGTGCTGCACTGTCAGAGGGTCAGTACTGTGGGAATGCTGCACTGCCAGAGGGTCAGTACTGAGGGAGTGCTGCACTGTCAGAGGGTCAGTACTGAGGGAGTGCTGCACTGTGAGATGGTCAGTACTGAGGGAGAGTTGCACTGTCAGAGGGTCAGTGCTGAGGGAGTGCTGCACTGTCAGAGGGTCAGTGCTGAGGGAGTGCTGCACTGTCAGAGGGTCAGTACTGAGGGAGTGCTGCACTGTCAGAGGGTCAGTGCTGAGGGAGTGCTGCACTGTCGGAGGGTCAGTACTGAGGGAATGCTGCACTGTCAGCGGGTCAGTACTGATGGAGAGCTGCACTGTCAGAGGATCGTTACTGAGGGAGTGCTGCACTGTCACAGGGTCAGTACCGAGCGGGTGCTGCACTGTCAGAGGGTCAGTACTGAGGGAGTGCTGCACTGTTAGAGGATCAGTACTGAGGGAGTGCTGCACTGTCAGAGGGTCAGTACTGAGGGTGAGCTGCACTGTCAGAGTGTCAGTACTGAGGGAGTGCTGCACTGTCAGAGGGTCAGTACTGAGGGAGAGCTGCACTGCCAGAGGGTCAGTACTGAGGGAGTGCTGCACTGTCAGAAGGTCAGTGCTGAGGGAGTGCTGCACTGTCAGAGGGTCAGTACTGAGGGAGTGCTGCACTGTCAGAGGGTCAGTGCTGAGGGAGAGCTGCACTGTCAGATGGTCAGTACTGAGGGAGAGCTTCACTGTCAGAGGGTCAGTACTGAGGGAGAGCTGCACTGCCAGAGGGTCAGTACTGAGGGAGTGCTGCACTGTCAGAGGGTCAGTACTGAGGGAGTGCTGCACTGTCAGAGGGTCAGTACTGAGGGAGAGCTGTACTGTCAGATGGTCAGTACTGAGGTAGAGCTGCACTGTCAGAGGGTCAGTACTGAGGGAGTGCTGCACTGTCAGAGGGTCAGTACTGAGGGAATGCTGCACTGCCAGAGGGTCAGTACTGAGGGAGAGCAGCACTGTCCCAGGGTCAGTACTGAGGGAGTGCTACACTGTCAGAGGGTCAGTACTGAGGGAGAGCTGCACTGTCAGATTGTCAGTACTTTGGCAGTGCCGCACTGCCAGAGGGTCAGTACTGAGGGAGTGCTGCACTGTCAGATGGTCAGTGCTGAGGGAGTGCTGCACTGTCAGAGGGTCAGTACTGAGGGAGTGCTGCACTGTCAGAGGGTCAGTGCTGAGGGAGTGCTGCACTGTCAGAGGGTCAGTATTGAGGGAATGCTGCACTGTCAGCGGGTCAGTACTGAGGGAGTGCTGCACTGTCAGAGGTTCGGTACTGAGGGAATGCTGCACTGTCAGAGGTTCAGTACTGTGGGAGTGCTGCACTGTCAGAGGGTCAGTACTGTGTGAATGCTGCACTGCCAGAGGGTCAGTACTGAGGGAGTGCTGCACTGTCAGAGGGTCAGTACTGAGGGAGTGCTGCACTGTCAGATGGTCAGTACTCAGGGAGAGCTGCACTGTCAGAGGGTCAGTGCTGAGGGCGTGCTACACTGTCAGAGGGTCAGTTCTGAGGGAGTGCTGCACTCTCAGAGGGTCAGTACTGAGGAAGTGCTGCACTGTCAGAGGGTCAGTGCTGAGGGAGTGCTGCACTGTCAGAGGGTCAGTACTGTGGGAATGCTGCACTGCCAGAGGGTCAGTACTGAGGGAGTGCTGCACTGTCAGAGGGTCAGTACTGAGGGAGTGCTGCACTGTCAGATGGTCAGTACTGAGGGAGAGCTGCACTGTCAGAGGGTCAGTGCTGAGGGAGTGCTGCACTGTCAGAGGGTCAGTGCTGAGGGAGTGCTGCACTGTCAGAGGGTCAGTACTGAGGGAGTGCTGCACTGTCAGAGGGTCAGTGCTGAGGGAGTGCTGCACTGTCAGAGGGTCAGTATTGAGGGAATGCTGCACTGTCAGCGGGTCAGTACTGAGGGAGAGCTGCACTGTCAGAGGATCGTTACTGAGGGAGTGCTGCTCTGTCACAGGGTCAGTACCGAGCGGGTGCTGCACTGTCAGAGGGTCAGTACTGAGGGAGTGCTGCACTGTTAGAGGATCAGTACTGAGGGAGTGCTGCACTGTCAGAGGGTCAGTACTGAGGGTGAGCTGCACTGTCAGAGTGTCAGAACTGAGGGAGTGCTGCACTGTCAGAGGGTCAGTACTGAGGGAGAGCTGCACTGCCAGAGGGTCAGTACTGAGGGAGTGCTGCACTGTCAGAAGGTCAGTGCTGAGGGAGTGCTGCACTGTCAGAGGGTCAGTACTGAGGGAGTGCTGCACTGTCAGAGGGTCAGTGCTGAGGGAGAGCTGCACTGTCAGATGGTCAGTACTGAGGGAGAGCTTCACTGTCAGAGGGTCAGTACTGAGGGAGAGCTGCACTGCCAGAGGGTCAGTACTGAGGGAGTGCTGCACTGTCAGAAGGTCAGTGCTGAGGGAGTGCTGCACTGTCAGAGGGTCAGTACTGAGGGAGTGCTGCACTGTCAGAGGGTCAGTGCTGAGGGAGAGCTGCACTGTCAGATGGTCAGTACTGAGGGAGAGCTTCACTGTCAGAGGGTCAGTACTGAGGGAGAGCTGCACTGCCAGAGGGTCAGTACTGAGGGAGTGCTGCACTGTCAGAGGGTCAGTACTGAGGGAGTGCTGCACTGTCAGAGGGTCAGTACTGAGGGAGAGCTGTACTGTCAGATGGTCAGTACTGAGGTAGAGCTGCACTGTCAGAGGGTCAGTACTGAGGGAGTGCTGCACTGTCAGAGGGTCAGTACTGAGGGAATGCTGCACTGCCAGAGGGTCAGTACTGAGGGAGAGCAGCACTGTCCCAGGGTCAGTACTGAGGGAGTGCTACACTGTCAGAGGGTCAGTACTGAGGGAGAGCTGCACTGTAAGATTGTCAGTACTTTGGCAGTGCCGCACTGCCAGAGGGTCAGTACTGAGGGAGTGCTGCACTGTCAGATGGTCAGTGCTGAGGGAGTGCTGCACTGTCAGAGGGTCAGTACTGAGGGAGTGCTGCACTGTCAGAGGGTCAGTGCTGAGGGAGTGCTGCACTGTCAGAGGGTCAGTATTGAGGGAATGCTGCACTGTCAGCGGGTCAGTACTGAGGGAGTGCTGCACTGTCAGAGGTTAGGTACTGAGGGAATGCTGCACTGTCAGAGGTTCAGTACTGTGGGAGTGCTGCACTGTCAGAGGGTCAGTACTGTGTGAATGCTGCACTGCCAGAGGGTCAGTACTGAGGGAGTGCTGCACTGTCAGAGGGTCAGTACTGAGGGAGTGCTGCACTGTCAGATGGTCAGTACTCAGGGAGAGCTGCACTGTCAGAGGGTCAGTGCTGAGGGCGTGCTACACTGTCAGAGGGTCAGTTCTGAGGGAGTGCTGCACTCTCAGAGGGTCAGTACTGAGGAAGTGCTGCACTGTCAGAGGGTCAGTGCTGAGGGAGTGCTGCACTGTCAGAGGGTCAGTACTGTGGGAATGCTGCACTGCCAGAGGGTCAGTACTGAGGGAGTGCTGCACTGTCAGAGGGTCAGTACTGAGGGAGTGCTGCACTGTCAGATGGTCAGTACTGAGGGAGAGCTGCACTGTCAGAGGGTCAGTGCTGAGGGAGTGCTGCACTGTCAGAGGGTCAGTGATGAGGGAGTGCTGCACTGTCAGAGGGTCAGTACTGAGGGAGTGCTGCACTGTCAGAGGGTCAGTGCTGAGGGAGTGCTGCACTGTCAGAGGGTCAGTATTGAGGGAATGCTGCACTGTCAGCGGGTCAGTACTGAGGGAGAGCTGCACTGTCAGAGGATCGTTACTGAGGGAGTGCTGCTCTGTCACAGGGTCAGTACCGAGCGGGTGCTGCACTGTCAGAGGGTCAGTACTGAGGGAGTGCTGCACTGTTAGAGGATCAGTACTGAGGGAGTGCTGCACTGTCAGAGGGTCAGTACTGAGGGTGAGCTGCACTGTCAGAGTGTCAGAACTGAGGGAGTGCTGCACTGTCAGAGGGTCAGTACTGAGGGAGAGCTGCACTGCCAGAGGGTCAGTACTGAGGGAGTGCTGCACTGTCAGAAGGTCAGTGCTGAGGGAGTGCTGCACTGTCAGAGGGTCAGTACTGAGGGAGTGCTGCACTGTCAGAGGGTCAGTGCTGAGGGAGAGCTGCACTGTCAGATGGTCAGTACTGAGGGAGAGCTTCACTGTCAGAGGGTCAGTACTGAGGGAGAGCTGCACTGCCAGAGGGTCAGTACTGAGGGAGTGCTGCACTGTCAGAGGGTCAGTACTGAGGGAGTGCTGCACTGTCAGAGGGTCAGTACTGAGGGAGAGCTGTACTGTCAGAGGGTCAGTACTGAGGTAGTGCTGCACTGTAAGAGGGTCAGTACTGAGGGAGTGCTGCAAAGTCAGAGGGTCAGTACTGAGGGAATGCTGCACTGCCAGAGGGTCAGTACTGAGGGAGAGCAGCACTGTCCGAGGGTCAGTACTGAGGGAGTGCAACACTGTCAGAGGGTCAGTACTGACGGAGAGCTGCACTGTCAGATGGTCAGTACTGAGGGAGTGCCGCACTGCCAGAGGGTCAGTACTGAGGGAGTGCTGCACTGTCAGATGGTCAGTGCTGAGGGAGTGCTGCACTGTCAGAGGGTCAGTACTGATGGAGTGCTGCACTGTCAGAGGTTCGGTACTGAGGGAATGCTGCACTGTCAGAGGGCCAGTACTGAGGGAGTGCTGCACTTTCAGAGGGTCAGTACTGTGGGAATGCTGCACTGCCAGAGGGTCAGTACTGAGGGAGTGCTGCACTGTCAGAGGGTCAGTACTGAGGGAGTGCTGCACTGTCAGATGGTCAGTACTGAGGGAGAGCTGCATGTCAGAGGGTCAGTGCTGAGGGCGTGCTACACTGTCAGAGGGTCTGTTCTGAGGGAGTGCTGCACTCTCAGAGGGTCAGTACTGAGGGAGTGCTGCACTGTCAGAGGGTCAGTGCTGAGGGAGTGCTGCACTGTCAGAGGGTCTGTACTGTGGGAATGCTGCACTGCCAGAGGGTCAGTACTGAGGGAGTGCTGCACTGTCAGAGGGTCAGTACTGAGGGAGTGCTGCACTGTCAGATGGTCAGTACTGAGGGAGAGCTGCACTGTCAGAGGATCAGTGCTGAGGGTTTGCTGCACTGTCAGAGGGTCAGTGCTGAGGGAGTGCTGCACTGTCAGAGGGTCAGTACTGAGGGAGTGCTGCACTGTCAGAAGGTCAGTGCTGAGGGAGTGCTGCACTGTCAGAGGGTCAGTACTGAGGGAATGCTGCACTGTCAGCGGGTCAGTACTGAGGGAGAGCTGCACTGTCAGAGGATCGTTACTGAGGGAGTGCTGCACTGTCACAGGGTCAGTACCTTGCGGGTGCTGCACTGTCAGAGGGTCAGTACTGAGGGAGTGCTGCACTGTTAGAGGATCAGTACTGAGGGAGTGCTGCACTGTCAGAGGGTCAGTACTGAGGGTGAGCTGCACTGTCAGAGTGTCAGTACTGAGGGAGTGCTGCACTGTCAGAGGGTCAGTACTGAGGGAGAGCTGCACTGCCAGAGGGTCAGTACTGAGGGAGAGCTGCACTGTCAGAAGGTCAGTACTGAGGGAGTGCTGCACTGTCAGAGGATCGTTACTGAGGGAGTGCTGCACTGTCACAGGGTCAGTACGGAGCGGGTGCTGCACTGTCAGAGGGTCAGTACTGAGGGAGTGCTGCACTGTTAGAGGATCAGTACTGAGGGAGAGCTGCACTGTCAGAGGATCGTTACTGAGGGAGTGCTGCACTGTCACATGGTCAGTACCGAGCGGGTGCTGCACTGTCAGAGGGTCAGTACTGAGGGAGTGCTGCACTGTTAGAGGATCAGTACTGAGGTAGTGCTGCACTGTCAGAGGGTCAGTACTGCGGGAGTGCTGCACTGCCAGAGGATCAGTACTGAGGGATTGCTGCACTGTCAGCGGGTCTGTGCTGAGGGAGTGCTGCACTGTCAGAGGGTCAGAACTGAGGGAGTGCTGCACTGTCAGAGGGTCAGTACTGAGGGAGTGCTGCACTGTCAGAGGGTCAGTACTGAGGGAGTGCTACACTGCCAGAGGGTCAGTACTGAGGGAGTGCTGCACTGTCAGAGGGTCAGTACTGAGGGAATGCTGCACTGTCAGATTGTGAGTACTGAGGGAGATCTGCACTGTCAGAGGGTCAGTGCTGAGGGAGTGCTGCATTGTCAGAGGGTCAGTACTGTGGGAATGCTGCACTGCCAGAGGGTCAGTACTGAGGGAGTGCTGCACTGTCAGAGGGTCAGCACTGAGGGAGTGCGGCACTGTCAGATGGTCAGTCCTGAGGGAGAGCTGCACTGTCAGATGGTGAGTACTGAGGGAGAGCTGCACTGTCAGAGGGTCAGTACTGAGGGAGTGCTGCACTGTCAGAGGGTCAGTACTGAGGGAATGCTGCACTGCCAGAGGGCCAGTACTGAGGGAGAGCTGCACTGTCCGAGGGTCAGTACTGAGGGAGTGCAACACTGTCAGAGGGTCAGTACTGAGGGAGAGCTGCACTGTCAGATGGTCAGTACTGAGGGAGTGCCGCACTGCCAGAGGGTCAGTACTGAGGGAGTGCTGCACTGTCAGAGGTTCAGTACTGAGGTAGTGCTGCACTGTCAGATGGTCAGTACTGAGGGAGTGCTGCACCGTCAGAGGGTCAGTACTGAGGGAGAGCTGCACTGTCAGATAGTCAGTACTGAGGGAGTGCTGCACTGTCAGATGGTCAGTACTGAGGGAGAGCTGCACTGTCAGAGGGTCAGTGCTGAGGGCGTGCTGCACTGTCAGAGGGTTAGTGCTGAGGGAGTGCTGCACTGTCAGAGGGTCAGTACTGAGGTAGTGCTGCACTGTCAGATGGTCAGTACTGAGGGAGTGCTGCACTGTCAGAGGGTCAGTACTGAGGGAATGCTGCACTGCCAGAGGGTCAGTACTGAGCGAGAGCTGCACTGTCCGAGGGTCAGTACTGAGGGAGTGCAACACTGTCAGAGGGTCAGTACTGAGGGAGAGCTGCACTGTCAGATGGTCAGTACTGAGGGAGTGCTGCACTGTCAGATGGTCAGTACTGAGGGAGTGCTGCACTGTCAGAGGGTCAGTACGGAGCGGGTGCTGCACTGTCAGAGGGTCAGTACTGAGGGAGTGCTGCACTGTTAGAGGATCAGAACTGAGGGAGAGCTGCACTGTCAGATGGTCAGTACTGAGGGAGTGCTGCACTGTCAGAGGGTCAGTACGGAGCGGGTGCTGCACTGTCAGAGGGTCAGTACTGAGGGAGTGCTGCACTGTTAGAGGATCAGAACTGAGGGAGAGCTGCACTGTCAGAGGATCGTTACTGAGGGAGTGCTGCACTGTCACATGGTCAGTACCGAGCGGGTGCTGCACTGTCAGAGGGTCAGTACTGAGGGAGTGCTGCACTGTTAGAGGATCAGTACTGAGGTAGTGCTGCACTGTCAGAGGGTCAGTACTGCGGGAGTGCTGCAGTGCCAGAGGATCAGTACTGAGGGATTGCTGCACTGTCAGCGGGTCTGTGCTGAGGGAGTGCTGCACTGTCAGAGGGTCAGAACTGAGGGAGTGCTGCACTGTCAGAGGGTCAGTACTGAGGGAGTGCTGCACTGTCAGAGGGTCAGTACTGAGGGAGTGCTACACTGCCAGAGGGTCAGTACTGAGGGAGTGCTGCACTGTCAGAGGGTCAGTACTGAGGGAATGCTGCACTGTCAGATTGTGAGTACTGAGGGAGATCTGCACTGTCAGAGGGTCAGTGCTGAGGGAGTGCTGCATTGTCAGAGGGTCAGTACTGTGGGAAGGCTGCACTGCCAGAGGGTCAGTACTGAGGGAGTGCTGCACTGTCAGAGGGTCAGCACTGAGGGAGTGCGGCACTGTCAGATGGTCAGTACTGAGGGAGAGCTGCACTGTCAGATGGTGAGTACTGAGGGAGAGCTGCACTGTCAGAGGGTCAGTACTGAGGGAGTGCTGCACTGTCAGAGGGTCAGTACTGAGGGAATGCTGCACTGCCAGAGGGCCAGTACTGAGGGAGAGCTGCACTGTCCGAGGGTCAGTACTGAGGGAGTGCAACACTGTCAGAGGGTCAGTACTGAGGGAGAGCTGCACTGTCAGATGGTCAGTACTGAGGGAGTGCCGCACTGCCAGAGGGTCAGTACTGAGGGAGTGCTGCACTGTCAGAGGTTCAGTACTGAGGTAGTGCTGCACTTTCAGATGGTCAGTACTGAGGGAGTGCTGCACCGTCAGAGGGTCAGTACTGAGGGAGAGCTGCACTGTCAGATAGTCAGTACTGAGGGAGTGCTGCACTGTCAGATGGTCAGTACTGAGGGAGAGCTGCACTGTCAGAGGGTCAGTGCTGAGGGCGTGCTGCACTGTCAGAGGGTTAGTGCTGAGGGAGTGCTGCACTGTCAGAGGGTCAGTACTGAGGTAGTGCTGCACTGTCAGATGGTCAGTACTGAGGGAGTGCTGCACTGTCAGAGGGTCAGTACTGAGGGAATGCTGCACTGCCAGAGGGTCAGTACTGAGCGAGAGCTGCACTGTCCGAGGGTCAGTACTGAGGGAGTGCAACACTGTCAGAGGGTCAGTACTGAGGGAGAGCTGCACTGTCAGATGGTCAGTACTGAGGGAGTGCTGCACTGTCAGAGGGTCAGGACTGAGGGAGAGCTGTACTGTCAGAGGGTCAGTACTGAGGTGTAGCTGCACGGTCAGAGGGTCAGTACTGAGGGAGTGCTGCACTGTCAGAGGGTCAGTACTGAGGGAATGCTGCACTGTCAGAGGGTTAGTGCTGAGGGAGTGCTGCACTGTCAGAGGGTCAGTACTGAGGTAGTGCTGCACTGTCAGATGGTCAGTACTGAGGGAGTGCTGCACTGTCAGAGGGTCAGTACTGAGGGAATGCTGCACTGCCAGAGGGTCAGTACTGAGCGAGAGCTGCACTGTCCGAGGGTCAGTACTGAGGGAGTGCAACACTGTCAGAGGGTCAGTACTGAGGGAGAGCTGCACTGTCAGATGGTCAGTACTGAGGGAGTGCTGCACTGTCAGAGGGTCAGTACGGAGCGGGTGCTGCACTGTCAGAGGGTCAGTACTGAGGGAGTGCTGCACTGTTAGAGGATCAGAACTGAGGGAGAGCTGCACTGTCAGAGGATCGTTACTGAGGGAGTGCTGCACTGTCACATGGTCAGTACCGAGCGGGTGCTGCACTGTCAGAGGGTCAGTACTGAGGGAGTGCTGCACTGTTAGAGGATCAGTACTGAGGTAGTGCTGCACTGTCAGAGGGTCAGTACTGCGGGAGTGCTGCACTGCCAGAGGATCAGTACTGAGGGATTGCTGCACTGTCAGCGGGTCTGTGCTGAGGGAGTGCTGCACTGTCAGAGGGTCAGAACTGAGGGAGTGCTGCACTGTCAGAGGGTCAGTACTGAGGGAGTGCTGCACTGTCAGAGGGTCAGTACTGAGGGAGTGCTACACTGCCAGAGGGTCAGTACTGAGGGAGTGCTGCACTGTCAGAGGGTCAGTACTGAGGGAATGCTGCACTGTCAGATTGTGAGTACTGAGGGAGATCTGCACTGTCAGAGGGTCAGTGCTGAGGGAGTGCTGCATTGTCAGAGGGTCAGTACTGTGGGAATGCTGCACTGCCAGAGGGTCAGTACTGAGGGAGTGCTGCACTGTCAGAGGGTCAGCACTGAGGGAGTGCGGCACTGTCAGATGGTCAGTACTGAGGGAGAGCTGCACTGTCAGATGGTGAGTACTGAGGGAGAGCTGCACTGTCAGAGGGTCAGTACTGAGGGAGTGCTGCACTGTCAGAGGGTCAGTACTGAGGGAATGCTGCACTGCCAGAGGGCCAGTACTGAGGGAGAGCTGCACTGTCCGAGGGTCAGTACTGAGGGAGTGCAACACTGTCAGAGGGTCAGTACTGAGGGAGAGCTGCACTGTCAGATGGTCAGTACTGAGGGAGTGCCGCACTGCCAGAGGGTCAGTACTGAGGGAGTGCTGCACTGTCAGAGGTTCAGTACTGAGGTAGTGCTGCACTGTCAGATGGTCAGTACTGAGGGAGTGCTGCACCGTCAGAGGGTCAGTACTGAGGGAGAGCTGCACTGTCAGATAGTCAGTACTGAGGGAGTGCTGCACTGTCAGATGGTCAGTACTGAGGGAGAGCTGCACTGTCAGAGGGTCAGTGCTGAGGGCGTGCTGCACTGTCAGAGGGTTAGTGCTGAGGGAGTGCTGCACTGTCAGAGGGTCAGTACTGAGGTAGTGCTGCACTGTCAGATGGTCAGTACTGAGGGAGTGCTGCACTGTCAGAGGGTCAGTACTGAGGGAATGCTGCACTGCCAGAGGGTCAGTACTGAGCGAGAGCTGCACTGTCCGAGGGTCAGTACTGAGGGAGTGCAACACTGTCAGAGGGTCAGTACTGAGGGAGAGCTGCACTGTCAGATGGTCAGTACTGAGGGAGTGCTGCACTGTCAGAGGGTCAGGACTGAGGGAGAGCTGTACTGTCAGAGGGTCAGTACTGAGGTGTAGCTGCACGGTCAGAGGGTCAGTACTGAGGGAGTGCTGCACTGTCAGAGGGTCAGTACTGAGGGAATGCTGCACTGCCAGAGGGTCAGTACTGAGGGAGTGCTGCACTGTCAGAGGGTCAGTACTGAGGGAGTGCTGCACTGTCAGAGGTTCAGTACTGAGGGAGAGCTGCACTGTCAGAGGGTCAGTGCTGAGGGAGTGCTGCACTGTCAGAGGGTCAGTGCTGAGGGAGTGCTGCATTGTCAGAGGGTCAGTACTGTGGGAATGCTGCACTGCCAGAGGGTCAGTACTGAGGGAGTGCTGCACTGTCAGAGGGTCAGTACTGAGGGAGTGCTGCACTGTCAGAGGGTCATTACTGTGGGAATGCTGCACTGCCAGAGGGTCTGTACTGAGCGAGAGCTGCACTGTCCGAGGGTCAGTACTGAGGGAGTGCAACACTGTCAGAGGGTCAGTACTGAGGGAGAGCTGCACTGTCAGATGGTCAGTACTGAGGGAGTGCTGCACTGTCAGAGGGTCAGGACTGAGGGAGAGCTGTACTGTCAGAGGGTCAGTACTGAGGTGTAGCTGCACGGTCAGAGGGTCAGTACTGAGGGAGTGCTGCACTGTCAGAGGGTCAGTACTGAGGGAATGCTGCACTGCCAGAGGGTCAGTACTGAGGGAGTGCTGCACTGTCAGAGGGTCAGTACTGAGGGAGTGCTGCACTGTCAGAGGGTCAGTACTGAGGGAGTGCAACACTGTCAGAGGGTCAGTACTGAGGGAGAGCTGCACTGTCAGATGGTCAGTACTGAGGGAGTGCTGCACTGTCAGAGGGTCAGTACTGAGGGAGAGCTGTACTGTCAGAGGGTCAGTACTGAGGTGTAGCTGCACGGTCAGAGGGTCAGTACTGAGGGAGTGCTGCACTGTCAGAGGGTCAGTACTGAGGGAATGCTGCACTGCCAGAGGGTCAGTACTGAGGGAGTGCTGCACTGTCAGAGGGTCAGTACTGAGGGAGTGCTGCACTGTCAGATGGTCAGTACTGAAGGAGAGCTGCACTGTCAGAGGGTCAGTGCTGAGGGCGTGCTGCACTGTCAGAGGGTCAGTGCTGAGGGAGTGCTGCACTCTCAGAGGGTCTGTACTGAGGGAGTGCTGCACTGACAGAGGGTCAGTGCTGAGGGAGTGCTGCATTGTCAGAGGTTCAGAACTGTGGGAATGCTGCACTGCCAGAGGGTCAGTGCTGAGGGCGTGCTGCACTGTCAGAGGGTCAGTTCTGAGGGAGTGCTGCACTCTCAGAGGGTCAGTACTGAGGGAGTGCTGCACTGTCAGAGGGTCAGTGCTGAGGGAGTGCTGCACTGTCAGAGGGTCAGTACTGTGGGAATGCTGCACTGCCAGAGGGTCAGTACTGAGGGAGTGCTGCACTGTCAGAGTGTCAGTACTGAGGGAGTGCTGCACTGTCAGAGGGTCAGTACTGTGGGACTGCTGCACTGCCAGAGGGTCAGTACTGAGGGAGTGCTGCACTGTCATAGGGTCAGTACTGAGGTAGTGCTGCACTGTCAGATGGTCAGTACTGAGGGAGTGCTGCACTGTCAGAGGGTCAGTACTGAGGGAATGCTGCACTGCCAGAGGGTCAGTACTGAGGGAGAGCTGCACTGTCCGAGGGTCAGTACTGAGGGAGTGCAACACTGCCAGAGGGTCAGTACTGAGGGAGAGCAGCACTGTCAGATGGTCAGTACTGAGGGAGTGCTGCACTGTCAGTGGGTCAGAACTGAGGGAGAGCTGTACTGTCAGAGGGTCAGTACTGAGGTAGTGCCGCACTGTCAGAGGGTCAGTACTGAGGGAGTGCTGCACTGTCAGAGGGTCAGTACTGAGGGAATGCTGCACTGCCAGAGGGTCAGTACTGAGGGAGAGCTGCACTGTCAGAGGGTCAGTACTGAGGGAGTGCAACACTGTCAGAGGGTCAGTACTGAGGGAGAGCTGCACTGTCAGATGGTCAGTACTGAGGGAGTGCCGCACTGCCAGAGGGTCAGTACTGAGGGAGTGCTGCACTGTCAGATGGTCAGTGCTGAGGGAGTGCTGCACTGTCAGAGGGTCAGAACAGAGGGAGTGCTGCACTGTCAGAGGGTCAGTACTGAGGGAGTGCTGCACTGTCAGAGGGTCAGTACTGTGGGAATGCTGCACTGCCAGAAGGTCAGTACTGAGGGAGTGCTGCACTGTCAGAGGGTCAGTACTGAGGGAGTGCTGCACTGTCAGATGGTCAGTACTGAGGGAGAGCTGCACTGTCAGAGGGTCAGTGCTGAGGGCGTGCTGCACTGTCAGAGGGTCAGTGCTGAGGGAGTGCTGCACTCTCAGAGGATCAGTACTGAGGGAGTGCTGCACTGTCAGAGGGTCAGTGCTGAGGGAGTGCTGCATTGTCAGAGGGTCAGTACTGTGGGAATGCTGCACTGACAGAGGGTCAGTACTGAGGGAGTGCTGCACTGTCAGAGGGTCAGTACTGAGGGAGTGCTGCACTGTCAGATGGTCAGTACTGAGGGAGTGCTGCACTGTCAGAGGGTCAGTACTGAGGGAGAGCTGTACTGTCAGAGGGTCAGTACTGAGGTAGTGCCGCACTGTCAGAGGGTCAGTACTGAGGGAGTGCTGCACTGTCAGAGGGTCAGTACAGAGGGAGAGCTGCACTGTCAGAGGGTCAGTACTGAGGGAGTGCTGCACTGTCAGAGGGTCAGTACTGTGGGAATGCTGCACTGCCAGAATGTCAGTACTGAGGGAGTGCTGCACTGTCAGAGGGTCAGTACTGAGGGAGTGCTGCACTGTCAGATGGTCAGTACTGAGGGAGACCTGCACTGTCAGAGGGTCAGTGCTGAGGGCGTGCTGCACTGTCAGAGGGTCAGTGCTGAGGGAGTCCTGCACTCTCAGAGGGTCAGTACTGAGGGAGTGCTGCACTGTCAGAGGGTCAGTGCTGAGGGAGTGCTGCATTGTCAGAGGGTCAGTACTGTGGGAATGCTGCACTGCCAGAGGGTCAGTACTGAGGGAGTGCTGCACTGTCAGAGGGTCAGTACTGAGGGAGTGCTGCACTGTCAGATGGTCAGTACTGAGGGAGTGCTGCACTGTCAGAGGGTCAGTACTGAGGGAGAGCTGTACTGTCAGAGGGTCAGTACTGAGGTAGTGCCGCACTGTCAGAGGGTCAGTACTGAGGGAGTGCTGCACTGTCAGAGGGTCAGTACTGAGGGAATGCTGCAGTGCCAGAGGGTCAGTACTGAGGGAGAGCTGCACTGTCAGAGGGTCAGTACTGAGGGAGTGCAACACTGTCAGAGGGTCAGTACTGAGGGATTGCTGCACTGTCAGAGGGTCTGTGCTGAGGGAGTGCTGCACTGTCAGAGGGTCAGTACTGAGGGAGTGATGCATTGTCAGAGGGTCAGTACTGAGGGAGTGCTGCACTGTCAGAGGGTCAGTACTGAGGGAGTGCTGCACTGCCAGAGGATCAGTACTGAGGGAGAGCTGCACTGTCAGAGGGTCAGTACTGAGGGAGTGCTGCACTGTCAGATGATGAGTACTGAGGGATAGCTGCACTGTCAGAGGGTCAGTGCTGAGGGAGTGCTGCAATGTCAGAGGGTCAGTGCTGAGGGAGTGCTGCACTGTCAGAGGGTCAGTACTGAGGGAATGCTGCACTGTCAGCGGGTCAGTTCTAAGGGTGGGCTGCACTGTCAGAGGATCGTTACTGAGGGAGTGCTGCACTGTCACATGGTCAGTACCGAGCGGGTGCTGCACTGTCAGAGGGTCAGTACTGAGGGAGTGCTGCACTGTTAGAGGATCAGTACTGAGGGAGGGCTGCACTGTCAGAGGGTCAGTGCTGAGGGAGTGCTGCACTGCCAGAGGATCAGTACTGAGTGATTGCTGCACTGTCAGAGGGTAAGTGCTGAGGGAGTGCTGCACTGTCAGAGGGTCAGTACTGTGGGAGTGCTGCACTGTCAGAGGGTCAGTACTGAGGGAGTGCTGCACTGTCAGAGGGTCAGTACTGAGGGAGTGCTGCACTGCCAGAGGGTCAGTACTGAGGGAGTGCTGCACTGTCAGAGGGTCAGTACTGAGGGAGTGCTGCACTGTCAGACGGTGAGTACTGAGGGAGAGCTGCACTGTCAGAGGGTCAGTGCTGAGGGAGTGCTGCACTGTCAGAGGGTCAGTACTGAGGGAGTGCTGCACTGTCAGAGGGTCAGTACTGAGGGAGTGCTGCACGGTCTGATGGTCAGTGCTGAGGGAGTGCTGCACTGTCAGAGGGTCAGAACTGAGGGAGTCCTGCACTGTCAGAGGGTCAGTGCTGAGGGAGAGCTGCACTGTCAGATGGTCAGTACTGAGGGAGAGCTTCACTGTCAGAGGGTCAGTACCGAGCTGGTGCTGCACTGTCCGAGGGTCAGTACTGAGGGAGTGCTGCACTGTCAGAGGGTCAGTACTGAGGGAGAGCTGTACTGTCAGAGGTTCAGTACTGAGGGAGTGCTGCACTGTCAGAGGGTCAGTACTGAGGGAATGCTGCACTGCCAGAGGGTCAGTACGGAGGGAGAGCTGCACTGTCCGAGGGTCAGTACTGAGGGAGTGCAACACTGTCAGAGGGTCAGTACTGATGGAGAGCTGCACTGTCAGATGGTCAGTACTGAGGGAGTGCCGCACTGCCAGAGGGTCAGTACTGAGGGAGTCCTGCACTGTCAGATGGTCAGTGCTGAGGGAGTGCTGCACTGTCAGAGGGTCAGTACTGAGGGAGTGCTGCACTGTCAGAGGGTCAGTACTGAGGGATTGCTGCACTGTCAGATGATCAGTACTGAGGGAGTGCTGCACTGCCAGTGGGTCAGTACTGAGGGAGTGCTGCACTGTCAGAGGATCAGTACTGAGGGAGTGCTGCACTGTCAGATGGTGAGTACTGAGGGAGAGCTGCACTGTCAGAGGGTCAGTGCTGAGGGAGTGCTGCACTGTCAGAGGGTCAGTACTGAGGGAGTGCTGCACTGTCAGAGGGTCAGTACTGAGGGAGTGCTGCACGGTCTGAGGGTCAGTGCTGAGGGAGTGCTGCACTGTCAGAGGGTCAGTACTGAGGGAGAGCTGCACTGTCAGAGGGTCAGTGCTGAGGGAGAGCTGCACTGTCAGATGGTCAGTACTGAGGGAGTGCTTCACTGTCAGAGGGTCAGTACCGAGCGGGTGCTGCACTGTCAGAGGTTCAGTACTGAGGGAGTGCTGCGCTGTCAGAGTGTCAGTACTGAGGGAGAGCTGCACTGTCAGAGGGTCAGCACTGAGGGAGTGCTGTACTGTCAGAGGGTCAGTAATGAGGGAGTGCTGCACTGTCAGATGGTCAGTACAGAGGGAGTGCTGCACTATCAGAGGGTCAGTACTGAGGGAGTGCTGCACTGTCAGAGGGCCAGTACTGAGGGAGTGCTGCACTGTCAGAGGGTCAGTACTGTCGGAAAGCTGCACTTCCAGAGGGTCAGTACTGAGGGAGTGCTGCACTGTCAGATGGTCAGTACTGAGGGAGAGCTGCACAGTCAGAGGGTCAGTGCTGATGGCGTGCTGCACTGTCTGAGGGTCAGTTCTGAGGGAGTGCTGCACTCTCAGAGGGTCAGTACTGAGGGAGAGCTGCACTGTCAGTGGGTCAGTGCTGAGGGAGTGCTGCACTATCAGAGGGTCAGTACTGTGGGAATGATGCACTGCCAGAGGGTCAGTCCTGAGGGAGTGCTGCACTGTCTGAGGGTCAGTACTGAGAGAGTGCTGCACTGTCAGATGGTCAGTACTGAGGGAGTGCTGCACTGTCAGAGGTTCAGTACTGAGGGAGTGCTGCGCCGTCAGAGTGTCAGTACTGAGGGAGAGCTGCACTGTCATAGGGTCAGCACTGAGGGAGTGCTGTACTGTCAGAGGGTCAGTACTGAGAGAATGCTGTACTGTCAGAGGGTCAGTAATGAGGGAAAGCTGCACTGTCAGAGGGTCAGTACTGAGGGAGTGCTGCACTGTCCGAGGGTCAGTACTGAGGGAGTGATGTACTGTCAGAGGGTCAGTAATGAGGGAGTGCTGCACTGCCAGAGGGTCAGTACTGAGGGAGTGCTGTACTGTCAGAGGGTCAGTACTGAGGGAGAGCTGCACAGTCAGATGATCAGTACTGGGAGTGCTGCACTGTCTGCGGGTCAGTACTGAGGGAGTTCTGCACTGTCAGAGGGTCAGTACTGAGGGAGTGCTGCACTGTCAGAGGGTCAGTACTGAGGGAAGGCTGCACTGTCAGAGGGTCAATACAGAGGGTGTGCTGCACTGTCAGAGGGTCAGTACTGAGAGAGTGCTGCACTGTCAGATGGTCAGTACTGAGGGAGTGCCGCACTGTCAGAGGGTCAGTACTGAGAGAGTGCTGCACTGTCAGAGTGTCAGTACTGAGGTAGTGCTGCACTGTCAGATGGTCAGTACTGAGGGAGTGCTGCACTGTCAGAGGGTCAGTACTGAGAGAGTGCTGCACTGTCAGATGGTCAGTACTGAGGGAGAGCTGCACTGTCAGAGGGTCAGTACTGAGGGAGTGCTGTACTGTCAGATGGTCAGTACTGAGGGAATGCTGCACTGTCAGAGGGTCAGTACTGAGGGAGTGCTGCTCTGTCAGAGGGTCAGTAATGCGGGAATGCTGCACTGACAGAGGGTCAGTACTGAGGGAGAGCTGTACTGTCAAAGGGTCAGTACTGAGGTGGTGCTGCACTGTCCGATGGTCAGTACTGAGGGAGTGCTGCACTGTCAGAGGTCAGTACTGAGGGATTGCTGCACTTCCAGAGGGTCAGTACTGAGGGAGTGCTGTACTGTCAGATGGTCAGTACTGAGGGAATGCTGCACTGTCAGAGGGTCAGTACTGAGGGAGTGCTGCACTGTCAGAGGGTCAGTACTGAGGGTGTGCTGCACTGTCCGAGGGTCAGTGCTGAGGGAGTGCTGCACTGTCAGAGGGTCAGTACTGAGGGAGTGCTGCACTGTTAGAGGATCAGTACTGAGGGAGAGCTGCACTGTCAGAGGATCGTTACTGAGGGAGTGCTGCACTGTCACATGGTCAGTACCGAGCGGGTGCTGCACTGTCAGAGGGTCAGTACTGAGGGAGTGCTGCACTGTTAGAGGATCAGTACTGAGGTAGTGCTGCACTGTCAGAGGGTCAGTACTGCGGGAGTGCTGCACTGCCAGAGGATCAGTACTGAGGGATTGCTGCACTGTCAGCGGGTCTGTGCTGAGGGAGTGCTGCACTGTCAGAGGGTCAGAACTGAGGGAGTGCTGCACTGTCAGAGGGTCAGTACTGAGGGAGTGCTGCACTGTCAGAGGGTCAGTACTGAGGGAGTGCTACACTGCCAGAGGGTCAGTACTGAGGGAGTGCTGCACTGTCAGAGGGTCAGTACTGAGGGAATGCTGCACTGTCAGATTGTGAGTACTGAGGGAGATCTGCACTGTCAGAGGGTCAGTACTGAGGGAATGCTGCACTGCCAGAGGGCCAGTACTGAGGGAGAGCTGCACTGTCCGAGGGTCAGTACTGAGGGAGTGCAACACTGTCAGAGGGTCAGTACTGAGGGAGAGCTGCACTGTCAGATGGTCAGTACTGAGGGAGTGCCGCACTGCCAGAGGGTCAGTACTGAGGGAGTGCTGCACTGTCAGAGGTTCAGTACTGAGGTAGTGCTGCACTGTCAGATGGTCAGTACTGAGGGAGTGCTGCACCGTCAGAGGGTCAGTACTGAGGGAGAGCTGCACTGTCAGATAGTCAGTACTGAGGGAGTGCTGCACTGTCAGATGGTCAGTACTGAGGGAGAGCTGCACTGTCAGAGGGTCAGTGCTGAGGGCGTGCTGCACTGTCAGAGGGTTAGTGCTGAGGGAGTGCTGCACTGTCAGAGGGTCAGTACTGAGGTAGTGCTGCACTGTCAGATGGTCAGTACTGAGGGAGTGCTGCACTGTCAGAGGGTCAGTACTGAGGGAATGCTGCACTGCCAGAGGGTCAGTACTGAGCGAGAGCTGCACTGTCCGAGGGTCAGTACTGAGGGAGTGCAACACTGTCAGAGGGTCAGTACTGAGGGAGAGCTGCACTGTCAGATGGTCAGTACTGAGGGAGTGCTGCACTGTCAGAGGGTCAGGACTGAGGGAGAGCTGTACTGTCAGAGGGTCAGTACTGAGGTGTAGCTGCACGGTCAGAGGGTCAGTACTGAGGGAGTGCTGCACTGTCAGAGGGTCAGTACTGAGGGAATGCTGCACTGCCAGAGGGTCAGTACTGAGGGAGTGCTGCACTGTCAGAGGTTCAGTACTGAGGGAGAGCTGCACTGTCAGAGGGTCAGTGCTGAGGGAGTGCTGCACTGTCAGAGGGTCAGTGCTGAGGGAGTGCTGCACTCTCAGAGGGTCAGTACTGAGGGAGTGCTGCACTGTCAGAGGGTCAGTGCTGAGGGAGTGCTGCATTGTCAGAGGGTCAGTACTGTGGGAATGCTGCACTGCCAGAGGGTCAGTACTGAGGGAGTGCTGCACTGTCAGAGGGTCAGTACTGAGGGAGTGCTGCACTGTCAGAGGGTCATTACTGTGGGAATGCTGCACTGCCAGAGGGTCTGTACTGAGGGAGTGCTGCACTGTCAGAGGGTCAGTACTGATGTAGTGCTGCACTGTCAGATGGTCAGTACTGAGGGAGTGCTGCACTGTCAGAGGGTCAGTACTGAGGGAGTGCAACACTGTCAGAGGGTCAGTACTGAGGGAGAGCTGCACTGTCAGATGGTCAGTACTGAGGGAGTGCTGCACTGTCAGAGGGTCAGTACTGAGGGAGAGCTGTACTGTCAGAGGGTCAGTACTGAGGTGTAGCTGCACGGTCAGAGGGTCAGTACTGAGGGAGTGCTGCACTGTCAGAGGGTCAGTACTGAGGGAATGCTGCACTGCCAGAGGGTCAGTACTGAGGGAGTGCTGCACTGTCAGAGGGTCAGTACTGAGGGAGTGCTGCACTGTCAGATGGTCAGTACTGAAGGAGAGCTGCACTGTCAGAGGGTCAGTGCTGAGGGCGTGCTGCACTGTCAGAGGGTCAGTGCTGAGGGAGTGCTGCACTCTCAGAGGGTCAGTACTGAGGGAGTGCTGCACTGACAGAGGGTCAGTGCTGAGGGAGTGCTGCATTGTCAGAGGTTCAGAACTGTGGGAATGCTGCACTGCCAGAGGGTCAGTGCTGAGGGCGTGCTGCACTGTCAGAGGGTCAGTTCTGAGGGAGTGCTGCACTCTCAGAGGGTCAGTACTGAGGGAGTGCTGCACTGTCAGAGGGTCAGTGCTGAGGGAGTGCTGCACTGTCAGAGGGTCAGTACTGTGGGAATGCTGCACTGCCAGAGGGTCAGTACTGAGGGAGTGCTGCACTGTCAGAGTGTCAGTACTGAGGGAGTGCTGCACTGTCAGAGGGTCAGTACTGTGGGACTGCTGCACTGCCAGAGGGTCAGTACTGAGGGAGTGCTGCACTGTCAGAGGGTCAGTACTGAGGTAGTGCCGCACTGTCAGAGGGTCAGTACTGAGGGAGTGCTGCACTGTCAGAGGGTCAGTACTGAGGGAATGCTGCACTGCCAGAGGGTCAGTACTGAGGGAGAGCTGCACTGTCAGAGGGTCAGTACTGAGGGAGTGCAACACTGTCAGAGGGTCAGTACTGAGGGAGAGCTGCACTGTCAGATGGTCAGTACTGAGGGAGTGCCGCACTGCCAGAGGGTCAGTACTGAGGGAGTGCTGCACTGTCAGATGGTCAGTGCTGAGGGAGTGCTGCACTGTCAGAGGGTCAGAACAGAGGGAGTGCTGCACTGTCAGAGGGTCAGTACTGAGGGAGTGCTGCACTGTCAGAGGGTCAGTACTGTGGGAATGCTGCACTGCCAGAAGGTCAGTACTGAGGGAGTGCTGCACTGTCAGAGGGTCAGTACTGAGGGAGTGCTGCACTGTCAGATGGTCAGTACTGAGGGAGAGCTGCACTGTCAGAGGGTCAGTGCTGAGGGCGTGCTGCACTGTCAGAGGGTCAGTGCTGAGGGAGTGCTGCACTCTCAGAGGATCAGTACTGAGGGAGTGCTGCACTGTCAGAGGGTCAGTGCTGAGGGAGTGCTGCATTGTCAGAGGGTCAGTACTGTGGGAATGCTGCACTGACAGAGGGTCAGTACTGAGGGAGTGCTGCACTGTCAGAGGGTCAGTACTGAGGGAGTGCTGCACTGTCAGATGGTCAGTACTGAGGGAGTGCTGCACTGTCAGAGGGTCAGTACTGAGGGAGAGCTGTACTGTCAGAGGGTCAGTACTGAGGTAGTGCCGCACTGTCAGAGGGTCAGTACTGAGGGAGTGCTGCACTGTCAGAGGGTCAGTACAGAGGGAGAGCTGCACTGTCAGAGGGTCAGTACTGAGGGAGTGCTGCACTGTCAGAGGGTCAGTACTGTGGGAATGCTGCACTGCCAGAAGGTCAGTACTGAGGGAGTGCTGCACTGTCAGAGGGTCAGTACTGAGGGAGTGCTGCACTGTCAGATGGTCAGTACTGAGGGAGACCTGCACTGTCAGAGGGTCAGTGCTGAGGGCGTGCTGCACTGTCAGAGGGTCAGTGCTGAGGGAGTCCTGCACTCTCAGAGGGTCAGTACTGAGGGAGTGCTGCACTGTCAGAGGGTCAGTGCTGAGGGAGTGCTGCATTGTCAGAGGGTCAGTACTGTGGGAATGCTGCACTGCCAGAGGGTCAGTACTGAGGGAGTGCTGCACTGTCAGAGGGTCAGTACTGAGGGAGTGCTGCACTGTCAGATGGTCAGTACTGAGGGAGTGCTGCACTGTCAGAGGGTCAGTACTGAGGGAGAGCTGTACTGTCAGAGGGTCAGTACTGAGGTAGTGCCGCACTGTCAGAGGGTCAGTACTGAGGGAGTGCTGCACTGTCAGAGGGTCAGTACTGAGGGAATGCTGCAGTGCCAGAGGGTCAGTACTGAGGGAGAGCTGCACTGTCAGAGGGTCAGTACTGAGGGAGTGCAACACTGTCAGAGGGTCAGTACTGAGGGATTGCTGCACTGTCAGAGGGTCTGTGCTGAGGGAGTGCTGCACTGTCAGAGGGTCAGTACTGAGGGAGTGATGCATTGTCAGAGGGTCAGTACTGAGGGAGTGCTGCACTGTCAGAGGGTCAGTACTGAGGGAGTGCTGCACTGCCAGAGGATCAGTACTGAGGGAGAGCTGCACTGTCAGAGGGTCAGTACTGAGGGAGTGCTGCACTGTCAGATGATGAGTACTGAGGGATAGCTGCACTGTCAGAGGGTCAGTGCTGAGGGAGTGCTGCAATGTCAGAGGGTCAGTGCTGAGGGAGTGCTGCACTGTCAGAGGGTCAGTACTGAGGGAATGCTGCACTGTCAGCGGGTCAGTTCTAAGGGTGGGCTGCACTGTCAGAGGATCGTTACTGAGGGAGTGCTGCACTGTCACATGGTCAGTACCGAGCGGGTGCTGCACTGTCAGAGGGTCAGTACTGAGGGAGTGCTGCACTGTTAGAGGATCAGTACTGAGGGAGGGCTGCACTGTCAGAGGGTCAGTGCTGAGGGAGTGCTGCACTGCCAGAGGATCAGTACTGAGGGATTGCTGCACTGTCAGAGGGTAAGTGCTGAGGGAGTGCTGCACTGTCAGAGGGTCAGTACTGTGGGAGTGCTGCACTGTCAGAGGGTCAGTACTGAGGGAGTGCTGCACTGTCAGAGGGTCAGTACTGAGGGAGTGCTGCACTGCCAGAGGGTCAGTACTGAGGGAGTGCTGCACTGTCAGAGGGTCAGTACTGAGGGAGTGCTGCACTGTCAGACGGTGAGTACTGAGGGAGAGCTGCACTGTCAGAGGGTCAGTGCTGAGGGAGTGCTGCACTGTCAGAGGGTCAGTACTGAGGGAGTGCTGCACTGTCAGAGGGTCAGTACTGAGGGAGTGCTGCACGGTCTGATGGTCAGTGCTGAGGGAGTGCTGCACTGTCAGAGGGTCAGAACTGAGGGAGTCCTGCACTGTCAGAGGGTCAGTGCTGAGGGAGAGCTGCACTGTCAGATGGTCAGTACTGAGGGAGAGCTTCACTGTCAGAGGGTCAGTACCGAGCTGGTGCTGCACTGTCCGAGGGTCAGTACTGAGGGAGTGCTGCACTGTCAGAGGGTCAGTACTGAGGGAGAGCTGTACTGTCAGAGGTTCAGTACTGAGGGAGTGCTGCACTGTCAGAGGGTCAGTACTGAGGGAATGCTGCACTGCCAGAGGGTCAGTACGGAGGGAGAGCTGCACTGTCCGAGGGTCAGTACTGAGGGAGTGCAACACTGTCAGAGGGTCAGTACTGATGGAGAGCTGCACTGTCAGATGGTCAGTACTGAGGGAGTGCCGCACTGCCAGAGGGTCAGTACTGAGGGAGTCCTGCACTGTCAGATGGTCAGTGCTGAGGGAGTGCTGCACTGTCAGAGGGTCAGTACTGAGGGAGTGCTGCACTGTCAGAGGGTCAGTACTGAGGGATTGCTGCACTGTCAGATGATCAGTACTGAGGGAGTGCTGCACTGCCAGTGGGTCAGTACTGAGGGAGTGCTGCACTGTCAGAGGATCAGTACTGAGGGAGTGCTGCACTGTCAGATGGTGAGTACTGAGGGAGAGCTGCACTGTCAGAGGGTCAGTGCTGAGGGAGTGCTGCACTGTCAGAGGGTCAGTACTGAGGGAGTGCTGCACTGTCAGAGGGTCAGTACTGAGGGAGTGCTGCACGGTCTGAGGGTCAGTGCTGAGGGAGTGCTGCACTGTCAGAGGGTCAGTACTGAGGGAGAGCTGCACTGTCAGAGGGTCAGTGCTGAGGGAGAGCTGCACTGTCAGATGGTCAGTACTGAGGGAGTGCTTCACTGTCAGAGGGTCAGTACCGAGCGGGTGCTGCACTGTCAGAGGTTCAGTACTGAGGGAGTGCTGCGCTGTCAGAGTGTCAGTACTGAGGGAGAGCTGCACTGTCAGAGGGTCAGCACTGAGGGAGTGCTGTACTGTCAGAGGGTCAGTAATGAGGGAGTGCTGCACTGTCAGATGGTCAGTACAGAGGGAGTGCTGCACTATCAGAGGGTCAGTACTGAGGGAGTGCTGCACTGTCAGAGGGCCAGTACTGAGGGAGTGCTGCACTGTCAGAGGGTCAGTACTGTGGGAAAGCTGCACTTCCAGAGGGTCAGTACTGAGGGAGTGCTGCACTGTCAGATGGTCAGTACTGAGGGAGAGCTGCACAGTCAGAGGGTCAGTGCTGATGGCGTGCTGCACTGTCTGAGGGTCAGTTCTGAGGGAGTGCTGCACTCTCAGAGGGTCAGTACTGAGGGAGAGCTGCACTGTCAGTGGGTCAGTGCTGAGGGAGTGCTGCACTATCAGAGGGTCAGTACTGTGGGAATGATGCACTGCCAGAGGGTCAGTCCTGAGGGAGTGCTGCACTGTCAGAGGGTCAGTACTGAGAGAGTGCTGCACTGTCAGATGGTCAGTACTGAGGGAGTGCTGCACTGTCAGAGGTTCAGTACTGAGGGAGTGCTGCGCCGTCAGAGTGTCAGTACTGAGGGAGAGCTGCACTGTCATAGGGTCAGCACTGAGGGAGTGCTGTACTGTCAGAGGGTCAGTACTGAGAGAATGCTGTACTGTCAGAGGGTCAGTAATGAGGGAAAGCTGCACTGTCAGAGGGTCAGTACTGAGGGAGTGCTGCACTGTCCGAGGGTCAGTACTGAGGGAGTGATGTACTGTCAGAGGGTCAGTAATGAGGGAGTGCTGCACTGCCAGAGGGTCAGTACTGAGGGAGTGCTGTACTGTCAGAGGGTCAGTACTGAGGGAGAGCTGCACAGTCAGATGATCAGTACTGGGAGTGCTGCACTGTCTGCGGGTCAGTACTGAGGGAGTTCTGCACTGTCAGAGGGTCAGTACTGAGGGAGTGCTGCACTGTCAGAGGGTCAGTACTGAGGGAAGGCTGCACTGTCAGAGGGTCAATACAGAGGGTGTGCTGCACTGTCAGAGGGTCAGTACTGAGAGAGTGCTGCACTGTCAGATGGTCAGTACTGAGGGAGTGCCGCACTGTCAGAGGGTCAGTACTGAGAGAGTGCTGCACTGTCAGAGTGTCAGTACTGAGGTAGTGCTGCACTGTCAGATGGTCAGTACTGAGGGAGTGCTGCACTGTCAGAGGGTCAGTACTGAGAGAGTGCTGCACTGTCAGATGGTCAGTACTGAGGGAGAGCTGCACTGTCAGAGGGTCAGTACTGAGGGAGTGCTGTACTGTCAGATGGTCAGTACTGAGGGAATGCTGCACTGTCAGAGGGTCAGTACTGAGGGAGTGCTGCTCTGTCAGAGGGTCAGTAATGCGGGAATGCTGCACTGACAGAGGGTCAGTACTGAGGGAGAGCTGTACTGTCAAAGGGTCAGTACTGAGGTGATGCTGCACTGTCCGATGGTCAGTACTGAGGGAGTGCTGCACTGTCAGAGGTCAGTACTGAGGGATTGCTGCACTTCCAGAGGGTCAGTACTGAGGGAGTGCTGTACTGTCAGATGGTCAGTACTGAGGGAATGCTGCACTGTCAGAGGGTCAGTACTGAGGGAGTGCTGCACTGTCAGAGGGTCAGTACTGAGGGTGTGCTGCACTGTCCGAGGGTCAGTGCTGAGGGAGTGCTGCACTGTCAGAGGGTCTGTACTGAGGGAGTGCTGCACTGTCAGAGGGTCCGTACTGAGGGAGTGCTGCACTGCCAGAGGGTGAATACTGAGGGAGAGCTGTACTGTCAGAGGGTCAGTAATGAGGGAGAGCTGCACAGTCAGATGGTCAGTACTGAGGGAGTGCTGCACTGTCAGAGGGTCAGTACTGAGGGAGTGCTGCACTGTCAGAGGGTCAGTACTGAGGGAGTGCTGCACTGTCAGATGGTCAGTACTGAGTGAAAACTGCACTGTCAGAGGGTCAGTACTGAGGGAGTGCTGCACTGTCAGAGGGTCAGTACTGAGAGAGTGCTGCACTGTCAGATGGTCAGTACTGAGGGAGTGCTGCACTGTCAGAGGGTCAGTACTGAGGGAGTGCTGCACTGTCAGATGGTCAGTACTGAGGGAGTGCTGCACTGTCAGAGGGTCAGTACTGAGAGAGTGCTGCACTGTCAGAGGGTCAGTACTGATCGAGAGCTGCACTGTCAGATGGTCAGTACTGAGGTAGTGCCGCACTGCCAGAGGGTCAGTACTGAGGGAGTGCTGCACTGTCAGATGGTCAGTGCTGAGGGAGTGCTGCACTGTCAGAGGGTCAGTACTGAGGGAGTGCTGCACTGTCAGAGGGTCAGTACTGAGGGAGTGCAGCACTGTCAGATGGTCAGTACTGAGGGAGTGCTGCACTGCCAGAGGGTCAGTACTGAGGGAGTGCTGCACTGTCAGAGGATCAGTACTGAGTGAGTGCTGCACTGTCAGATGGTGAGTACTGAGAGAGAGCTGCACTGTCAGAGGGTCAGTGCTGAGGGAGTGCTGCACTGTCAGAGGGTCAGTACTGAGGGAGTGCTGCACTGTCAGAGGGTCAGTACTGAGGGAGTGCTGCACGGTCTGAGGGTCAGTGCTGAGGGAGTGCTGCACTGTCAGAGGATCAGTACTGAGGGAGTGCTGCACTGCCAGAGGGTCAGTACTGAGGGAGTGCTGTACTGTCAGATGGTCAGTACTGAGGGAGCGCTGCACTGTCAGAGGGTCAGTACTGTGGGAGTGCTGCACTGTCAGAGGATCAGTACTGAGGGAGAGCTTTACTGTCAGAGGGTCAGTACTGAGGTAGTGCTGCACTGTCAGAGGGTCAGTACTGAGGGAGTGCTGCACTGTCAGAGTGTCAGTACTGAGGGAATGCTGCACTGCCAGAGTGTCAGTACTGAGGGAGTGCTGCACTGTCCGAAGGTCAGTACTGAGGGAGTGCAGCACTGTCAGAGGGTCAGTATTGAGGGAGAGCTGCAATGTCAGATGGTCAGTACTGAGGGAGTGCCGCATTGCCAAGGGTCAGTACTGAGGGAGTGCTGCACTGTCAGAGGGTCAGTGCTGAGGGAGTGCTGCACTGTCAGAGGGTCAGTACTGAGGGAGTGCTGCACTGTCAGAGGGTCAGTCCTGAGGGAGTGCTGTACTGTCAGAGGGTCAGTACTGAGGGAGTGCTGCACTGCCTGAGGGTCAGTACTGAGGGAGAGCTGCACTGTCAGAGGGTCAGTACTGAGGGAGTGCTGCACTGTCAGATGGTGAGTACTGAGGGAGAGCTGCACTGTCAGAGGGTCAGTGCTGAGGGAGTGCTGCACTGTCAGAGGGTCAGTACTGAGGGAGTGCTGCACTGTCAGATGGTGAGTACTGAGGGAGAGCTGCACTGCCAGAGGGTCAGTGCTGAGGGAGTGCTGCACTGTCAGAGGGTCAGTACTGAGGGAGTGCTGCACTGTCAGAGGGTCAGTACTGAGGGAATGCTGCACTGCCAGAGGGTTTGTACTGAGGGAGTGCTGGACTGTCAGAGGGTCAGTGCTGAGGGAGTGCTGCACTGTCAGAGGGTCAGTACTGAGGGAGTGCTGCACTGTCAGAGGGTCAGTACCGAGCGGGTGCTGCAATGTCAGATGGTCACTACTAAGGGAGTGCTGCACTGTTAGAGGATCAGTACTGAGGGAGTGCTGCACTGTCAGACGGTCAGTACTGAGGGAGTGCTGCACTGTCAGAGGGTCAGTACTGTGGGAATGCTGCACTGCCAGAGGGTCAGTACTGAGGGAGTGCTGCATTGTCAGAGGGTCAGTACTGAGGGAGTGCAGCACTGTCCGAGGATCAGTACTGAGGGAGTGCTGCACTGTCAGAGGGTCAGTACTGAGGGAGTGCTGCCCTTTCAGAGGATCAGTACTGAGGGAGTGCTGCACTGCCAGAGTGTCAGTACTGAGGGAGTGCTGCACTGTCAGAGGGTTAGTACAGAGAGAGTGCAGCACTGACAGAGGGTTAGGACAGAGAGAATGCTACACTGTCAGATAGACAGTACTAAGGCACTGCTGGACGGTCAGACGTGCAGGACCGACGCAGAGGGTCAGTACTGAGGGAGTGATACACTGTCAATGGGTGAGTACTGAGGGAGTGCTACACTGTCAATGAGTCAGTACTGAGGCAGTGCTGTACTGTCAGAGTGTCAGTTGTGATGGAGTGTTGTACTGTCAGAGGATTTGTCCTGAGATTGGGCCACACTGTCGGAGGGTCCGTATAGGGGCACCTCCACTCTGCCAGAGAGTCAGTACTGAGGGAGCGCATCACTTTCAGGGGATCAGTGTGGAGGGAGTGCAGCATTGTCAGAGGATTAGTATAGAGAGAGTGCAGCATTGTCAGAGGGTCAGTGTGGAGGGAGTGCAGCATTGTCAGAGGGTCAGTGTGGAGGTAGTGCTGCATTGTCAGAGGGTCAGTGTGGATGGAGTGCAGCATTGTCAGAGAGTCAGTGTGCAGGGAGTGCAGCATTGTCAGTGGATTAGTATAGAGAGAGTGCAGCATTGTCAGAGGGTCAGTCTGGAGGGAGTGCAGCATTGTCAGAGGGTCAGTGTGGAGGTAGTGCTGCATTGTCAGAGGGTCAGTGTGGAGGGAGTGCAGCATTGTCAGAGGGTCAGTGTGCAGGGAGTGCAGCATTGTCAGAGGATTAGTATAGAGAGAGTGCAGCATTGTCAGAGGGTCAGTGTGGAGGGAGTGCAGCATTGTCAGAGGATTAGTATAGAGAGAGTGCAGCATTGTCAGAGGGTCAGTGTGGAGGGAGTGCAGCATTGTCAGAGGATTAGTATAGAGAGAGTGCAGCATTGTCAGAGGGTCAGTGTGGAGGTAGTGCTGCATTGTCAGAGGGTCAGTGTGGAGGGATTGCAGCATTGTCAGAGGGTCAGTGTGGAGGGAGTGCTGCATTGTCAGAGGGTCAGTTTGGAGGGAGTGCTGCATTGTCAGAGGGTCAGTGTGGAGGTAGTGCTGCATTGTCAGAGGGTCAGTGTGGAGGGAATGCTGCATTGTCAGAACGTCAGGATGGAGGGAGTGCAGCATTGTCAGAGGGTCAGTGTGGAGGGAGTAAAGCATTGTCAGAGGGTCAGTGTGGAGGGAATGCTGCATTGTCAGAACGTCAGGATGGAGGAAGTGCAGCATTGTCAGAGGGTCAGTGTGAAGAGAGTGCAGCATTGTCAAAGGGTCAGTGTGGAGGGAATGCTGCATTGTCAGAACGTCAGGATGGAGGTAGTGCTGCACTGTCAGAGGGTCAGTGTGGAGGGAGTGCAGCATTGTCAGAGGGTTAGTGTGGCGGGAGTGCAGAATTGTCAAAGGGTCAGTGTGGAGGGAGTGCAGCATTGTCAGAGGGTCAGTGTGGAGGGAGTGCAGCATTGTCAGACGGTCAGTGTGGAAGGTGTACAGCATTGTCAGATGGTAAGTGTGGAGGTAGTGCTGCATTGTCAGAGGGTCAGTGTGGAGGGAGTACAGCATTGTCAGAGGATCAGTGTGGAGGGAGTGAAGCATTGTCAGAGTATCAGTGTGGAGTGAGTGCAGCATTGTCAGAGGGTCAGAGTGGAGGGAGTGCAGCATTGTCAGAGGGTCAGTGTGGAGGTAGGGCTGCATTGTCCGAGGGTCAGTGTGGAGAGAGTGCAGCATTTTCAGAGGGTCAGTGTGGAGGTAGTGCTGCATTGTCAGAGGGTCAGCGTGGAGGGAGTACAACATTGTCACAGGATCAGTGTGGAGGGAGGGAAGCATTGTCAGAGGGTCAGTGAGGAGGGAGTGCAGCATTGTCAGAGGGTCAGTTTGGGGGGAGTGCTGCATTGTCAGAACGTCAGGATGGAGGGATTGCTGTGCAGGGAGAAGGTCAGTAATGATAAAGTGCGCACTCTCTGAGGGTCAGTACTAATGGATCACCATGCTGTCAGAGTGTCGCACTGTGAGAGGGTTACTACTGAGGGAGCGCAGCACTGTGAAAGGGTTAGAACTGAGGGAACAACGCACTCTGAGGGGATGAGTAGTGAGGGATCACCACGCTGTGAGGGGTCAGTACTGAGGGAGTGCTGCACTGTCAGAGGGTCAGTACTGAGGGAGTGCTGCACTGTCAGAGTGTCAGTACTGAGGTAGTGCTGCACTGTCAGATGGTCAGTACTGAGGGAGTGCTGCACTGTCAGAGGGTCAGTACTGAGAGAGTGCTGCACTGTCAGATGGTCAGTACTGAGGGAGAGCTGCACTGTCAGAGGGTCAGTACTGAGGGAGTGCTGTACTGTCAGATGGTCAGTCCTGAGGGAATGCTGCACTGTCAGAGGGTCAGTACTGAGGGAGTGCTGCACTGTCAGAGGGTCAGTACTGAGGGTGTGCTGCACTGTCCGAGGGTCAGTGCTGAGGGAGTGCTGCACTGTCAGAGGGTCAGTACTGAGGGAGTGCTGCACTGCCAGAGGGTGAGTACTGAGGGAGAGCTGTACTGTCAGAGGGTCAGTAATGAGGGAGAGCTGCACAGTCAGATGGTCAGTACTGAGGGAGTGCTGCACTGTCAGAGGGTCAGTACTGAGGGAGTGCTGCACTGTCAGAGGGTCAGTACTGAGGGAGTGCTGCACTGTCAGATGGTCAGTACTGAGGGAAAGCTGCACTGTCAGAGGATCAGTACTGAGGGAGTGCTGCACTGTCAGAGGGTCAGTACTGAGGGAGTGCTGCACTGTCAGATGGTCAGTACTGAGGGAGAGCTGCACTGTCAGAGGGTCAGTACTGAGGGAGTGCTGCACTGTCAGATGGTGAGTACTGAGGGAGAGCTGCACTGTCAGAGGGTCAGTGCTGAGGGAGTGCTGCACTGCCAGAGGGTCAGTGCTGAGGGAGTGCTGCACTGTCAGAGGGTCAGTACTGAGGGAGTGCTGCACTGTCAGAGGGTCAGTACTGAGGGAATGCTGCACTGCCAGAGGGTTTGTACTGAGGGAGTGCTGGACTGTCAGAGGGTCAGTGCTGAGGGAGTGCTGCACTGTCAGAGGGTCAGTACTGAGGGAGTGCTGCACTGTCAGAGGGTCAGTACCGAGCGGGTGCTGCAATGTCAGATGGTCACTACTAAGGGAGTGCTGCACTGTTAGAGGATCAGTACTGAGGGAGTGCTGCACTGTCAGACGGTCAGTACTGAGGGAGTGCTGCACTGTCAGAGGGTCAGTACTGTGGGAATGCTGCACTGCCAGAGGGTCAGTACTGAGGGAGTGCTGCATTGTCAGAGGGTCAGTACTGAGGGAGTGCAGCACTGTCCGAGGATCAGTACTGAGGGAGTGCTGCACTGTCAGAGGGTCAGTACTGAGGGAGTGCTGCCCTTTCAGAGGATCAGTACTGAGGGAGTGCTGCACTGCCAGAGTGTCAGTACTGAGGGAGTGCTGCACTGTCAGAGGGTTAGTACAGAGAGAGTGCAGCACTGACAGAGGGTTAGTACAGAGAGTATGCTACACTGTCAGATAGACAGTACTAAGGCACTGCTGGACGGTCAGACGTGCAGGACCGACGCAGAGGGTCAGTACTGAGGGAGTGATACACTGTCAATGGGTGAGTACTGAGGGAGTGCTACACTGTCAATGAGTCAGTACTGAGGCAGTGCTGTACTGTCAGAGTGTCAGTTGTGATGGAGTGTTGTACTGTCAGAGGATTTGTCCTGAGATTGGGCCACACTGTCGGAGGGTCCGTATAGGGGCACCTCCACTCTGCCAGAGAGTCAGTACTGAGGGAGCGCATCACTTTCAGAGGATCAGTGTGGAGGGAGTGCAGCATTGTCAGAGGATTAGTATAGAGAGAGTGCAGCATTGTCAGAGGGTCAGTGTGGAGGGAGTGCAGCATTGTCAGAGGGTCAGTGTGGAGGTAGTGCTGCATTGTCAGAGGGTCAGTGTGGATGGAGTGCAGCATTGTCAGAGGGTCAATGTGCAGGGAGTGCAGCATTGTCAGTGGATTAGTATAGAGAGAGTGCAGCATTGTCAGAGGGTCAGTCTGGAGGGAGTGCAGCATTGTCAGAGGGTCAGTGTGGAGGTAGTGCTGCATTGTCAGAGGGTCAGTGTGGAGGGAGGGCAGCATTGTCAGAGGGTCAGTGTGCAGGGAGTGCAGCATTGTCAGAGGATTAGTATCGAGAGAGTGCAGCATTGTCAGAGGGTCAGTGTGGAGGGAGTGCAGCATTGTCAGAGGATTAGTATAGAGAGAGTGCAGCATTGTCAGAGGGTCAGTGTGGAGGGAGTGCAGCATTGTCAGAGGATTAGTATAGAGAGAGTGCAGCATTGTCAGAGGGTCAGTGTGGAGGTAGTGCTGCATTGTCAGAGGGTCAGTGTGGAGGGATTGCAGCATTGTCAGAGGGTCAGTGTGGAGGGAGTGCTGCATTGTCAGAGGGTCAGTTTGGAGGGAGTGCTGCATTGTCAGAGGGTCAGTGTGGAGGTAGTGCTGCATTGTCAGAGGGTCAGTGTGGAGGGAGTGCTGCATTGTCAGAGGATTAGTGTGGAGGTAGTGCTGCATTGTCAGAGGGTCAGTGTGGAGGGAATGCTGCATTGTCAGAACGTCAGGATGGAGGGAGTGCAGCATTGTCAGAGGGTCAGTGTGGAGGGAGTAAAGCATTGTCAGAGGGTCAGTGTGGAGGGAATGCTGCATTGTCAGAACGTCAGGATGGAGGAAGTGCAGCATTGTCAGAGGGTAAGTGTGAAGAGAGTGCAGCATTGTCAAACGGTCAGTGTGGAGGGAATGCTGCATTGTCAGAACGTCAGGATGGAGGTAGTGCTGCACTGTCAGAGGGTCAGTGTGGAGGGAGTGCAGCATTGTCAGAGGGTTAGTGTGGCGGGAGTGCAGAATTGTCAAAGGGTCAGTGTGGAGGGAGTGCAGCATTGTCAGAGGGTCAGTGTGGAGGGAGTGCAGCATTGTCAGACGGTCAGTGTGGAAGGTGTACAGCATTGTCAGATGGTAAGTGTGGAGGTAGTGCTGCATTGTCAGAGGGTCAGTGTGGAGGGAGTACAGCATTGTCAGAGGATCAGTGTGGAGGGAGTGAAGCATTGTCGGAGTATCAGTGTGGAGTGAGTGCAGCATTGTCAGAGGGTCAGAGTGGAGGGAGTGCAGCATTGTCAGAGGGTCAGTGTGGAGGTAGGGCTGCATTGTCCGAGGGTCAGTGTGGAGAGAGTGCAGCATTTTCAGAGGGTCAGTGTGGAGGTAGTGCTGCATTGTCAGAGGGTCAGCGTGGAGGGAGTACAACATTGTCACAGGATCAGTGTGGAGGGAGGGAAGCATTGTCAGAGGGTCAGTGAGGAGGGAGTGCAGCATTGTCAGAGGGTCAGTTTGGGGGGAGTGCTGCATTGTCAGAACGTCAGGATGGAGGGATTGCTGTGCAGGGAGAAGGTCAGTAATGATAAAGTGCGCACTCTCTGAGGGTCAGTACTAATGGATCACCATGCTGTCAGAGTGTCGCACTGTGAGAGGGTTACTACTGAGGGAGCGCTGCACTGTGAAAGGGTTAGAACTGAGGGAACAACGCACTCTGAGGGGATGAGTAGTGAGGGATCACCACGCTGTGAGGGGTCAGTACTGAGGGAGTGCTGCACTGTCAGAGGGTCAGTACTGAGGGAGTGCTGCACTGTCAGAGTGTCAGTACTGAGGTAGTGCTGCACTGTCAGATGGTCAGTACTGAGGGAGTGCTGCACTGTCAGAGGGTCAGTACTGAGAGAGTGCTGCACTGTCAGATGGTCAGTACTGAGGGAGAGCTGCACTGTCAGAGGGTCAGTACTGAGGGAGTGCTGTACTGTCAGATGGTCAGTACTGAGGGAATGCTGCACTGTCAGATGGTCAGTACTGAGGGAGTGCTGCACTGTCAGAGGGTCAGTACTGAGGGTGTGCTGCACTGTCCGAGGGTCAGTGCTGAGGGAGTGCTGCACTGTCAGAGGGTCAGTACTGAGGGAGTGCTGCACTGCCAGAGGGTGAGTACTGAGGGAGAGCTGTACTGTCAGAGGGTCAGTAATGAGGGAGAGCTGCACAGTCAGATGGTCAGTACTGAGGGAGTGCTGCACTGTCAGAGGGTCAGTACTGAGGGAGTGCTGCACTGTCAGAGGGTCAGTACTGAGGGAGTGCTGCACTGTCAGATGGTCAGTACTGAGGGAAAGCTGCACTGTCAGAGGATCAGTACTGAGGGAGTGCTGCACTGTCAGAGGGTCAGTACTGAGGGAGTGCTGCACTGTCAGATGGTCAGTACTGAGGGAGAGCTGCACTGTCAGAGGGTCAGTACTGAGGGAGTGCTGCACTGTCAGATGGTGAGTACTGAGGGAGAGCTGCACTGTCAGAGGGTCAGTGCTGAGGGAGTGCTGCACTGCCAGAGGGTCAGTGCTGAGGGAGTGCTGCACTGTCAGAGGGTCAGTACTGAGGGAGTGCTGCACTGTCAGAGGGTCAGTACTGAGGGAATGCTGCACTGCCAGAGGGTTTGTACTGAGGGAGTGCTGGACTGTCAGAGGGTCAGTGCTGAGGGAGTGCTGCACTGTCAGAGGGTCAGTACTGAGGGAGTGCTGCACTGTCAGAGGGTCAGTACCGAGCGGGTGCTGCAATGTCAGATGGTCACTACTAAGGGAGTGCTGCACTGTTAGAGGATCAGTACTGAGGGAGTGCTGCACTGTCAGACGGTCAGTACTGAGGGAGTGCTGCACTGTCAGAGGGTCAGTACTGTGGGAATGCTGCACTGCCAGAGGGTCAGTACTGAGGGAGTGCTGCATTGTCAGAGGGTCAGTACTGAGGGAGTGCAGCACTGTCCGAGGATCAGTACTGAGGGAGTGCTGCACTGTCAGAGGGTCAGTACTGAGGGAGTGCTGCCCTTTCAGAGGATCAGTACTGAGGGAGTGCTGCACTGCCAGAGTGTCAGTACTGAGGGAGTGCTGCACTGTCAGAGGGTTAGTACAGAGAGAGTGCAGCACTGACAGAGGGTTAGTACAGAGAGTATGCTACACTGTCAGATAGACAGTACTAAGGCACTGCTGGACGGTCAGACGTGCAGGACCGACGCAGAGGGTCAGTACTGAGGGAGTGATACACTGTCAATGGGTGAGTACTGAGGGAGTGCTACACTGTCAATGAGTCAGTACTGAGGCAGTGCTGTACTGTCAGAGTGTCAGTTGTGATGGAGTGTTGTACTGTCAGAGGATTTGTCCTGAGATTGGGCCACACTGTCGGAGGGTCCGTATAGGGGCACCTCCACTCTGCCAGAGAGTCAGTACTGAGGGAGCGCATCACTTTCAGAGGATCAGTGTGGAGGGAGTGCAGCATTGTCAGAGGATTAGTATAGAGAGAGTGCAGCATTGTCAGAGGGTCAGTGTGGAGGGAGTGCAGCATTGTCAGAGGGTCAGTGTGGAGGTAGTGCTGCATTGTCAGAGGGTCAGTGTGGATGGAGTGCAGCATTGTCAGAGGGTCAGTGTGCAGGGAGTGCAGCATTGTCAGTGGATTAGTATAGAGAGAGTGCAGCATTGTCAGAGGGTCAGTCTGGAGGGAGTGCAGCATTGTCAGAGGGTCAGTGTGGAGGTAGTGCTGCATTGTCAGAGGGTCAGTGTGGAGGGAGGGCAGCATTGTCAGAGGGTCAGTGTGCAGGGAGTGCAGCATTGTCAGAGGATTAGTATCGAGAAAGTGCAGCATTGTCAGAGGGTCAGTGTGGAGGGAGTGCAGCATTGTCAGAGGATTAGTATAGAGAGAGTGCAGCATTGTCAGAGGGTCAGTGTGGAGGGAGTGCAGCATTGTCAGAGGATTAGTATAGAGAGAGTGCAGCATTGTCAGAGGGTCAGTGTGGAGGTAGTGCTGCATTGTCAGAGGGTCAGTGTGGAGGGATTGCAGCATTGTCAGAGGGTCAGTGTGGAGGGAGTGCTGCATTGTCAGAGGGTCAGTTTGGAGGGAGTGCTGCATTGTCAGAGGGTCAGTGTGGAGGTAGTGCTGCATTGTCAGAGGGTCAGTGTGGAGGGAGTGCTGCATTGTCAGAGGATCAGTGTGGAGGTAGTGCTGCATTGTCAGAGGGTCAGTGTGGAGGGAATGCTGCATTGTCAGAACGTCAGGATGGAGGGAGTGCAGCATTGTCAGAGGGTCAGTGTGGAGGGAGTAAAGCATTGTCAGAGGGTCAGTGTGGAGGGAATGCTGCATTGTCAGAACGTCAGGATGGAGGAAGTGCAGCATTGTCAGAGGGTCAGTGTGAAGAGAGTGCAGCATTGTCAAAGGGTCAGTGTGGAGGGAATGCTGCATTGTCAGAACGTCAGGATGGAGGTAGTGCTGCACTGTCAGAGGGTCAGTGTGGAGGGAGTGCAGCATTGTCAGAGGGTTAGTGTGGCGGGAGTGCAGAATTGTCAAAGGGTCAGTGTGGAGGGAGTGCAGCATTGTCAGAGGGTCAGTGTGGAGGGAGTGCAGCATTGTCAGACGGTCAGTGTGGAAGGTGTACAGCATTGTCAGATGGTAAGTGTGGAGGTAGTGCTGCATTGTCAGAGGGTCAGTGTGGAGGGAGTACAGCATTGTCAGAGGATCAGTGTGGAGGGAGTGAAGCATTGTCAGAGTATCAGTGTGGAGTGAGTGCAGCATTGTCAGAGGGTCAGAGTGGAGGGAGTGCAGCATTGTCAGAGGGTCAGTGTGGAGGTAGGGCTGCATTGTCCGAGGGTCAGTGTGGAGAGAGTGCAGCATTTTCAGAGGGTCAGTGTGGAGGTAGTGCTGCATTGTCAGAGGGTCAGCGTGGAGGGAGTACAACATTGTCACAGGATCAGTGTGGAGGGAGGGAAGCATTGTCAGAGGGTCAGTGAGGAGGGAGTGCAGCATTGTCAGAGGGTCAGTTTGGGGGGAGTGCTGCATTGTCAGAACGTCAGGATGGAGGGATTGCTGTGCAGGGAGAAGGTCAGTAATGATAAAGTGCGCACTCTCTGAGGGTCAGTACTAATGGATCACCATGCTGTCAGAGTGTCGCACTGTGAGAGGGTTACTACTGAGGGAGCGCAGCACTGTGAAAGGGTTAGAACTGAGGGAACAACGCACTCTGAGGGGATGAGTAGTGAGGGATCACCACGCTGTGAGGGGTCAGTACTGAGGGAGTGCTGCACTGTCAGAGGGTCAGTACTGAGGGAGTGCTGCACTGTCAGAGTGTCAGTACTGAGGTAGTGCTGCACTGTCAGATGGTCAGTACTGAGGGAGTGCTGCACTGTCAGAGGGTCAGTACTGAGAGAGTGCTGCACTGTCAGATGGTCAGTACTGAGGGAGAGCTGCACTGTCAGAGGGTCAGTACTGAGGGAGTGCTGTACTGTCAGATGGTCAGTACTGAGGGAATGCTGCACTGTCAGATGGTCAGTACTGAGGGAGTGCTGCACTGTCAGAGGGTGAGTACTGAGGGAGAGCTGTACTGTCAGAGGGTCAGTAATGAGGGAGAGCTGCACAGTCAGATGGTCAGTACTGAGGGAGTGCTGCACTGTCAGAGGGTCAGTACTGAGGGAGTGCTGCACTGTCAGAGGGTCAGTACTGAGGGAGTGCTGCACTGTCAGATGGTCAGTACTGAGGGAAAGCTGCACTGTCAGAGGATCAGTACTGAGGGAGTGCTGCACTGTCAGAGGGTCAGTACTGAGGGAGTGCTGCACTGTCAGATGGTCAGTACTGAGGGACTGCTGCACTGTCAGAGGGTCAGTACTGAGAGAGTGCTGCACCGTCAGAGTGTCAGTACTGATGGAGAGCTGAACTGTCAGATGGTCAGTACTGAGGGAGTGCCGCACTGCCAGAGGGTCAGTACTGAGGGAGTGCTGCACTGACAGATGGTCAGTGCTGACGGAGTGCTGCACTGTCAGAGGGTCAGTACTGAGGGAGTGCTGCACTGTCAGAGGGTCAGTACTGAGGGGGTGCTGCACTGTCAGATGGTCAGTACTGAGGGAGTGCTGCACTGCCAGAGGGTCAGTACTGAGGGAGTGCTGCACTGTCAGAGGATCAGTACTGAGGGAGTGCTGCACTGTCACTTGGTGAGTACTGAGGGAGAGCTGCACTGTCAGAGGGTCAGTGCTGAGGGAGTGCTGCACTGTCAGAGGGTCAGTACTGAGGGAGTGCTGCACTGTCAGAGGGTCAGTACTGAGGGAGTGCTGCACGGTCTGAGGGTCAGTGCTGAGGGAGTGCTGCACTGTCAGAGGATCAGTACTGAGGGAGTGCTGCACTGCCAGAGGGTCAGTACTGAGGGAAAGCTGTACTGTCAGATGGTCAGTACTGAGAGAGGGCTGCACTGTCAGAGGGTCAGTACTGAGGGAGTGCTGCACTGTCAGAGGATCAGTACTGAGAGAGAGCTGTACTGTCAGAGGGTCAGTACTGAGGTAGTGCTGCACTGTCAGAGGGTCAGTACTGAGGGAGTGCTGCACTGTCAGAATGTCAGTACTGCGGGAATGCTGCACTGCCAGAGTGTCAGTACTGAGGGAGTGCTGCACTGTCCGAAGGTCAGTACTGAGGGAGTGCAGCACTGTCAGAGGGTCAGTACTGAGGGAGAGCTGCACTGTCAGATGGTCAGTACTGAGGGAGTGCCGCACTGCCAGAGGGTCAGTACTGAGGGAGTGCTGCACTGTCAGAGGGTCAGTGCTGAGGGAGTGCTGCACTGTCAGAGGGTCAGTACTGAGGGAGTGCTGCACTGTCAGAGGGTCAGTCCTGAGGGAGTGCTGCACTGTCAGAGGGTCAGTACTGAGGGAGTGCTGCACTGCCAGAGGGTCAGTACTGAGGGAGTGCTGCACTGTCAGAGGGTCAGTACTGAGGGAGTGCTGCACTGTCAGATGGTGAGTACTGAGGGAGAGCTGCACTGTCAGAGGGTCAGTGCTGAGGGAGTGCTGCACTGCCAGAGGGTCAGTGCTGAGGGAGTGCTGCACTGTCAGAGGGTCAGTACTGAGGGAGTGCTGCACTCTCAGAGGGTCTGTACTGAGGGATTGCTGCACTGTCAGAGGGTCAGTACTGAGGGAATGCTGCACTGCCAGAAGGTTTGTACTGAGGGAGTGCTGGACTGTCAGAGTGTCAGTGCTGAGGGAGTGCTGCACTCTCAGAGGGTCAGTACTGAGGGAGTGCTGCACTGCCAGAGGGTCAGTACCGAGCGGGTGCTGCAATGTCAGTTGGTCACTACTAAGGGAGTGCTGCACTGTTAGAGGATCAGTACTGAGGGAGGATGCACTGTCAGACGGTCAGTACTGAGGGAGTGCTGCACTGTCAGAGGGTCAGTACTGTGGGAATGCTGCACTGCCAGAGGGTCAGTACTGAGGGAGTGCTGCATTGTCAGAGGGTCAGTACTGAGGGAGTGCAGCACTGTCCGAGGATCAGTACTGAGGGAGTGCTGCACTGTCAGAGGGTCAGTACTGAGGTAGTGCTGCCCTTTCAGAGGATCAGTACTGAGGGAGTGCTGCACTGCCAGAGTGTCAGTACTGAGGGAGTGCTGCACTGTCAGAGGGTTAGTACAGAGAGAGTGCAGCACTGACAGAGGGTTAGTACAGAGAGAATGCTACACTGTCAGATAGACAGTACTAAGGCACTGCTGGACGGTCAGACGTGCAGGACCGACGCAGAGGGTCAGTACTGAGGGAGTGATACACTGTCAATGGGTCAGTACTGAGGGAGTGCTACACTGTCAATGAGTCAGTACTGAGGCAGTGCTGTACTGTCAGAGTGTCAGTTGTGATGGAGTGTTGTACTGTCAGAGGATTTGTCCTGAGATTGGGCCACACTGTCGGAGGGTCAGTATAGGGGCACCTCCACTCTGCCAGAGAGTCAGTACTGAGGGTGCGCATCACTTTCAGAGGATCAGTGTGGAGGGAGTGCAGCATTGTCAGAGGATTAGTATAGAGAGAGTGCAGCATTGTCAGAGGGTCAGTGTGGAGGGAGTGCAGCATTGTCAGAGGGTCAGTGTGGAGGTAGTGCTGCATTGTCAGAGGGTCAGTGTGGATGGAGTGCAGCATTGTCAGAGGGTCAGTGTGCAGGGAGTGCAGCATTGTCAGTGGATTAGTATAGAGAGAGTGCAGCATTGTCAGAGGGTCAGTCTGGAGGGAGTGCAGCATTGTCAGAGGGTCAGTGTGGAGGTAGTGCTGCATTGTCAGAGGGTCAGTGTGGAGGGAGTGCAGCATTGTCAGAGGGTCAGTGTGCAGGGAGTGCAGCATTGTCAGAGGATTAGTATCGAGAGAGTGCAGCATTGTCAGAGGGTCAGTGTGGAGGGAGTGCAGCATTGTCAGAGGATTAGTATAGAGAGAGTGCAGCATTGTCAGAGGGTCAGTGTGGAGGGAGTGCAGCATTGTCAGAGGATTAGAATAGAGAGAGTGCAGCATTGTCAGAGGGTCAGTGTGGAGGCAGTGCTGCATTGTCAGAGGGTCAGTGTGGAGGGATTGCAGCATTGTCAGAGGGTCAGTGTGGAGGGAGTGCTGCATTGTCAGAGGGTCAGTTTGGAGGGAGTGCTGCATTGTCAGAGGGTCAGTGTGGAGGTAGTGCTGCATTGTCAGAGGGTCAGTGTGGAGGGACTGCTGCATTGTCAGAGGATCAGTGTGGAGGTAGTGCTGCATTGTCAGAGGGTCAGTGTGGAGGGAATGCTGCATTGTCAGAACGTCAGGATGGAGGGAGTGCAGCATTGTCAGAGGGTCAGTGTGGAGGGAGTAAAGCATTGTCAGAGGGTCAGTGTGGAGGGAATGCTGCATTGTCAGAACGTCAGGATGGAGGGAGTGCAGCATTGTCAGAGGGTCAGTGTGAAGAGAGTGCAGCATTGTCAAAGGGTCAGTGTGGAGGGAATGCTGCATTGTCAGAACGTCAGGATGGAGATAGTGCTGCACTGTCAGAGGGTCAGTGTGGAGGGAGTGCCGCATTGTCAGAGGGTTAGTGTGGCGGGAGTGCAGAATTGTCAGAGGGTCAGTGTGGAGGGAGTGCAGCATTGTCAGAGGGTCAGTGTGGAGGGAGTGCAGCATTGTCAGACGGTCAGTGTGGAGGGTGTACAGCATTGTCAGATGTTAAGTGTGGAGGTAGTGCTGCATTGTCAGAGGGTCAGTGTGGAGGGAGTACAGCATTGTCAGAGGATCAGTGTGGAGGGAGTGAAGCATTGTCAGAGTATCAGTGTGGAGTGAGTGCAGCATTGTCAGAGGGTCAGAGTGGAGGGAGTGCAGCATTGTCAGAGGGTCAGTGTGGAGGTAGGGCTGCATTGTCAGAGGGTTAGTGTGGAGAGAGTGCAGCATTGTCAGAGGGTCAGTGTGGAGGCAGTGCTGCATTGTCAGAGGGTCAGTGTGGAGGGATTGCAGCATTGTCAGAGGGTCAGTGTGGAGGGAGTGCTGCATTGTCAGAGGGTCAGTTTGGAGGGAGTGCTGCATTGTCAGAGGGTCAGTGTGGAGGTAGTGCTGCATTGTCAGAGGGTCAGTGTGGAGGGAGTGCTGCATTGTCAGAGGATCAGTGTGGAGGTAGTGCTGCATTGTCAGAGGGTCAGTGTGGAGGGAATGCTGCATTGTCAGAACGTCAGGATGGAGGGAGTGCAGCATTGTCAGAGGGTCAGTGTGGAGGGAGTAAAGCATTGTCAGAGGGTCAGTGTGGAGGGAATGCTGCATTGTCAGAACGTCAGGATGGAGGGAGTGCAGCATTGTCAGAGGGTCAGTGTGAAGAGAGTGCAGCATTGTCAAAGGGTCAGTGTGGAGGGAATGCTGCATTGTCAGAACGTCAGGATGGAGGTAGTGCTGCACTGTCAGAGGGTCAGTGTGGAGGGAGTGCCGCATTGTCAGAGGGTTAGTGTGGCGGGAGTGCAGAATTGTCAGAGGGTCAGTGTGGAGGGAGTGCAGCATTGTCAGAGGGTCAGTGTGGAGGGAGTGCAGCATTGTCAGACGGTCAGTGTGGAGGGTGTACAGCATTGTCAGATGTTAAGTGTGGAGGTAGTGCTGCATTGTCAGAGTGTCAGTGTGGAGGGAGTACAGCATTGTCAGAGGATCAGTGTGGAGGGAGTGAAGCATTGTCAGAGTATCAGTGTGGAGTGAGTGCAGCATTGTCAGAGGGTCAGAGTGGAGGGAGTGCAGCATTGTCAGAGGGTCAGTGTGGAGGTAGGGCTGCATTGTCCGAGGGTCAGTGTGGAGAGAGTGCAGCATTGTCAGAGGGTCAGTGTGGAGGCAGTGCTGCATTGTCAGAGGGTCAGTGTGGAGGGAGTACAACATTGTCACAGGATCAGTGTGGAGGGAGGGAAGCATTGTCAGAGGGTCAGTTTGGGGGGAGTGCTGCATTGTCAGAACGTCAGGATGGAGGGATTACTGTGCAGGGAGAAGGTCAGGAATGATAAAGTGCGCACTCTCTGAGGGTCAGTACTAATGGATCACCATGCTGTCAGAGTGTCGCACTGTGAGAGGGTTACTACTGAGGGAGCGCTGCACTGTGAAAGGGTTAGAACTGAGGGAGCAACGCACTCTGAGGGGATGAGTAGTGAGGGATCACCACGCTGTGAGGGGTCAGTACTGAGGGAGTGCTGCACTGTCAGACGGTCAGTACTGAGGGAGTGCTGCACTGTCAGAGGGTCAGTACTGAGGGAATGCTGCACTGCCAGAGGGTCAGTACTAAGGGAGTGCTGCATTGTCAGAGGGTCAGTACTGAGGGAGTGCAGCACTGTCAGAGGATCAGTACTGAGGGAGTGCTGCACTGTCAGAGGGTCAGTACTGAGGGAGTGCTGCCCTTTCAGAGGATCAGTACTGAGGGAGTGCTGCACTGTCAGAGGGTCAGTACTGAGGGAGTGCTGCACTGTCAGAGGGTTAGTACAGAGAGAGTGCAGCACTGACAGAGGGTTAGTACAGAGAGAATGCTACACTGTCAGATAGACAGTACGAAGGCACTGCTGGACGGTCAGACGTGCAGGACCGACGCAGAGGGTCAGTACTGAGGGAGTGATACACTGTCAATGGGTCAGTACTGAGGGAGTGCTACACTGTCAATGAGTCAGTACTGAGGCAGTGCTGTCCTGTCAGAGTGTCAGTTGTGATGGAGTGTTGTACTGTCAGAGGATTTGTCCTGAGATTGGGAAACACTGTCGGAGGGTCAGTATAGGGGCACCTCCACTCTGCCAGAGAGTCAGTGATGAGGGAGCGCATCACTTTCAGAGGATCAGTGTGGAGGGAGTGCAGCATTGTCAGAGGATTAGTATAGAGAGAGTGCAGCATTGTCAGAGGGTCAGTGTGGAGGGAGTGCAGCATTGTCAGAGGGTCAGTGTGGAGGTAGTGCTGCATTGTCAGAGGGTCAGTGTGGATGGAGTGCAGCATTGTCAGAGGGTCAGTGTGCAGGGAGTGCAGTATTGTCAGTGGATTAGTATAAAGAGAGTGCAGCATTGTCAGAGGGTCAGTCTGGAGGGAGTGCAGCATTGTCAGAGGGTCAGTGTGCAGGGAGTGCAGTATTGTCAGTGGATTAGTATAGAGAGAGTGCAGCATTGTCAGAGGGTCAGTCTAGAGGGAGTGCAGCATTGTCAGAGGGTCAGTGTGGAGGTAGTGCTGCATTGTCAGAGGGTCAGTGTGGAGGGAGGGCAGCATTGTCAGAGGGTCAGTGTGCAGGGAGTGCAGCATTGTCAGAGGATTAGTATAGAGAGAGTGCAGCATTGTCAGAGGGTCAGTGTGGAGGTAGTGCAGCATTGTCAGAGGATTAGTATAGAGAGAGTGCAGCATTGTCAGAGGGTCAGTGTGGAGGGAGTGCAGCATTGTCAGAGGATTAGTATAGAGAGAGTGCAGCATTGTCAGAGGGTCAGTGTGGAGGTAGTGCTGCATTGTCAGAGGGTCAGTGTGGAGGGATTGCAGCATTGTCAGAGGGTCAGTGTGGAGGGAGTGCTGCATTGTCAGAGGGTCAGTTTGGAGGGAGTGCTGCATTGTCAGAGGGTCAGTGTGGAGGTAGTGCTGCATTGTCAGAGGGTCAGTGTGGAGGGAGTGCTGCATTGTCAGAGGGTCAGTGTGGAGGGAATGCCGCATTGTCAGAACGTCAGGATGGAGGGAGTGCAGCACTGTCAGAGGGTCAGTGTGGAGGGAGTAAAGCATTGTCAGAGGGTCAGTGTGGAGGGAATGCTGCATTGTCAGAACGTCAGGATGGAGGGAGTGCAGCATTGTCAGAGGGTCAGTTTGAAGAGAGTGCAGCATTGTCAAAGGGTCAGTGTGGAGGGAATGCTGCATTGTCAGAACGTCAGGATGGAGGTAGTGCAGCATTGTCAGAGGGTCAGTGTGGAGGGAGTGCAGCATTGTCAGAGGGTCAGTGTGGCGGGAGTGCAGAATTGTCAGAGGGTCAGTGTGGAGGGAGTGCAGCATTGTCAGAGGGTCAGTGTGGAGGGAGTGCAGCATTGTCAGACGGTCAGTGTGGAGGGTGTACAGCATTGTCAGAGGGTCAGTGTGGAGGTAGTGCTGCATTGTCAGAGGGTCAGTGTGGAGGGAGTACAGCATTGTCAGAGGATCAGTGTGGAGGGAGTGAAGCATTGTCAGAGTATCAGTGTGGAGTGTGTGCAGCATTGTCAGAGGGTCAGAGTGGAGGGAGTGCAGCATTGTCAGAGGGTCAGTGTGGAGGGAGTACAGCATTGTCAGAGGGTCAGTGTGGAGAGAGTGCAGCATTGTCAGAGGGTCAGTGTGGAGGGAGTGCAGCATTATCAGATGGTCAGTGTGGAGGTAGTGAAGCATTGTCAGAGGGTCAGTGTGGAGGGAGAGCAGCATTGTCAGAGGATCAGTGTGGAGGGAGTGCAGCATTGTCAGAGGGTCAGTGTGCAGGGAGTGCAGCATTGTCAGAGGTTTAGTATAGAGAGAGTGCAGCATTGTCAGAGGGTCAGTGTGGAGGGAATGCAGCATTGTCAGAGGATTAGTATAGAGAGAGTGCAGCATTGTCAGAGGGTCAGTGTGGGGGGAGTGCTGCATTGTCAGAACGTCAGGATGGAGGGATTGCTGTGCAGGGAGAAGGTCAGTAATGATAAAGTGCGCACTCTCTGAGGGTCAGTACTAATGGATCACCATGCTGTCAGAGTGTCGCACTGTGAGAGGGTTACTACTGAGGGAGCGCTGCACTGTGAAAGGGTTAGAACTGAGGGAGCAACGCACTCTGAGGGGATGAGTAGTGAGGGATCACCACGCTGTGAGGGGTCAGTACTGAGGGAGTTCCATGCTATCTGTCGGACAGTCTGTACTGAGTGATTGCTGCATTGCCAGAGGGTCAGTACTGAGAGAGTGATGCACACTCAAAGGGTCATTACTGAGGGAGAGCTACACGGTCAGTGTGTTAGTTCTGAGGGAGTGTTGTTTCAGAGGGTCAGTACTGAGGGAGTGCTGCACTGTCAGAGGGTCAGTACTGAGGGAGTGCTGCACTGCCAGAGGGTCAGTACTGAGGGAGAGCTGTACTGTCAGAGGGTCAGTACTGAGGGAGAGCTGCACAGTCAGATGGTCAGTACTGAGGGAGTGCTGCACTGCCAAAGGGTCAGTACTGAGGGAGTGCTGCACTGCCAAAGGGTCAGTACTGAGGCATTGCTGGACTATCAGAAGTGCAGGAATGAGGCAGTGCCGCACTGTCAGATTGTCAGTACTGAGGGAGTTCTGCTCTGCCGGAGTGTTGGTACTGAGAAAATGCCACGTTATCGGAGGGTCAGTACCGAGGGAGTGCTGCATTGTAAGAGCACCTGTATTGAGGGAGTGCCACATTATCGGAGGGTCAGTACTGAGGGGATGCCACACTGTATGTGTGTCAGTACTGAGGGAATGCTGCACTGTGGAAATGTCAGGACAAAGAGAGTGCTGCAGAGTTGGAGGGTCAGTACTGAGGGAAAGCTGTTGTGTCAGAGCGTCATTTCTGAGAGTGTGCGGCAGGGTCAAAGGAGCAGTGTTGAGGGAGAGCTGCATTGTCAGAGGGTCAGTCCTGAGGGAGCGCTGCACTGTCAGAGGGTCAGTACTGAGGGAGCGCTGCACTGTCAGAGGGTCAGTACTGAGGGATTGCTGCACTGTCAGAGGGTCAGTACTGAGGGAGCGCTGCACTGTCAGAGGGTCAGTACTGAGGGAGTGCTGCACTGTCAGAGGGTCAGTACTGAGGGAGCGTTGCACTGTCAGAGGATATAGAACATAGAACATAGAACAATACAGCACAGAACAGGCCCTTCGGCCCACGATGTTGTGCCGAACATTTGTCCTAGCTTAAGCACCCATCCATGTACCTATCCAATTGCCGCTTAAAGGTCACCAAAGATTCTGACTCTACCACTCCCACAGGCAGCGCATTCCATGCCCCCAACACTCTGGGTAAAGAACCCACCCCTGACATCTCCCCTTTACCTTCCACCCTTCACCTTAAATTTATGTCCCCTTGTAACACTCTGTTGTACCTGGGGAAAAAGTTTCTGACTGTGTACTCTATCCATTCCTCTGATCATCTTATAAACCTCTATCAAGTCACCCCTCATCCTTCGCCGTTCCAACTAGAAAAGGCCTAGCACTCTCAACGTATCCTCGTACGACCTATTCTCCAATCCAGGCAACATCCTGGTAAATCTTCTCTGCACCCTCTCCAAAGCTTCCACATCTTTCCTAAAGTGAGGCGACCAGAACTGCACACAGTACTCCAAATGTGGCCTAACCAAAGTCCTGCACAGCTGTAACATCACTTCACGACTCTTGAATTCAATCCCTCTGCTAATGAACACAAATACACCATAGGCCTTCTTACAAGCTCTATCCACCTGAGTGGCAACTTTCAAAGATCTATGAACATAGACCCCAAGATCCCTCTGTTCCTCCACCTTACTAAGAACCCTACCGTTAACCCTGTATTCCGCATTCTTATTTGTCTTTCCAAAATGGACAACCTCACACTTGGCAGGATAGAACTCCATCTGCCACTCCTCAGCCCAGCTCTGCATCATATCCAAGTCCCTTTGCAGCCGATCTGCTTCCTTGTGCTCATCCCAAATGAATCCTACTGCCCCATACTCAGCACAGTCGTGTGTTCCTTATTTCTGAGCTTCCCAATGCTAATCCACATCCAGAATGACATCCCACACTCCTCCAAATCGTATTGCAGGCTATTTGTCTGGGAGCGAGGAGTGCTAAGAGAGAAAATAAAAATCTGACAGGACTTTACAGTGACATTAAGGGTGAATTGATAATGAGAGAAAGAGTCGGTTGTGGAACACAGTGAGAATGTGTGCACGGACCCACAGGCTACAGTGAATGGATGCATTGTGTCAATGCTCATTGGGACAGGGACGGTATGAAATCGTGGAGATGCTCTGCGATACAATTAAATGTATTGGCATATATAGGGAGAGAGGTGGTTCTGAGTGGTCTGGCCTTCTTACAGCCCAATAAATCTCCAAAGACAGTGGAAATGTATCTCCGTTTACCGAACGAGGTGATGGAGGAAGTAGCAGGGACACTTGCAAACATTTTCAAATCCCCTCTGGCCACAGGAGAGGTGCCGTCGGACTGACCATGTGGTTCTGTTATTCAAGTAGGAACATGGGATATACCAGGCAGCTACAGGCCAGTCAGGCTAATATCGTGGGTGGGACGTCTGTTGGAAGCAATTTTGGGAGATAGAATTAATCAGCATTTACAGGGACTGGAGTTCATGAAGAACAGTCAGAATGGTTGTGTTAAGGGGAGGTCAGGTCTGACCAATGGGAGTGCACTTTTTAAGGAGGTGACCAGGTGTGTAAATAAGGGCAATACACTCCTGTCGCCTGCTTGGAGGTCAGTAAGGCTTTTATCAGGACCCATACTGGAAACTGATAGTGAACATAAAAACTCAAGATCCAAGGAATTTGGCGCAGAATGCTGAGTGGCAGGAAGCAGACAGTGATGGCCCAGTTAGAAATCTCTGTCTGTTCATGTCTCACTGTTGGGGTCTTGCTGATGTGGTTGATAGAAAAGATTTAGATTTGAATGGTGGAGAGTTAATCATTGGGTTCATGAATGATATGAAGATTGGTTGGGTGATAAATACTGAGGAGGATAGCCTTAGGTTACAGAAGGATGGAGATGGCCTTGTCAGATGGACCGATCAGTGACAACGGGTGAGGTGCCTGAAGACTGGAGGGTGACTAATGATGGGCCATTATTGAAGTAAGGCTGCAAGGAACAGCCATTGAACTATGGAGCTGTGAGCCTGATGGCAGTGGTGGGTAAGGTGTTGGAGGGCATTCTGAGAGACAACTTACATGCATTTGGAAAAGCAAGAATTGATTAGGAATGGTCAGCTTGGCTTTGTTTGTGGAAATGATGTGTCCAACTTGATAGAGCTTTTGAAGGGATGACCATGGAGACAGATGAGAAGGTTTCACATGGGAGACTGCTTAGTAAAATGTTAGATGAGATGGCATCCAAGGAGAGAGGACAGCACGGTGCCTCAGTGGTTTGATTCTAACTCCCGGTGACTGTCTGTGTGGAATTTACCCATTCTCTCTGTATCTGTGCGGGTTCCCTCAGGGTGATCCAGTTTCATCCCACCGCCCAAAGATGCCATGGGAAATGCAGCATGAAAGGGATAGAGTCGAGGATGTGAGTCTGGGTGGGATGCTGTTCAGACAAACAGTGTGCAGCCAAAGGACGGAATGGCTTGCTTCTACACTGTAGGAATTCTAAAATTAATCCAGAGAGACAAGTAACGTTCTGGGGACCTGGGCTCCAATCTTGGACAGGGGTGGATGTGGGACCTCACAGTCTGAAGGGGTTTGAACACAGTCTGAGGGGGGAGCTGCGCTGAGCCCTGAGTCCTGAAGTGTTGAGGATGAGAATGTTTTGGGGAGCTACTGTCTGAGGGACTTTTGGGGTTAAACACAACAAAGTGATTAATTCTTCGGCATTGAGGGAGCACTTGCTGAGTTATTGAGGGAGCACTTTCTGAGGTATTGAGGGAGCACTTTTTGAGGTATTGAGGGAGCACTATCTGAAGTATTGAGGGAGCACTTTCTGAGGTACTGAGGGAGCACTTTCTGAGGTACTGAGGGAGCACTTTCTTAGGTACTGAGGGAGCACTATCTGAAGTATTGAGGGAGCAATTTCTGAGGTATTGAGGGAGCACTATCTGGGGTATTGAGGGAGCACTATCAGAGGTACTGAGGGAGCACTTTCTGAGGTACTGAGGGAGCACTTTCTTAGGTACTGAGGGAGCACTACCTGAAGTATTGAGGGATCACTTTCTGAAGTATTGAGGGAGCACAATCTGAGGTATTGAGGGAGCACTTTCTGAGGTACTGAGGGAGAACTGAGGTATTGAGGGAGAACTATCTGAGGTACTGAGGGAGCACCTTCTGAGGTACTGAGGGAAAACTATCTGAGATATTGAGGGAGAACTATCAGGTACTGAGGGAGAACTATCTGAGGTACTGAGGGAGCACTTTCTGAGGTACTGAGGGAGCACTTTCTGAGGTATTGAGGGAGCACTATCTGAGGTATTGAGGGAGCACTTTCTGAGGTATTAAGGGAGAACTGAGGTATTGAGGGAGAAATATCTGAGGTAGTGAGGGAGCACATTCTGAGGTATTGAGGGACAACTATCTGAGGTATTGAGGGAGCACTATCTGAGGTACTGAGGGAGCACTTTCTGAAGTACCGAGGAAGCACTTTCTGAGGTACTGAGGGAGCACTATCTGAGGTACTGAGGGAGAACTATCTGAAGTATTGATGGAGCATTTTCTAAGGTATTGAGGGAGCATTTTCTGAGGTACTGAGGTATCACTTTCTGAGGTATTGAGGGAGCACTTTCAGAGGTATTGAGGGACAACTATCTGAGGTATTGAGGGAGCACTTCCAGAGGTATTGAGGGAGCACTATCTGAGTTATTAAGGGAGAACTATCTGGGGTATTTAGGGTGCACTTTCAGAGGTATTGAGGGAGCACTATCTGAAGTATTGAGGGAGAACTTTCTGAGGTACTAAGGGAGAACTATCTGAAGTATTGATGGAGCATTTTCTAAGGTATTGAGGGAGCATTTTCTGAGGTACTGAGGTATCACTTTCTGAGGTATTGAGGGAGCACTTTCAGAGGTATTGAGGGACAACTATCTGAGGTATTGAGGGAGCACTTTCAGAGGTATTGAGGGAGCACTATCTGAGTTATTAAGGGAGAACTATCTGGGGTATTTAGGGGGCACTTTCAGAGGTATTGAGGGAGCACTATCTGAAGTATTGAGGGAGAACTTTCTGAGGTACTAAGGGAGAACTATCTTAGGTACTGAGAGAACACTTTCTGAGGTATTGTGGGAGCACTTTCTGAGGTACTGAGGTATCACTTTCTGAGGTATTGAGGGAGCACTTTCAGAGTTATTGAGGGACAAGTATCTGAGGTATTGAGGGAGCACTTTCTGAGGTATTGAGGGAGCACTTTCTGAGGTACTGAGGTATCACTTTCTGAGGTATTGAGGGAGCACGTTCTGAGGTATTGAGGGAGCACTTTCTGAGGTCTTGAGGGAGCACTATTTGAGGTACAGAGGGACCACATTCTGAAGTATTGAGGGAGCACTTTCTGAGGTACTGAGGGAGAACTATCTTAGGTACTGAGGGAACACTTGCTGAGGTATTGAGGGAGCACTTTCTGAAGTACTGAGGGAGCACTATCTGAGGTACTGAGGAAGAAATATCTGACGTTCTTTGGGAGCACTTTCAGAGGTATTGAGGGACAACTATCTGAGGTATTGAGGGAGCACTTTCTGAGGTATTGAGGGAGCACTTTCTGAGGTACTGAGGGAGCACTATCTGCGGTACTGAGGGAGCACTTTCTGAAGTACCGAGGAAGCACTATCTGAGGTACTGAGGGAGAATTATCTGAGGTATTGATGGAGCATTTTCTGAGGTATTGACGGAGCATTTTCTGAGGTACTGAGGTATCACTTTCTGAGGTATTGAGGGACAACTATCTGATGTATTGAGGGAGCACTTTCTGAGGTATTGAGGGAGAACTATCTGAGGTACTGAGGGAGAACTATCTGAGGTACTCAGGGACCACTTTCTGAAGTATTGAGGGAGCACTTTCTGAGGTACTGAGGGAGAACTATCTGAGGTACTGAGGGAACACTTGCTGAGGTATTGAGGGAGCACTTTCTGAAGTACTGAGGGAGCACTATCTGAGGTACTGAGGGAGAAATATCTGACGTTCTTTGGGAGCACTTTCAGAGGTATTGAGGGACAACTATCTGAGGTATTGAGGGAGCACTTTCTGAGGTACTGGGGGACCACTTTCTGAGGTACTGAGGGAGCACCATCTGAGCTACTCAGGGAGCACTTTCTGAAGTACTGAGGAAGCACTATCTGAGGTACTGAGGGAGAACTATCTGAGGTATTGATGGAGCATTTTCTGAGGTATTGAGGGAGCACTTTCTGAGGTACTGAGGAATCACTTTCTGAGGTATTGAGGGAGCAATTTCGGAGGTATTGAGGGACAACTATCTGAGGTATTGAGGGAGCACTTTCTGAGGTATTGAGGGAGCACTTTCTGAGGTACTGAGGGAGCACTTTCTGAAGTATTGAGGGAGCACTTTCTGAGGTACTGAGGGTGAACTATCTGAGGTACTGAGGGAGAACTATCTGAGGTACTCAGGGACCACTTTCTGAAGTATTGAGGGAGCACCTTCTGAGGTATTGAGGGAGCACTTTCTGAAGTACTGAAGGAGCACTATCTGAGGTACTGAGGGAGAAATACCTGACGTTCTTTGGGAGCACTTTCTGAGGTATTGAGGGAGCACTATCTGAGGTACTGAGGGAGAACTATCTGAGGTACTGAGGGAGCAATTTCTGAGTTATTGAGGAACATTTTCTGAGGTACTGAGAGAGAACTATCTGAGGTACTGAGGGAGCACTTTCTGAGGTATTGAGGGAGCACTATCTGAGGTATTGACGAAGCACTTTCTGAGGTATTGAGGAAGCACTTTCTGAGGTCCTGAGGGATCACTATCTGAGGTACTGAGGGACCACTTTCTGAAGTATTGAGGGAGCACTTTCTGAGGTATTCAGGGAGCCCTTTCTGAGGTATTGATGTAGCACTTTCTGACTTATTGAGGATGCACTCTCTGAGATATTGAGGGAGAACGATCTGAGGTTTTGATGGAGCACATTCTGAGGTATTGAGGGAGCACGTTCTGAGTTACTGAGGGAAAAATATCTGAGTTACTGAGGGAGAACAGTCTGAGGTAATGAGGGAGCACTTTCTGAGGTATTGAGGGAGCACTATCTGAGGCATTGAGGGAGCAGTATCTGAGGCACTGAGGGAGCACTTTCTGAGGTATTGAGGGAGCACTTTTAGAGGTATTGAGGGACAAATATCTGAGGTATTGAGGGAGCACTTTCTGAGGTATTGAGGGAGCACTTTCTGAGGTACTGAGGGAGCACTATCTGAGGTACTGAGGGACCACTTTCTGAAGTATTGAGGGAGCACTTTCTGAGGTACTGAGGGAGAACTATCTGAGGTACTGAGGGAGAACTATCTGAGGTACTCAGGGACCACTTTCTGAGGAATTGAGGAAGCACTTTCTGAGGTAGTGAGGGAAAACTATCTGAGGTATTGAGCGAGCACTTTCTGAGGTATTGAGGGAGCACTTTCTGAAGTACTGAGGGAGCACTATCTGAGGTACTGAGGGAGAAATATCTGACGTTCTTTTGGAGCACTTTCAGATGTATTGAGGGACAACTATCTGAGGTATTGAGGGAGCACTTTCTGAGGTACTGGGGGACCACTTTCTGAGGTACTGAGGGAGCACCATCTGAGCTACTCAGGGAGCACTTTCTGAAGTACTGAGGAAGCACTATCTGAGGTACTGAGGGAGAACTATCTGAGGTATTGATGGAGCATTTTCTGAGGTATTGAGGGAGCACTTTCTGAGGTACTGAGGAATCACTTTCTGAGGTATTGAGGGAGCAATTTCGGAGGTATTGAGGGACAACTATCTGAGGTATTGAGGGAGCACTTTCTGAGGTATTGAGGGAGCACTTTCTGAGGTACTGAGGGAGCACTTTCTGAAGTATTGAGGGAGCACTTTCTGAGGTACTGAGGGTGAACTATCTGAGGTACTGAGGGAGAACTATCTGAGGTACTCAGGGACCACTTTCTGAAGTATTGAGGGAGCACTTTCTGAGGTACTGAGGGAGAACTATCTTAGGTACTGAGGGAACACTTTCTGAGGTATTGAGGGAGCACTTTCTGAAGTACTGAAGGAGCACTATCTGAGGTACTGAGGGAGAAATACCTGACGTTCTTTGGGAGCACTTTCTGAGGTATTGAGGGAGCACTATCTGAGGTACTGAGGGAGAACTATCTGAGGTACTGAGGGAGCAATTTCTGAGTTATTGAGGAACATTTTCTGAGGTACTGAGAGAGAACTATCTGAGGTACTGAGGGAGCACTTTCTGAGGTATTGAGGGAGCACTATCTGAGGTATTGACGAAGCACTTTCTGAGGTATTGAGGAAGCACTTTCTGAGGTCCTGAGGGATCACTATCTGAGGTACTGAGGGACCACTTTCTGAAGTATTGAGGGAGCACTTTCTGAGGTATTCAGGGAGCCCTTTCTGAGGTATTGATGTAGCACTTTCTGACTTATTGAGGATGCACTCTCTGAGATATTGAGGGAGAACGATCTGAGGTTTTGATGGAGCACATTCTGAGGTATTGAGGGAGCACGTTCTGAGTTACTGAGGGAAAAATATCTGAGGTACTGAGGGAGAACAGTCTGAGGTAATGAGGGAGCACTTTCTGAGGTATTGAGGGAGCACTATCTGAGGCATTGAGGGAGCAGTATCTGAGGCACTGAGGGAGCACTTTCTGAGGTATTGAGGGAGCACTTTTAGAGGTATTGAGGGACAAATATCTGAGGTATTGAGGGAGCACTTTCTGAGGTATTGAGGGAGCACTTTCTGAGGTACTGAGGGACCACTTTCTGAAGTATTGAGGGAGCACTTTCTGAGGTACTGAGGGAGAACTATCTGAGGTACTGAGGGAGAACTATCTGAGGTACTCAGGGACCACTTTCTGTGGAATTGAGGAAGCACTTTCTGAGGTAGTGAGGGAAAACTATCTGAGGTATTGAGCGAGCACTTTCTGAGGTATTGAGGGAGCATTATCTGAGGTATTGAGGGGGCACTTTCTGAGGTATTGAGGAAGCACATTCTGAGGTATTGAGGAAGCACTTTCTGAGGTACTGAGGGAGAAGTATCTGAGGTACTGAGGAAGCACTTTCTGAGGTACTGAGGGAGAACTATCTGAGGAATTGAGGGAGCACTTTCTGAAGTATTGAGGAAGCACTCTCTGAGGGACTGAGGGGGAACTATCTGAGGTCTTGAGCGAGCACTTTCTGAGGTATTGAGGAAGCACTTTCAGTGGTACTGAGGGAAAACTATCTGAGGAACTGAGGGAGAACTATCTGAGGTATTGACGAAGCACTTTCTGAGGTATTGAGGGAGCACTATCTGAGGCATTGCGGTAGCCTCTGAAGTACCGGGAAAGAACTATCTGAGGAATTGAGGGAGCACTTTCTGAGGAATTGAGGAAGCACTTTCTGAGGTATTGAGGGAGCACTTTCTGATGTACTCAGTGAGCAATTTCTGAGGTATTGAGGAAGCACTTTCTGTGGTACTGAGGGAAAACGATCTGAGGTATTGAGCGAGCACTTTCTGAGGTATTGAGGAAGCACACTCTGAGGTATTGAGGAAGCACTTTCTGAGGTATTGAGGGAGCACTATCTGAGGTACTGAGGGAGCACTATCTGAGGTACCGAGGGAGCACTTTCTGAAGTATTGAGGAAGCACTTTCTGAGGTATTGAGGAAGCACTTTCTGAGGTATTGAGGGAGCACTATCTGAGGTATTGAAGAAGCACTTTCTGAGGTATTGAGGATGCACTTGCTGAGGTACTGAGCGTGCACCTTCTGAGGTATTGAGGGAGCACTATCTGAGGTACTGAGGGAGCAAGTTCTGAGGTACTGAGGGAACACTTTCTGAGGTATTGAGGGAGCACTTTCTGAGGTACTGAGGGGACACGTTCTGAGGTATTAAGGGAGCACTTTCAGAGGTATTGAGGGAGAACTATCAGAGGTATTGAGGGAACACTTTCTGCGGTATTGAGGGAGCATTATCTGAGGTACTGAAGGAGAACTATCTGAGGTACAGAGGTACCACTTTCTGAAGTATTGAGGGAGCACTTTCTGAGGTATTGAGGGAGAACTATCTTACGTACTGAGAGAGCACTTTCTGAGGTACTGTGGGAGCACTCTCTGAGGTACTGAGGGAGAACTATCTGAGGTACTGAGGGAGCGGTTTTTGAGGTATTGAGGGAGAACTATGTAAGATACTGAGGGAGCACTTTCTGAGGTACTGAGGGAGCACTTTCTGAGGTACTGCGGGAGCACTTTCAGAGGTATTGATGGAGAACTATCAGAGGTATTGTGGGAGCACTATCTGAGGTAGTGAGGGAGCACTATCTGAGGTATTGAGGGAGCACTATCTGAGGCATTGAATGAGACCTATCTGAGGTATTGAGGGAGCACTTTCAGATGTTTTGAGGGAGCACTATCCGAGGTATTGAGGGAAAACTATCTGAGGTATTTAGGGAGCACGTTCAGAGGTATTAAGGGAGCACTCTCTGAGGTATTAATGGAGCACTTTCTGAGGTATTGATGGAGCACTTTCTGAGGTATTGAGGGAGCACTTTCTGAGGTACTGAGGGAACACTTTCAGAGGTATTGAGGGAGAACTATCAGAGGTATTGAGGGAACACTTTCAGAGGTATTGAGTGAGAACTATCTGAGGTATTGAGGGAGCACTTTCTGAGGTATTGAGGGGTCACCTTCTGAGGTACTGAGGAAGCACTATCTGAGGTACTGATGGATCACTATCTGAGGTACTGAGGGAGAACTATCTGAGGTACAGAGGGAGCACTTTCTGAGGTTTTGAGCGAGCACTGTCTGAGGTACTGGGGGAGCACTTTCTGAGGTATCGAGGGAGCACTTTCTGAGGTTTTGAGCGAGCACTGTCTGAGATACTGAGGGAGCACTTTCTGAAGTATTGAGGAAGCATTTTCTGAGGTGTGGAGGAAGCACTTTCTGAGGTACTGAGGAGCACTTTCTGAAGTATAGAGGGAGCAAGTTCTGAGGTATTAAGGAAGCACACTCTGAGGTACTGAGGGAGAACTATCTGAGGTATTGATGGAGCACTTTCTGAGGTTTGAGGGAGCACTATCTGAGGTACTAAGGGAACACTTTCTGAGGTATTGAGGAAGCACTTTCTGAGGTATTGAGGGAACACAATCTGAGGGATTGAGGAAGCACTTTATGAGGTATTAAAGGAGCACTTTCTGAGGTATTGATGGAGCACTTTCTGACGTACTGAGGAAGCACTATCTGAGGTTCTGAGGGTGTACTATCTGAGGTACTGAGGGAGCACTTTCTGAGGTACTGCGGGAGCGCTTTCAGAGGTATTGAGGGAGAACTATCTGAGGTATTGAGGGAGCACTATCTGAGGGACTGAGGGAGCACTTTCTGAAGTATTGAGGAAGCAGTCTCTGAGGTACTGAGGGAGAAATATCTGAGGTATTGATGGAGCACATTCTGAGCTATTGAGGGAGCACTATCTGAAGTACTGAGGGAACAAGTTCTGAAGTATTGAGGAAGAAACTCTGAGGTACTTATGGAGAACTATCTTAGGTACTGAGGGAGAACTATCTGAGGAACTGAGGGAACACTTTCTGAGGACTTTAGGGAGCACTATCTGTGGCATTGAGGGAGTAATATCTGAGGTACTGAGGGTGCACTTGCTGAGGTATTGAGAGAGCACTTTCTGAGGTACTGAGGGAGAACTATCTGAGGTACTGAGGGAGAACTATCTGAGGTACTGAGGGAGCACTTTCTGAGGTATTGAGGGAGCACTTTCTGACGTACTGAGGAAGCACTATCTGAGGTTCTGAGGGAGTACTATCTGAGGTACTGCGGGAACGCTTTCAGAGGTATTGAGGGAGAACTATCTGAGGTATTGAGGGAGCACTCTCTGACGTATTGAGGGAGAACTTTCTGAGGTATTGAGGGAGAACTATCTGAGGTATTGAGGCAGCACTTTCGGAGGTATTGAGGGAGAACTATCTGAGGTATTGAGAGAGCACTATCTGAGGCATTGAGGGAGAACTATCTGAGGCATTGAGGGAGCACCTTCAGAGGTTTTGAGGGAGACCTATCTGAGGTATTGAGGGAGAATTATCTTAGGTATTTAGGCATCACTTTCAGAGGTATTGAGGGAGCACTCTCTGAGGTATTGAGGGAGCACTTTCTGAGATACTGAGGGGACCCTTTCTGAGGTATTAAGAGAGCACCTTCAGAGGTATTGAGGGAAAACTATCAGAGGTGTTAATGGAGCACTTGCTGAGGTATTGAGGGAGAACTATCTTAGGTATTTAGGGAGCATTTTGAGAGGTATTGATGGAGCACTTTCTGAGATATTGAGGGAGCACTTTCTGAGATACTGAGGGCACATTTTCTGAGGTATTAAGAGAGCACTTTCAGAGGTATTGAGGGAGAACTATCAGAGGTATTGATGGAGCTCTTGCTGAGGTATTGAGCGAGCACATTCTGAGGTACTGAGGAAGCACTATCTGAGGTATTGAGGGAGCACTACCTGAGGTATTGAGGGAGAAATATTTGAGGTACTGAGTGACCACTTTCTGAAGTATTGAGGGAGAACTTTCTGAGGTACTCAGGGAGAACTACCTGAGGAATTTATTAAGCACTCTCTGAGGTATTGAGGGAGAACGATCTGAGGTTTTGATGGAGCACATTCTGAGGTATTGAGGGAGCACTTTCTGAGGTACTGAGGGAGACTTATCTGAGGTACTGAGGGAGCACTTTCTGAGGTATTGAGGGAGCATTTCCTGAGGTACTGAGGGAGAACTATCTGAGGTACTGAGGGAGCAATTTCTGAGGTACTGAGCGGAGTTCTATCTGAGGTACTGAGGGAGCACCTTCTGAGGTATTGAGGGAGCACCTTTTGAGGTATTGCGGGAGCATGTTCAGAGGTATTGAGGGAGAACTATCAGAGGTATTGAGGGAACACTTTCTGAGGTATTGAGGGAGCATTATCTGAGGTACTGAGGGAGAACTATCTGAGGTACAGAGGTACCACTTTCTGAAGTATTGAGGGAGCACTTTCTGAGGTACTGAGGGAGAACTATCTTACGTACTGAGAGAGCACTTTCTGAGGTACTGTGGGAGCACTATCTGAGGTACTGAGGGAGAACTATCTGAGGTATTGAGGGAGCACTTTCGGAGGTATTGAGGGAGCACTGTCTGAGGTACTGAGTGAGCACTTTCTGAGGTACTTAGGGAGAACTATCTGAGGTACTGAGGGAGAACTATCTGAGGTACAGAAGGAGCACTTTCAGAGGTATTGAGGGAGCACTATCTGAGGTATTGAGGGAGAACTATCGGAGGTACTGAGGGAGCACTTTCTGAGGTATTCAGGGAGCACACTCTGAGGTTCTGAGGGAGAACTATCTGAGGAATTGAGGGAGCACTTCCTGAAGTATTGAGGAAGCACTCTCTGTGGTACTGAGGGAGAACTATCAGAGGTATTTAGCGAGCACTTTCTGAGGAATTGAGGGAGTACTATCTGAGGTACTGAGTGAGCACTTTCTGAGGTATTGAGGAAGCAGTCTCTGAGGTACTGAGGGAGAACTATTTGAGGTATTGATTGTACAATTTGAGGTATTGAGGAAGCACTTTCTGTGGTACTGAGGGAGCACTTTCTGAGGTATTGAGGGAGCACTATCTGAGGTACTGAGGGAACAAGTTCTGCGGTATTGAGGAAGCACTCTCTGAGGTACTTAGGGAGAACTATCTGAGGTACTGAGGGAGAACTATCTGTGGTACTGAGGGAACACATTCTGAGGTATTAAGGGAGCACTATCTGAGGCATTGAGGGAGTAATATCTGAGGCACTGAGGGAGAAATATCTGAGGTACTGAGGGAGCAGTTTCTGAGGTACTGAGGGAGCAATTTCTGACGTAATGAGGAAGAATTTTTCGAGGTTCTGATGGAGTACTATCTGAGGTACTGCGGCAGCGCTTTCAGAGGTATTGAGGGAGAACTATCTGAGGTATTGAGGGAGCACTATCTGAGGTATTGAGGGAGAACTATCTGAGGTATTGAGGGAGAACTATCTGAGGTATTGAGGGAGAACGATCTGAGGTATTGAGGGAGAACTATCTGAGGTATTGAGGGAGGACTATCTGAGGCATTGAGGGAGAACTATCTGAGGTATTTAGGGAGCATTTTGAGAGGTATTGATGGAGCACTTTCTGAGATATTGGGGGAGCACTTTCTGAGATACTGAGGGCACATTTTCTGAGGAATTAAGAGAGCACTTTCAGAGGTATTGAGGGAGAACTATCAGAGGTATTGATGGAGCTCTTGCTGAGGTATTGAGGGAGCACATTCTGAGGTACTGAGGAAGCACTATCAGAGGTATTGAGGGAGCACTACCTGAGGTATTGAGGGAGAAATATTTGAGGTACTGAGTGACCACTTTCTGAAGTATTGAGGGAGCACTTTCTGAGGTACTGAGGGAGAACTACCTGAGGAATTGATTGAGCACTCTCTGACGTATTGAGGGAGAACGATCTGAGGTTTTGATGGAGCACATTCTGAGGTATTGAGGGAGCACTTTCTGAGGTACTGAGGGAGAACTACCTGAGGAATTGATTAAGCACTCTCTGAGGTATTGAGGGAGAACGATCTGAGGTTTTGATGGAGCACATTCTGAGGTATTGAGGGAGCACTTTCTGAGGTACTGAGGGAGACTTATCTGAGGTACTGAGGGAGCACTTTCTGAGGTATTGAGGGAGCATTTTCTGAGGTACTGAGGGAGAACTATCTGAGGTACTGAGGGAGCAAATTCTGAGGTACTGAGCGGAGTTCTATCTGAGGTACTGAGGGAGCACCTTCTGAGGTATTGAGGGAGCACTTTTTGAGGTATTGCGGGAGCATGTTCAGAGGTATTGAGGGAGAACTATCTGAGGTATTGAGGGAGCACTTTCAGAGGTATTGAGGGAGCACTATCTGAGTTATTGAAGGAGAACTATCTGAGGTATTTATGGAGCAAATTCAGAGGTATTGAGGGGTCACTATCTGAGGTATTTATGGAGCACTTTCTGAGGTACTGAGGGAGTACTTTCTGAGGTACTGAGGTACCTATCTGAGGTACTGAGGGAGAACTATCTGAGGTATTGAGGGAGCATTATCTGAGGTATGGAGGAAACACTTTCTGTGGTATTGAGGGAGCACTTTCGGAGGTATTGAGGAAGCACTGTCTGAGGTACTGAGTGAGCACTTTCTGAGGTACTTAGGGAAAACTATCTGAGGTACTGAGGGAGAACTATCAGAGGTACTGAGGGAGCACTTTCAGAGGTATTGAGGGAGCACTATCTGAGGTATTGAGGGAGAACTATCTGAGGTACTGAGGGAGCACTTTCTGAGGTATTCAGTGAGCACACTCTGAGGTTCTGAGGGAGAACTATCTGAGGAATTGAGGGAGCACTTCCTGAAGTATTGAGGAAGCACTCTCTGTGGTACTGAGGGAGAACTATCAGAGGTATTTAGCGAGCACTTTCTGAGGAATTGAGGGAGTACTATCTGAGGTACTGAGTGAGCACTTTCTGAGGTATTGAGGAAGCAGTCTCTGAGGTACTGAGGGAGAACTATTTGAGGTATTGATTGTACAATTTGAGGTATTGAGGAAGCACTTTCTGTGGTACTGAGGGAGCACTTTCTGAGGTATTGAGGGAGCACTATCTGAGGTACTGAGGGAACAAGTTCTGCGGTATTGAGGAAGCACTCTCTGAGGTACTTAGGGAGAACTATCTGAGGTACTGAGGGAGCTCTTTCTGAGGTATTGAGGGAGCACGTTCTGACGTACTGAGGAAGGACGATCTGAGGTTCTGAGGGAGTACTATCTGAGGTACTGCGGGAGCGCTTTCAGAGGTATTGAGGGAGCACTATCTGAGGTATTGAGGGAGCAGTTTCTGAGATATTGAGGGAGCAATTTCTGACGTAATGAGGAAGAATTTTTTGAGGTCCTGATGGAGTACTATCTGAGGTACTGCGGCAGCGCTTTCAGAGGTATTGAGGGAGCACTTTCAGAGGTATTGAGGGAGAACTATCTTAGGTATTTAGGGTGCACTTTCAGAGGTATTGAGGGAGCACTCTCTGAGGTACTGAGGGAGAACTATCTGAGGTACTGAGGGAGCACTTTCTGAGGTATTCAGGGAGCACACTCTGAGGTACTGAGGGAGAACTATCTGAGGAATTGAGGGATCACTTTCTGAGGTATTGAGGAAGCACTCTCTGAGGTACTAAGGGAGAACTATCTGAGGTATTGAACGAGCAATTTCTGAGGTATTGAGAGAGCGTTATCTGAGGTATTGAGAGAGCACTTTCTGAGGTATTGAGGAAGCACTTTCTGAGGTATTGAGGGAGCATTATCTGAGGTATTGAGGGAGCACTTTCTGAGGTATTGAGGGAGCAATTTCTGAGGTATTGAGGGAGCACTATCTGAGGTACTGAGGGAAAACTATCTGAGGTACTGAGGGAGCACTATCTGAGGTACCGAGGGAGCACTTTCTGAGGTACTGAGCGAGAACTATCTGAGGTACTGAGGGAGAACTACCTGAGGTACTGAGTTAGCAGTTTCTGAGGTATTGAGGGAGCACTTTCTAACGTACTGAGGAAGCACTATCTGAGGTTCTGAGGGAGTACTATCTGAGGTACTGAGGGAGAACTATCAGAGGTACTGAGGGACCACTTTCTGAAGTTTTGGGTGAGCACTTTCGGAGGTATTGAGGAAGCTCAGTCTGAGGTACTGAGTGAGCACTTTCTCAGGTATTGCGGAAGCACTTTCTGAGGTATTGAGGAAGCACTTTCTGAGGTATTGAGGGAGCACTATCTGAGATATTGAGGAAGCACTTTCTGAGGTATTGAGGGAGCACTTTCGGAGTATTGTGGGAGCACTGTCTGAGGAACTGAGTGAGCACTTTCTGAGGTATTGAGGACGCAGTCTATGAGGTACTGAGGGAGAACTATCTGAGGTATTGATGGAGCACTTTCTGAGGTATTGAGGAAGCACTTTCTGTGGTACTGTGGGAACACTTTCTACGGTATTGAGGGAGCACTAAATGAGGTACTGAGGGAACAAGTTCTGAGGTATTGAGGAAGCAACTCTGAGGTACTTAGGGAGAACTATCTGAGGTACTGAGGGAGAACTATCTGAGGTACTGAGGGAGCTCTTTCTGAGGTATTGAGGGAGCACGTTCTGACGTACTGAGGAAGGACTATCTGAGGTTCTGAGGGAGTACTATCTGAGGTACTGCGGGAGCGCTTTCAGAGGTATTGAGGGAGCACTATCTGAGGTATTGAGGGAGCAGTATCTGAGGTATTGAGGGAGAACTATCTGAGGTATTGAGGGAGCACTTTCGGCGGATTTGAGGGAGAACTATCTGAGGTATTGAGGGAGAACTATCTTAGGTCCTTAGGGTGCACTTTCAGTGGTATTGAGGGAGCACTTTCTGATTATTAAGGGAGCAATTTCTGAGGTACTGAGGGAGAACTATCTTAGGTTCTGAGGGAGAAATATCTGTGGTACTGAGGGAGCACTTTCTGAGGTATTGAGGAAGCACACTCTGAGGTACTGAGTGAGAAATATCTGTGGAATTGAGGGAGCACTTTCTGAGGTATTGAGGAAGCACTCTCTGAGGTACTGAGGGAGAACTATGTGAGGTATTGAGCGACCACTTTCTGAGGTACTGAGGGAGCATTATCTGAGGTATTGAGGGAGCACTTTCTGAGGTATTGAGGAAGCACTTTCTGAGGTATTGAGGAAGCACCTTCTGAGGTATTGAGGAAGCACTTTCTAAGGGACTGAGGGAGCAATTTCTGAGGGATTGAGGGAGCACTATCTGAGGTACTGAGGGAGCACTTTCTGAGGTATTGAGGAAGCACTCACTGAGGTACTGAGGGAGAACTATCTGAGGTATTGAGGAATCACTTTCTGTGGTACTGAGGGAAATGTATCTGTGGTACTGAGGGTGCACTTTCTGAGCTATTGAGGAAGCACTCACTGAGGTACTGAGGGAGAACTATCTGAGGTATTGAGGAAGCGCTTTCTGTGGTACTGAGGGAAATCTATCTGTGGTACTGTGGTACTGTGGTATCTGATGTACTGCGGGACCACTTTCTGAAGTATTGAGGGAGCACTTTCTGAGGTACTGAGGGAGCACTATCTGATGTACAGAGGGAGCACTATCTGAGGTACTCAGGGAGAAATATCTGTGGTACTGAGGGAGCACTTTCTGAGGTATTGAGGGAGGACTATCTGAGGTACTGAAGGAGAACTATCTGAGGTACTGAGGGAGCACTTTCTGAGGTATTCAGGGAGCACACACTGAGGTACTGAGGGAGAGCTATCTGAGGAATTGAGGGAGCACTTTCTGAGGTACTGAGGAAAAACTCTCTGAGGTACTGAGGGAGAACTATCTGAGGTATTGAGTGAGCACTTTCTGAGGTATTGAGGGAGCGTTATCTAAGGTATTGAGGGAGCAATATCTGTGGTATTGAGGGAGCACTATCTGAGGTACTGAGGGAGCACTTTCTGAGGTATTAAGGAAGCACTTTCTGTGGTACTGAGGGAAATCTATCTGTGGTACTGAGCGAGAACGATCTGACGTACTGCGGGACCACTTTCTGAAGTATTGAGTGAGACTATCTGAGGTACTGAGGGAGCACTATCTGTGGTGCTGAGGCAGAAATATCTGAGATACTGAGGGAGCACTTTCTGAGGTATTGAGGGAGAACTATCTGAGGTACTGAGGGAACACTTTCTGATGTATTCAGGGAACACACTCTGAGGTACTGAGGGAGAAATATCTGAGGAATTGAGGGAGCACTTTCTGAAGTGTTGAAGAAGCACTGTCTGTGGTACTGAGGGAGAACTATCTGAGGTATTGAGCGAGCACTTTCTGAGTTATTGAGGGAGCAATTTCTGAGGTATTGAGTGAGCACTCTCTGAGGTTAGATTACTTACAGTGTGGAAACAGGCCCTTCGGCCCAACAAGTCCACACCGACCCGCTGAAGCGCAACCCACCCAGACCCATTCCCCTACATTTACCCCTGCACCTAACACGAGGGCAATTTAGCGTGGCCAATTCACCTGACCTGCACATTTTTTGGACTGTGGGAGGAAACCGGAGCACCCGGAGCAAACCCACGCAGACACGGGGAGAATGTGCAAACTCCACACATTCAGTCGCCCAAGGAAGTAATTGAACCCGGGTCTCTGGCGCTGTGAGGCAGCAGTGCTAACCACTGTGCCACCAGGCCGCCTCAGGTACTGAGGGAGAACTATCTGAGATATTGATGGAGCACTTTCTGAGGTATTGAGGAAGCACTTTCTGAGGTATTGAGGGAGCACTTTCGGAGGTACTGAGCGAGAACTATCTGAGGTACTGAGGGACCACTTTCTGAAGTTTTGGAGGAGCACTTTCTGAGGTATTGAGAGAGCACTATCTGAGGTATTGAGGAAGCACTTTCTGAGGTTTTGAGGGAGCACTTTCTGAGGTATTGTGGGAGCACTATCTGAGATATTGAGGAAGCACTTTCTGAGGTATTGAGGGAGCACTTTCGGAGGTATTGAGGGAGCACTGTCTGAGGTACTGAGTGAGCACTTTCTGAGGTATTGAGGAAGCACTTTCTGAGGTATTGAGGAAGCACTTTCTGAGGTATTGAGGGAGTACTATCTGAGGTACTGAGTGAGCACTTCCTGAGGTATTGAGGAAGCACTTTCTGAGGTTTTGTGGAAGCACTTTCTGAGGTATTGAGGAAGCACTTGCTGAGGTACTGAGGCAGCACTTTTTGAGGTATAGATGGAGCACTTTCTGAGGTACTGAGTGAGCACGTTCTGAGGTAATGAGGGAGCACTTTCAGCCGTATTGAGGGAGCACTTTCTGAGGTACTGGGCGGACACTTTATGAGGTATAAAGGGAGCACTTTCAGAGGTATTGAGGGAGAACTATCAGAGGTATTGAGGGAGCACTTTCAGAGGTACTGAGGGAAATCTATCAGAGGTATTGAGGGAGAACTATCTGAGTTAATGAGGGAACAGATTCTGAGGTATTGAGGGAGTACTATCTGAGGTACTGAGGGAGCACTTTCTGAGGTCCTGAGGTAGCACTTTCTGAGTTATTGAGGGAGCACTTTCTGATGTACGGCGGGAACATTTTCAGAGGTATTGAGGGAGAACTATCTGAGGTATTGAGGGAGCACTACCTGAGGTATTGAGGGAGAGCTATCTGATGTTTTGGGGGAGCACTATCTGAGGTATTGAGGGAGAACTATCTGAGGTATTGAGGGAGCACTATCTGAGGCATTGAGGGAGAACTATCTGAGGTATTGAGGGAGCACTCTCAGAGGTGTTGAGGGAGCACTATCCGAGGTATCGAGGGAAAAATATCTGAGGTATTTCGGGAGCATGTTCAGAGATATTGAGGGGGCACTCTCTGAGGTATTGATGGAGCACTTTCTGAGGTATTGAGGGAGCACTTTCTGTGGTACTGAGGGAACACTCTCTGAGGTATTGAGGAAGCACTTTCTGAGGTATTGAGGGAGTACTATCTGAGGTACTGAGTGAGCACTTTCTGAGGTATTGAGGAAGCACTTTCTGAGGTATTGAGGAAGCACTCTCTGACGTACTGAGGAAGCACTATCAGAGGTACTGATGGAGAACTATCTGAGGTATTGATGGGGAACTTTTTGAGGTATTGAGGGAGCACTTTCTGAGGTACTGAGGGAACACTCTCTGAGGTACTGAGGGAGCACTTTCAGAGGTATTGAGGGAGAACTATCTGACGTACTGAGGGACCACTTTCTGAAGTATTGTGGGAGCACTTTCTGAGGTATTGAGGGAGCACTATCTGAGGTAAATAAGGAAGCACTTTCTGAGGTATTGAGGAAGCATTTTCTGAGGTATTGCGGGAGCATTATCTGAGGTATTGAGGGAGCACTTTCTGAGGCATTGAGGAAGCACTTTCTGAGGTATTGAGGAAGCACTTTCTGAGGTACTGAGGGAGAACTATCTGAGGTATTGATGGAGCACTTTCTGAGGTATTGAGGGAGCACTATCTGAGGTATTGAGGGAGCACTATCTGAGGTTCTGAGTGAGCACTTTCTGAGGTATTGAGGAAGCACTTTCTGAGGTATTGAGGAAGCACTATCTGACGTACAGAGGAAGCACTATCAGAGGTACTGATGGAGAAATATCTGAGGTATTGATGGAGCACTTTCTGAGGTATTGAGGGGGCACTATCTGAGGTACTGAGGGAGCACTTTCTGAGGTACTGAGGGAGCACTTTCTGGGGCATTGAGGGAGCACTATCTGAGGTACTGAGGGAACAAGTTCTGAGGAATTGAGGAAGCACTCTCTGAGGTACTGAGGGAGAACTATTTGAGGTACTGAGGGAGAACTATCTGAGGTACTGAGGGAGCACTTTTTGAGGTATTGAGGGAGCACTATCTGACGTACTGAGGGAACAGATTCTGAGGTTTTGTGGAAGCACTCTCTGAGGTACTGAGGGAGAACTACCTGAGGTACTGAGGGAAAACTTTCTGAGGTATTAAGGGAGCACTATCTGAGGCATTGAGGGAGCAATATCTGAGGTACTGAGGGCCACTTGCTGATGTATTGAGGGAGCACTTTCTGAGGTACTGAGCGAGGACTATCTGAGGTACTGAGGGAGAACTATCTGAGGTACTGAGGAAGCAGTTTCTGAGGTATTGAGGGAGGACTTTCTGACGTACTGAGGAAGCACTATCTGAGGTTCTGAGGGAGTACTATCTGCGGTACTGAGGGAGCACTTTCTGAGGTACTGCGGGAGCGCTTTCAGAGGTATTGAGGGAGAGCTATCTGAGGTATTGAGGGAGCACTATCTGAGGTATTGAGGAAGAACTATCTGAGGTAGTGTTGGATCACTTTCTGAGGTATTTAAGAAGCACTTTCTGAGGTATTGAGGGAACACTATCTGAGGTAATGAGGGAGCACTTTCTGAGGTATTCATGGAGCATTTTCTGATGTATTGAGGAAGCACTTTCTGAGGTATTGAGGGAGCACTTTCTGAGGTACTGACGGAGCACTATCTGAGGTACTGAGGGAGAACTATCTGAGGTGCTGAGGGAGCATTTTCTGAGGTATTGAGGGAGAACTATCTGAGGTACTGAGGGAGCACTTTCTGAGGTACTGCGGGAGCACTTTCTGAGTTATTGAGGGAGCACTATCTGTGGTACTGGGTGAACTATCTGAGGTAGTGAGGGAGCCCTTTCTGAGGTATTGATGGAGCACTCCCTGAGGTACTGAGGGAGAACTATCTGAGGTACCGAGGGAGCACTTTCTCAGGTATTGACTAAGCACTTTCTGAGGTATTGAGGAAGCACTCTCTGAGGTACTGAGGGAGCAATTTCAGAGGTATTGAGGGAGCACTATCTGAGGTACTGAGGGAGCACTTTCTGAGGTATTGAGGAAGCACTCTCTGAGGTACTGAGGGAGCACTTTCTGAAGTACTGAGGAAGCACTATCCGAGGTTCTGAGGAAGTAATATCTGAGGTACTGAGGGAGCACTTTCTGAGGTACTGAGGGAGAACTATCTGAGGTATTGAGGGAGCACTATCTGAGGTACTGAGGGAGCACTTTCTGAGGTATTGAGGGACAACTATCTGAGGTATTGATGGAGCATTTTCTGATGTATTGAGGAAGCACTTTCTGAGGTATTGATGTAGCACTTTCTGAGGTCCTGACGGAGCACTGTCGGAGGTACTGAGGGAGAACTATCTGAGGTGCTGAGGGAGCACTTTCTGAGGTATTGAGGGAGAACTATCTGAGGGACTGAGGGAGCACTTTCTGAGGTACTGAGGGAGCACTTTCTGAGTTATTGAGGGAGCACTATCTGTGGTACTGAGGGTGAACTATCTGAGGTAGTGAGGGAGCCCTTTCTGAGGTATTGATGGAGCACTCCCTGAGGTACTGAGGGAGAACTATCTGAGGTACCGAGGGAGCACTTTCTGAGGTATTGAGGAAGCACTTTCTGAGGTATTGGGGGAGAACTATCTGAGGTACTGAGGGAGCACTTTCTGAGGTATTGAGGGAGCACTATCTGAGGTACTGAGGGAACAGGTTCTGAGGTTTTGTGGAAGCACTCTCTGAGGTACTGAGGGAGAACTACCTGAGGTACTGAGGGAACACTTTCTGAGGTATTAAGGGAGCACTATCTGAGGCATTGAGGGAGCAAAATCTGAGATACTGAGAGCCACTTGCTGATGTATTCAGGGAGCACTTTCTGAGGTACTGAGCGAGAACTATCTGAGGTACTGAGGGAGAACTATCCGAGGTACTGAGGGAGCAGTTTCTGAGGTATTGAGGGAGCACTTTCTGACGTACTGAGGAAGCACTATCTGAGGTTCTGAGGGAGTACTATCTGAGGTACTGAGGGAGCACTTTCTGAGGTACTGCGGGAGCGCTTTCAGGGGTATTGAGGGAGAACTATCTGAGGTATTGAGGGAGCACTAACTGAGGTACTCAGGGAGCACTTTCTGAGGTATTGAGGGAGAACTATCTGAGGTAGTGATGGATCACTTTCTGAGGTATTGTAGAAGCACTTTCTGAGGTATTGAGGGAACACTATCTGAGGTACTGAGGGAGCACTTTCTGAGATATTGATGGAGCATTTTCTGATGTATTGAGGAAGCACTCTCTGACGTACTGAGGAAGCACTATCAGAGGTACTGATGGAGAACTATCTGAGGTATTGATGGGGAACTTTTTGAGGTATTGAGGGAGCACTTTCTGAGGTACTGAGGGAACACTCTCTGAGGTACTGAGGGAGCACTTTCAGAGGTATTGAGGGAGAACTATCTGACGTACTGAGGGACCACTTTCTGAAGTATTGTGGGAGCACTTTCTGAGGTATTGAGGGAGCACTATCTGAGGTAAATAAGGAAGCACTTTCTGAGGTATTGAGGAAGCATTTTCTGAGGTATTGCGGGAGCATTATCTGAGGTATTGAGGGAGCACTTTCTGAGGCATTGAGGAAGCACTTTCTGAGGTATTGAGGAAGCACTTTCTGAGGAACTGAGGGAGAACTATCTGAGGTATTGATGGAGCACTTTCTGAGGTATTGAGGGAGCACTATCTGAGGTATTGAGGGAGCACTATCTGTGGTACTGGGTGAACTATCTGAGGTAGTGAGGGAGCCCTTTCTGAGGTATTGATGGAGCACTCCCTGAGGTACTGAGGGAGAACTATCTGAGGTACCGAGGGAGCACTTTCTCAGGTATTGACTAAGCACTTTCTGAGGTATTGAGGAAGCACTCTCTGAGGTACTGAGGGAGCAATTTCAGAGGTATTGAGGGAGCACTATCTGAGGTACTGAGGGAGCACTTTCTGAGGTATTGAGGAAGCACTCTCTGAGGTACTGAGGGAGCACTTTCTGAAGTACTGAGGAAGCACTATCCGAGGTTCTGAGGAAGTAATATCTGAGGTACTGACGGAGCACTTTCTGAGGTACTGAGGGAGAACTATCTGAGGTATTGAGGGAGCACTATCTGAGGTACTGAGGGAGCACTTTTTGAGGTATTGAGGGAGCACTATCTGACGTACTGAGGGAACAGATTCTGAGGTTTTGTGGAAGCACTCTCTGAGGTACTGAGGGAGAACTACCTGAGGTACTGAGGGAAAACTTTCTGAGGTATTAAGGGAGCACTATCTGAGGCATTGAGGGAGCAATATCTGAGGTACTGAGGGCCACTTGCTGATGTATTGAGGGAGCACTTTCTGAGGTACTGAGCGAGGACTATCTGAGGTACTGAGGGAGAACTATCTGAGGTACTGAGGAAGCAGTTTCTGAGGTATTGAGGGAGGACTTTCTGACGTACTGAGGAAGCACTATCTGAGGTTCTGAGGGAGTACTATCTGCGGTACTGAGGGAGCACTTTCTGAGGTACTGCGGGAGCGCTTTCAGAGGTATTGAGGGAGAGCTATCTGAGGTATTGAGGGAGCACTATCTGAGGTATTGAGGAAGAACTATCTGAGGTAGTGTTGGATCACTTTCTGAGGTATTTAAGAAGCACTTTCTGAGGTATTGAGGGAACACTATCTGAGGTAATGAGGGAGCACTTTCTGAGGTATTCATGGAGCATTTTCTGATGTATTGAGGAAGCACTTTCTGAGGTATTGAGGGAGCACTTTCTGAGGTACTGACGGAGCACTATCTGAGGTACTGAGGGAGAACTATCTGAGGTGCTGAGGGAGCATTTTCTGAGGTATTGAGGGAGAACTATCTGAGGTACTGAGGGAGCACTTTCTGAGGTACTGCGGGAGCACTTTCTGAGTTATTGAGGGAGCACTATCTGTGGTACTGGGTGAACTATCTGAGGTAGTGAGGGAGCCCTTTCTGAGGTATTGATGGAGCACTCCCTGAGGTACTGAGGGAGAACTATCTGAGGTACCGAGGGAGCACTTTCTCAGGTATTGACTAAGCACTTTCTGAGGTATTGAGGAAGCACTCTCTGAGGTACTGAGGGAGCAATTTCAGAGGTATTGAGGGAGCACTATCTGAGGTACTGAGGGAGCACTTTCTGAGGTATTGAGGAAGCACTCTCTGAGGTACTGAGGGAGCACTTTCTGAAGTACTGAGGAAGCACTATCCGAGGTTCTGAGGAAGTAATATCTGAGGTACTGAGGGAGCACTTTCTGAGGTACTGAGGGAGAACTATCTGAGGTATTGAGGGAGCACTATCTGAGGTACTGAGGGAGCACTTTCTGAGGTATTGAGGGACAACTATCTGAGGTATTGATGGAGCATTTTCTGATGTATTGAGGAAGCACTTTCTGAGGTATTGATGTAGCACTTTCTGAGGTCCTGACGGAGCACTGTCGGAGGTACTGAGGGAGAACTATCTGAGGTGCTGAGGGAGCACTTTCTGAGGTATTGAGGGAGAACTATCTGAGGGACTGAGGGAGCACTTTCTGAGGTACTGAGGGAGCACTTTCTGAGTTATTGAGGGAGCACTATCTGTGGTACTGAGGGTGAACTATCTGAGGTAGTGAGGGAGCCCTTTCTGAGGTATTGATGGAGCACTCCCTGAGGTACTGAGGGAGAACTATCTGAGGTACCGAGGGAGCACTTTCTGAGGTATTGAGGAAGCACTTTCTGAGGTATTGGGGGAGAACTATCTGAGGTACTGAGGGAGCACTTTCTGAGGTATTGAGGGAGCACTATCTGAGGTACTGAGGGAACAGGTTCTGAGGTTTTGTGGAAGCACTCTCTGAGGTACTGAGGGAGAACTACCTGAGGTACTGAGGGAACACTTTCTGAGGTATTAAGGGAGCACTATCTGAGGCATTGAGGGAGCAAAATCTGAGATACTGAGAGCCACTTGCTGATGTATTCAGGGAGCACTTTCTGAGGTGCTGAGCGAGAACTATCTGAGGTACTGAGGGAGAACTATCCGAGGTACTGAGGGAGCAGTTTCTGAGGTATTGAGGGAGCACTTTCTGACGTACTGAGGAAGCACTATCTGAGGTTCTGAGGGAGTACTATCTGAGGTACTGAGGGAGCACTTTCTGAGGTACTGCGGGAGCGCTTTCAGGGGTATTGAGGGAGAACTATCTGAGGTTTTGAGGGAGCACTAACTGAGGTACTCAGGGAGCACTTTCTGAGGTATTGAGGGAGAACTATCTGAGGTAGTGATGGATCACTTTCTGAGGTATTGTAGAAGCACTTTCTGAGGTATTGAGGGAACACTATCTGAGGTACTGAGGGAGCACTTTCTGAGATATTGATGGAGCATTTTCTGATGTATTGAGGAAGCACTTTCCGTGGTATTGAGGGAGCACTTTCTGAGGTACTGACGGAGCACTATCTGAGGTACTGAGGGAGAACTATCTGAGGTGCTGAGGGACCACTTTCTGAGGTATTGAGGGAGAACTATCTGAGGTACTGAGGGAGCACTGTCTGAGGTACGGAGGGAGCACTTTCTGAGTTATTGAGGGAGCACTATCTGTGGTACTGATGGTGAACTATCTGAGGTAGTGAGGGAGACCTTTCTGAGGTATTGATGGAGCACTCTTGAGGTACTGAGGGCGAACTATCTGAGGTACCGAGGGAGCACTTTCTGAGGTATTGGCTAAGAACTTTCTGAGGTATTGAGGGAGCACTTTCTGAGGTATTGTGGGAGCACTATCTGAGGTATTGAGGGAGCACTTTCTGAGGTACTGAGGGAGCACTTTCGGAGGTATTGAGGGAGCACAATCTGAGGTACTGAGGGAGCACTTTCTGAGGTATTGAGGAAGCACTCTCTGAGGTACTGAGGGAGCACTATCTGAGGTACTGAGGGAACAGGTTCTGAGGTTTTGTGGAAGCACTCTCTGAGGTACTGAGGGAGAACTACCTGAGGTACTGTGGGAACACTTTCTGAGGTATTAAGGGAGCACTATCTGAGGCATTGAGGAAGCAATATCTGAGGTACTGAGGAAGCACTTGCTGATGTATTGAGGGAGCACATTCTGAGGTACTGAGCGAGAACTCTCTGAGGCACTGAGGGAGAACTATCTGAGGTACTGAGGGAGCACTTTCTGAGGTATTGAGGGAGCACTTTCTGACGTACTGAGGAAGAACTATCTGAGGTTCTGAGGGAGTACTATCTGAGGTACTGAGGGAGCACTTTCTGAGGTACTGAGGGAGAACTATCTGAGGTATTGAGGGAGCACTATCTGAGGTACTGAGGGAGCACTTTCTGAGGTATTGAGGGACAACTATCTGAGGTAGTGATGGAGCACTTTATGAGGTATTGAAGAAGCACTTTCTGAGGTACTGAGTTAGCACGTTCTGAGTTATTGAGGGAGCACTATCTGTGGTACTGAGGGTGAACTATCTGAGGTAGTGAGGGAGCCCTTTCCGAGGTATTGATGGAGCACTCCCTGAGGTACTGAGGGAGAACTATCTGAGGTGCCGAGGGAGCACTTTCTGAGGTATTGACTAAGCACTTTCTGAGGTATTGAGGGAGCACTATCTGAGGTATTGAGGGAGCTTTTTCTGAGGTATTGAGGAAGCACTCTCTGAGGTACTGAGGGAGCACTTTCAGAGGTATTGAGGGAGCACTATCTGAGGTACTGAGGGAGCACTTTCTGAGGTATTGAGGATGCACTGTCTGAGGTACTGCGGGAGCACTTTCAGAGGTATTGAGGGAGCACTATCTGAGGTATTGATGGAGCACTTTCTGAGGTATTGAGGGGGCACTATCTGAGGTACTGAGGGAGCACTATCTGAGGTATTGATGGAGCACTTTCTGAGGTATTGAGGGAGCACTATCTGAGGTACTGAGGGAACAGGTTCTGAGGAATTGAGGAAGCACTCTCTGAGGTACTTAGGGAGAACTATTTGAGGTACTGAGGGAGAACTATCTCAGGTACTGAGGGAGCACTTTCTGAGGTATTGAGGGAGCACTATCTGAGGTACTGAGGGAACAAGTTCTGAGGTTTTGTGGAAGCACTCTCTGAGGTACTGAGGGAGAACTACCTGAGGTACTGTGGGAACACTTTCTGAGGTATTAAGGGAGCACTATCTGAGGCATTGAGGGAGCAATATCTGAGGTACTGAGGGAGCACTTGCTGATGTATTGAGGGAGCACTTTCTGAGGTACTGAGCGAGAACTCTCTGAGGCACTGAGGGAGAACTATCTGAGGTACTGAGGGAGCAGTTTCTGAGGTCTTGAGGGAGCACTTTCTGACGTCCTGAGGAAGAACTATCTGAGGTTCTGAGGGAGTACTATCTGAGGTACTGAGGGAGCACTTTCTGAGGTACTGAGGGAGAACTATCTGAGGTATTGAGGGAGCACTATCTGAGGTACTCAGGGAGCACTTTCTGAGGTATTGAGGGACAACTATCTGAGGTAGTGATGGAGCACTTTCTGAGGTATTGAAGAAGCACTTTCTGAGGTATTGAGGGAACATTATCTGAGGTACTGAGGGAGCACTTTCTGAGGTGTTGATGGAGCATTTTCTGATGTATTGAGGAAGCACTTTCTGAGGTATTGAGGGAGCACTTTCTGAGGTACTGACGGAGCACTGTCTGAGGTACTGAGCGAGAACTATCTGACGTGCTGAGGGAGCACTTTCTGAGGTATTGAGGGAGAACTATCTGAGGTACTGAGGGAGCACTTTCTGAGGTACTGAGGAAGCACTTTCTGAGTTATTGAGGGAGCACTATCTGTGGTACTGAGGGTGAACTATCTGAGGTAGTGAGGGAGCCATTTCTGAGGTATTGATGGAGCACTCCCTGAGGTACTGAGGGAGAACTATCTGAGGTACCGAGGGAGCACTTTCTGAGGTATTGAGGAAGCACTTTCTGAGGTATTGAGGGAGCACTATCTGAGGTATTGAGGGAGCTTTTTCTGAGGTACTGAGGGAGCACTTCCTGAGGTATTGTATGAGCACTATCTGAGGTATTGAGGGAGCACTATCTGAGGTACTGAGGGAGAACTATCTGAGGTATTGATGGAGCACTTTCTGAGGTATTGAAGAAGCACTTTCTGAGGTATTGAGGGAACACTATCTGACGTATTGAGGAAGCCCTTTCTGAGGTATTGAGGGAGTACTTTCTGAGGTATTGAGGGATTCTATCTGAGGTACTGAGGGAGCACTTTCTGAGGTATCGATGGAGCATTTTCTGAGGTATTGCGGAAGCACTTTCTGAGGTATTGAGGGAGCACGTTCTCAGTTATTGAGGAAGCACTCTCTGAGGTACTGAGGGAGATCTATCTGAGGTTCTGAGGGAGCACTTTCTGAGGTATTGAGGGAGCACTATCTGACGTATTGAGAGAGCACTATCTGGTGGTACAGAGTGCAGAGGGTAGAAAGGAACAGATGCAATTCCCTGATAATTTCCTCAGGGTCCCCGAGGCACTCTGGTGTCGTGATTTGAAATGGAAGCTACTCCCCATTTCAAAAGATTCAGATCATTTTAAACAATCAGTGAAACATAACAGCAACATGTGTCTGAAACATGGTTTGGGGGAAAACATTTATCAATCTATTGTTACTTGTTGCTTGGAGCCGTTCTAGAAAAGCAGGCACCCAAACAGACTAATGCTGTCGATGCAAGAGGTGGTGCGCAGGAAGATCCAACAAGTCTCTGCAGCTGCTGTCTGTCTCCCTGGAGCAGTCATCATGTGAGATCAGGGTTCAGTCCTCGGAGAAATCATTTCTCCATCAACACCCCGACAATGGCTTTACAACCCTGTGTGTGTATGTGTGTGCGAGAGAGAAAAACAGTCAGCTAGATAGAGAGAGAGAGAGTCTGTCCGTGTTTGTGTGTGTGAAAGAGTGGATGCATGTGTATCTCTGTGTGTTTGTATATGTGTGCGTGAGAGAGAAAGTGCATGTTCATGTGAGAGTGTGTGGTTGTGTGTGTGTTTGAGGGTGTGTGTGTTATAGTGTGTATTTGTGTGTATGTGTGTGAGAGAGTGTGTGTCTATGTGTATTTGAGGGAGTGTGTGTCTGCGTGTGTATGTGTGCGTGAGAGAGAGTGTATCTGTGTGTTTTTGTGTGTGTGAGAAAAAGTGTCTGTTTGTGTTTGAGGGATCGTGTGTCTGTCTGTGTGTATGTGTGTGAGAGAGTGTGTGTGCGAGAGACAGAGTGTGTGTGAGAGAGAGTGTGTCTATGTGTGTTTCAGTGAGCGTGTGTCAGAGTGTGTATGTGTGTGAGAGAGAGAGTAACTGTGTGTTTATGTTTGTGTGTGAGAGAGTGTGTCTGTGTGTGTTTGGGGGATCGTGTGTCTGTCTGTGTGTATGTGTGTGAGAGAGAGTGTGTGTGTGAGAGACAGAGAGTGTGTGTGAGAGAGAGTGTGTCTATGTGCGTG